>NC_030810.1:43377476-43680507 GCF_001704415.2 Capra hircus
TTCCCTCCTTCCCTTTGTGGGGAAGCCTCTTGACCCCATAACCACCCTAGGTACTTACTTACACACCTCAGGCCCTGCAGGAAGTGCTGTACCTGTATTGTTTCACTTTTATCTTCACAACAGCCTTAGGAAGTTATGTTCCCTTTGTACAGATGCTTAGAGAATGTAGGCAGCTTATCCAAGGACCTATGGTAAATGATGCAAGTTTAGTTCTTAGCCCAGATTGGACATACCATAACTATGAACAGAGCTGGCAAGCCCGGACACATCTGTAGAGAGAGGGGAAGAACTGTCTGCTACACAATGAGTGTAAAAAAAAAAAAAGTTATTTGAATGAGACAGCAGAGAAGTGAAAGGCAACTAGGAGAGGAGACAGCTTATGGGGAAGGAATCCAAGCAACAGAACATGACAGAGTCCAGGAGGAAGGGCTGGCCCTGCCAGCAGCAGAACAGGGAGGGAGGAAAGAAGCGGAGAAAGCCAATTCGGGGCCGGGGACAGCAGGAGTGGGCAAATCCTGTCCTCAGTGGGGCCGGCAGTTGCAGGCAGGCTGTGAAGAGTCCCTGGTGGAATCCATGCACACGATCACATTACTCTGTACGGCAACCGTCTCAAATGAGTTCTCAGTTCATACTCTGTCTCCCTCCTCTTTCCCAAAGGCCCAGATTTAGAAAAGGCAACCGGACACCATGCTTTAGTGAAATAACCCCCAATCTTTTCTAGTATGTAAAAGAACTTCTTGCCATCAGAAACAAGAAACAAAACAACGGCCCAGGCCCCTAGTAATGATAGTCCTGTTGTTCCCGTGTCCACTTGTGTGAGAAAATGCTCGCTTCACATTAGCTGTGTTCAGCTGAGACACTTAAGATGACTTCACAGGGCTTTTATCACAGGAATACATTTGTGCAACAAACATCCAAAACGTGAGACAGTCTGCAGGCCATGCAGGCTGGATTTGCAAACCCCACCCTCACCTTGGGCCACAGGTTGGGAAGAAGCAGTCTACACGAAAGGCAAATGATGTCCTAGATTGGGGCAGGGTCTGGCATAACCCAGACCTCACCGCAAATTCCAACAATTTAATGATGGGTAAGTTATTGAAATACCGTTTGTAATGTCTTGGTTTTTGCCTTTGTAAAATGTGGATATTAACAGAAGGTTTGTAGTTTCATTTAGGACTGAATTTATTACTTCTAACACAGCACCCAACACAGAAGAGGTAGCTACTATGATTACTTTAGTTCTGTACAATCAACCAGTGGTTCAGTTTTTTGAAGCGTGGGTCCATGGACCAGAAGCAGCAGCATCACCGGGGGAACTGGTTAGAAATGTAATTTTCAATGCAGACACACTGACTCTTCAGGAGATGGGCCCGGCAATAACAAGCCTTAACTAGCCCTCCAGGGGGGCTTTAACAAGCCTTTCTGGTGACTCTGGTGCTAAAATCTGAGAACCATGGCTCTATGGCTATGGTTTTCAGCTTTTTAAAAAATAAACAGAGGAATCCTTTATACAAAAAGTTCTTCAAAAGGTTGATTTGTGAAATACGAATGTTTGAAACAGCTCTGAAGATCCTGGGTAGGGAGAACTCGGACAAGTACCTCATTCCACTTGCCAACCCGATGGACCTCAGGAGCAGTAAACAGGGTCTCTGACTTCAGTTCAGTTCAGTTGCTCAGTCCTGTCTGACTCTTTGCGACCCCATGAATCACAGCACGCCAGGCCTCCCTGTTCATCACCATCCCGGAGTTCACTCAAACTCATGTCCATCGAGTCGGTGATGCTAAGTTACAGATGCTACAATTTTGGGTGGCACCACTCAGAAAATACCCTGATGCTGGGAAAGATTGAGGGCAGGAGAAGCGGCTGACAGAGGATGAGATGGTTGGATGACATCACTGACTCAATGGACATGAGTTTGAGCAAACTCTGGGAGATAGTGAAGGACAGGGAAGCCTGGCGTGCTGCAGTCCATGGGGTTGCAAAGAGCTGGACACGATTGAGCGACTGAACAACTGAAAGAATGAAAGACTCAACACACCACTAAACTGTTCAACCGTCATTACAAGGCACACCCAGCTGTGATAAAATATTGCTCCCCGGGGTTTCCATGGCATCTGCAGCTAAGCCACTTCACCCTGGGTCACCCCCCACCCCAGGGTTAGCCGCCAACACCTCATTACTGGCCCTACTTGGCTTCTCATATGCTTGGGGGCAAACTTCCCACAACTGCCAACTTAGCCATCTGTCTTTGGCCCCAGCTTGATGTTATACTGCCTGCTACTCAGAACAAGTTTTACTCCACTCATGCCAGGCTAGAAGATCCATTTCTTCTGTGGAAGTGAAAGTACACTATGCCTTGATCGAGACTTGGTGGCATACTTCTGAAGAGAGCTGAGGCCCACCAGTGCCTGCCAGGGGCGAATCACTGCCTGGGGACAAGGTCTGAGAACCATTAAAGGACAGGCTATCCCCAAGGAGCCCTGAGAAGGTTTCATCTGTTTACTAAAGATGACACGGTCAAATGTATTCCACAGAGGGCTTAACGTAGGCTGTCATGAGAAAAAGAGCAAAAGGAAGAGAAATCAGGAGGAGAGCCGCTCTGGTTTCTCAGATGAAAGGCTGACTGTGCAGAGATAGATTAGGGAATGCTTCATTAAGCAAGATTATTAGGAAAAACTAGCAGCCACTGATCAAATCAGTCATCTGTCATCAGGACTGTATCTCCCAGCTCCTATTTCATAGGGGTTGTGTGGTGTTTGTCTCTACTCTGGTGATGAGGATCACTTTGACATGCTAAATTCATCAACTGCAGCATCTCAAAGGAAAGAAAACCCACCTAAGACTTCTATCCAAACCAAAAAATATTTCCAGACACCAAAGACCATTAAAAACTGCTTGCAAAGGGATTGCTTCTCATTGATCTCCTACTCTGAGCCTCTCCCAGTGTTATGGAGAGGCAGGAGCAGCACAGGTATTAACTTCAGGTGACAGAGGAGGACAAGGCAGAGGCAAGCAAAGCGCCCTTCTGAAGGTCACACTGCTTATCAGTGGAGAGCCGCGACTACACACAATGAGGTACAACCAGCCCCCTATTTCACAGAGGAGTTACTTTTCATCCAGAAAGAGGGGGTGATTGGCCCAGGCTGATTCTCCAGGGTTGTCACAAAACCAGGTGTATCTGAGCCACTGGAAAGGCGAGCCTCTCACCTAGTGAGAATAAGGCAGGAGGTAAGGACGACTTTTTTCTCCTCCTCAATGTCTCCAAAGCTGGACTGTCCAAAGGTGGCTAAAAAATCTACAATACTAAGATCATGGCATCTGGCCCCATCACTTCAGAGCAAATAGAAGCGGAAAAAGTGGAAGCAGTGACAGATTTTCTTTTCTTCGGCTCCAAAATCACTGTGGATGGTGACTGCAGCCATGAAATTACAAGACACTTGCTCCTTGGAAAGAAAGATATGACAAACCTAGATAGAGTATTAAAAAGCAAAGACATCACTTTGCTGACAAAGGTCTGTATAGTCCAAGCTTTGGTTTTTCCAAGAGTCATTTACAGATATGATAGTTGAACCATAAAGAAGGCTGAGTGCTGAAGAACTGATCCTTTCAAATTGTGGTGCTGGAGAAGACTCTTGAGAGTCACTTGGACAGCAAGGATATCAAACCAGTCAATCCTAAAGGAAATCAATCCTGAATATTCACTGCAAGGACTGATGCTGAAGCTGAAGCTACAATACTTTGGCCACCTGATGTGAAGAGCTAACTCACTGGAGAAGATCCTGATGCTGGGAAAGATTGAAGGCAAAAGGAGAAGGGGGTAGGTAGAGGATGAGATGGTTAGATGGCATCACCAACTCGATGGACATGAGTCTGAGCAAACTCCAGGAGATTGTGAAGGACAGGGAAGCTTGTTATGCTGCAGTCCATGGGGTGGCAAAGAGCTGGACATGACTTAGTGACTGAACAACAACAACAAAAATTAAATAAAGCAAGAAAAAAAAATCCACTCAGTTAGTTTCAATAGTTGTATTTCAAGTTCTCAGGGGCCACATGAGGCTAGTGACTACCATCCTAGACAGACTGAACATTTCCATTCTGCAGGAAGTCCTACTGCACAGAGCTGCTTGAAAGTACACTAATGACAAGTGTGTAGCTGCGTGGAACAGGTATCTGGAATCTGGAACCAGGAGTCCCAAGGGAGCCACCACTGAGTTCTATGAATTCAGGCCAATCTCTGGGCCTCTGTTTCCTCATCTGCAAAAAGCAGAAGTTGGGCTCCATGATCACAATGGGCCATTTCCGCTATAACCTCCCTTAATTCTGTACCTAAAAATGCCCGACAGAGGGCTCCTGACTCTGTCCAGTCTTCTTCCCTAGGACCTCCTGGCTGGCCCTTTATCAAATTAGATCAAGAGAACAATGCACTTGGACTTAATTATTTCCTGTAGAAACACAGTCACTGAATGAGAATAGCATCCTTCTAATTACTTCAAGGGTTAACAGAAGAAATGGTCCTGAGCAAGAATCTCCAAACATTCCCCAGGAGTAACTGCTGAAGATACTCGGCAATCTGCCTCCAGGATACCTCACATGGACCTATGACAAATTTGCTGGTGTTTAGAGTCAGCAGAAAAGTGTATTTCTCTAGAAAAAAATTCCTTTCACCACAGAATGAAAACCACACTGTTCACTCTGATTTGGGGGGGAGCTGGTGGGGAGGTGCTGGCTTCTCAGAGGAATAAATGATTCCACTCCGTCAGTGCCCAAGCCCAGGGCCCGTCTGTCCTGCACCTGGATCAACGACATCTCATGCACAGAGATCTTGATGGCTTCCCCATGACCATAGCTTTGCCCCATGACCATACAGTTTCAGCAGAGGCCACATCTAACATTTTTTGAAAGTACAGCTGGAATTATAACATGCCTAACAAATAGCTTAACGATCTTCCCACTATACTATACTGTAGTATAAATTTGGAGTACTGTGAGAATAAAACACATGGACTTCAAACTATCAAGCTAAACAGAATGACCGCTTCTGGCAGAACTTGCAAAAGGCTGGCTCTACGGCACCTTAACATTCCCGTCCCAAACTGTCTCCATCAGGCCCAGCAATTAGATCAATTAAACTCCCAACTAATTAAAAGAACAATGGCAAACAATTACTGGGCATCTAGATTACTCAGTGTCAGGCACAGTTCTACGCACTTTATATGTATTAACTTACACTTCATAATAATTCTAGAAAGAAGACACAGTATAATCTTCGTCTTCCAGGAGAGGAAACTGAGGCACTGAAAGGTGAGGTAACTTGTTCAAGGTCACCCAGTAGCAAGTGGCAGAGTTGGGATTAATCTCTCTGCTAGATAGGCTCCTCCTCTCTGCCGTTGCTGAAGCCCTTTTTCCAATATGGACAGTAAACCCTGTCTCAATTCATCAAGTATAAATTTTAAAACATCTCTAGAAACTATTACAAAAGCATGCAAGCCAGGCCAACAAAAAAAACAAAAATTGTTCTTGCTTAGCATACACAACTTCCAGATCTGTCCCCTTGTACCCCTCGCAGCCTGCCAGCTCTGAGCCTTTCCTGTTTAGAAATTCTGGAGAATGCCAACACTGTAATTCTGTCACTTTTCCAACATTTACTCTAAACTTCCACAGCATTGTTTTCTGGTGAAACAACCAAAACTTGTGCATTCAATGCTACCATCAACCAAAAGCATATTAATAATCAGCAAGGCGGTTCCTATCTATTACAACGCCGTGTTTAACACGGGCAAGTCACAAATAATAAAAAGACAATTGAGCTGGGAACTGATAATTCCAGTCTTCGCAGCTGTTATGAGTCAGTTTAAAAACAAATGCACATGAGTGATTGCTGGGCTCTTTATAAAGAGGGTACCTGCCAGGAAGCAGCTCCACTTTCTCTTCTCTGGACTTTCTGTCCTCCCATCCATGCCGACTCCATTAAACCCTCAGGTTTTACAATGCCTTTATGTGTTTTTATGTTTTATATGCTTCTCAAGACAATCTTCTCTCGACGATAAAAGAAAAGTCTCTTAAAGCTACTAGAAAATTAACCCTTATGGAGTTAAGGGCATTTTTTTGTTTTTGTTTTTAGTACTAGAGAGCAGAATGGTGGAGTCTGATGGACACACAGATTTGAATTATGGCTCTGCTCCTCATGATCTGTGCAGTTGGACAAGTTACTGAACTTCTCTGAGTTGCGGTTTCCTCTTCCATAAAATGAACTAATTATACTTCCTTTATAAGGCTGTAATACTTGGTCAAGAGCAGGCACACAAAAACGTTACTTCCCTCTCCTCATCATCCAATTTGTAAAAAGCGAAGTTGGGTTTCAAAACCTACTGGCACTCCAGAGATTTCATTTTAATTTGGTGTGTGGCCATAAGAGTTACAAGGGACTGCCACTTTCAGATGCTTCTGGAAGGCATCACCATACAGAAAACTTCCAGCTCTCGAGGGGGGAGGGGGACATCTATGTGGAATAGACGTTCAATCCAAAAACAACCTCTCTCTAAAAATAAAATTGTACTTGTATCCAGCAAAACAAATCCACAAATCATTTCCATGAAAGTGAATTTCACATTTCACAATTTTGCCTTTACTAAATCTCTGGCAAAAATAAAAGATGCTACTGGACATAAAACAAAATGAACACTGATTATTAAATCCATTTCTAATCAAAAGTCAAGAGCCTATATATGTTCCTCCCAAACACTAATTTGTTCCTAGGCTCCACGTGACAAGTCTGGCCATGAGGAACACATGTTGATCATGACTCAGAAGACACAAGAGTGGAATGGATTTAGCTTTCTGGAAAAAACTGTCCATGGGTGGTGTGATTTGTCAGAGACAGAAGCCTTGACTGAGAGCCCTCCTGCACCCAGAGAAGCTGTGCTCTTCCACTGGGGGTGGAACGGTGACGTTCTCCTTCTAGAACACTTCTGTTTGTCTTTACCTAATAGGATACACCAATAATTTGTTCAGAAGCGGGAAGAGCTGGATTAGACAGCTCAATGGTACAGCTCAGCGTGTCTCGAAGAAGGGGCTCTGTGGCTGACGCAGAGAGAGGATCTGTGCTCAAAGGCTGCTCCCAACCCCACAATTAGATAAGGAAATGAGCCAGGATCTGTAAGAATCACTGGTGGCCAAGTCACGACTTCTCCTGTCAACCAGCACTGCAGAGACCTGGCGCTAATGTAGGGAGCAAGAAGGCCGTCCTCCGGCACCACCGTCTATGCTTGACTGTGCCCTGAAGCCACCTGGGAACTTTACAGGAATGGCCACCCTTTAGCCCCATGCCTGAGGGGCTGACTTAACAGGTCTGCAAGCAGCCAGGGCTCCCTGATAGTCAAAAACCACTCCCCAGCTGATCCTAATATGCAGACATGTTTACAAACCACACCCTTGATTTCTTCTGCTTTCCAGGTGACCTGAGCCACAGATCCTACTCCCTTTGAGAATTCTTTTCCTTTTTTTTTTCCCCCTAATGAAAAGATTAAAAAAAAAAAGGAATGTCTGAAGTCATAAATTTAAAACTTTTCTCAAGGAAGTCTGAGGTCAGAATTCACCACTCCACCCTGACCTCATCATAAAGATTACAACCCAATTAAAGTGATGAGAACACGGAATATACTCTTCAGCAGAGGATCAAGGATGGCCCTTTCATAGAGGGGCTGAGGGAGATGCATCAGGATGTTCCTGGAGGGGAAAAGAAGTCTAAGAAAGCTTCACTGCTTTTGGATAGCCTTACGAGAGTTTTCCCATCTCTCCTGCCTCTTGACTTTACTGGGCTCCTCCTTGACTTAGCCCTGTAGCCTGCTACAAATCACTCACTCTTAGTAAAGGTCCTCCTGCCGCCACAGGTCTTCTCAGTCCTCCACCTCCAACCCAGGTTTCCACGTGGTCGCTCACTGCCAAGGGTATGACCCATAAATGCTACTAGGGCAGCTGTAGCAAGATGGGTGGAGAGAGGTGGGGAGATAGGGTATGTCTAGAGGTCTCTCCAGGCCTGGTTCCTGCCTACTTAGCCATTCTTATACAGGCTGGTCAGATGACAAGAGCTTCTGAGACTGGCCAGCACCCAGCCAGACCCCTGGCTCACAAGGTGGATTTGACAAGGTGGCACAAAACAGGGAAACAAGAGACGTGAGGTGTTCTAAGTCTCGCTTCTGCTCTCCGCGAGCTCCAAGACCTTGGACAAGAAACAGAAACTTTTTAGAAGAAGCCTCAGGTTTCCCATCTGAAAAGCAGTAGCTAATGTTTGACCAGTCCATTCAGGCTGCTATTACAGAAATGCCATATGCTGGGTGGCTTAAACAACAAACATTTACTTCTTATAGTTCTGAAGGTTGGAGTCCAAGGTTGAAGTTCCAGTAGATTCAGTGTCTGGTAAGAGCTTGCTTCCAGGTTCATAAACGCCATCCTCTCACTGTGCCCCTCACAGTGGAAGGGATGGGGCAGCTCTCCGGGGCCTCTTTCATAATAAGTGTAAGAATCCTCTTCATAAGGGCTCTGCCCTCGCGATCTAATCACCACTCAAAGGCCCCCACCTCCTAATATCATCATTCTGTGGCGGGCTGGGGGGTGGTTAGGATATCAACCTGTGAGTTTAGGGAGGACATAAACATTCAGTCCTTAATAACTGGACTCCACAAAGCTTTTCGACAAGAAGTGCTCAAATTTAAATTTTAATACAATATATAAATTCTCTAAATATGCTTTGAGTCTTCTATGACTTGAATACTCTGGCAGTAGAAAGAGGAAAAACTGTCACTAACTTCAAGAGGCACAATACATTCTGGAGAGGAGGTGGAGAAACAGCAGGTAAAACTAACCAACTCACTGCAGTCATCAGTATGCTGGTTGAAGAGTGCCACTGGAAATCCAGACAAGGGAAAATTTAAATACGTGCTTAAGGCAGCGGATCAATGGGAGAAAAAAAAAAAGACGGTAACAGCCAGAGTGATAACATCTAACATTTATGGAGCTGTAGATGTCAGGCTTGGTTCTGGGCATATTACATATACAATAATTTCAGGTGACTCTCAGTCTTATGGGTGGATTGGTATTGCTATCCCCATTTTACAGATGAGGAATCTGAAGTTCAGAGAGTGCTATGGCTTGAATATATCTCCTCAGAATTCAAGTTAAAATCACAAACCCAATGTGACGGTGGGTGGAACCTTGAAAGGTGACTAGGTCATGAGGGTGGAGCCTTCATAAATGGGGTTGGTGCCCTTATGAGAGACCCCATAAGTGATATAATATTCTCTAGTTCCATCCATGTTGCTGCAAATGGTGATATTTTATTCTTTTTTCATATTCCCCTTTGTGTATATATGTGTGTGTGTGTGTGTATACCACATCTTAAGCCAATCGTCATGATATTGTAAGTCAACTGTACTTTGATAAAAAATAAAATAAAATAGATCCCACATACTAAGAAGACTGCTATCTATGAACCCAGAAGTGGGTTCTCAGACACTGAACCTGCAGGTGTATTTACCTTGGATCTTCCAGCCTCTAGAACTGTGAGACATAAATTTCCATCATTTATAAGCCACAGAGCCTATGGCCTTTGTTTGAGCAGCTGAACTGACTGAGTCAGTCACTCAAAGTCACGTCACTAGTGAGTGGCAGAGCTAGGCTTTGAGCCTGGTTTTGGATCTTCAGCTTTTGATGACATTGCCTCCACTGTACCTGTGAAACCACTTCCGAGCTCCCAACCCCTTGTCTGGCCAAGGTAAAGTCAGATACGCCATGCCCACAGTTCACATTTCTCGCTAACCCACACACCTTGTGTGTATATGTACTCAGTCGCATCTGACTCTTTGCAACCCTGGTGGACTGTAGCCCCTTGTCCATGGGATCTTCTAGGCAAGAGTACTGCAGTGGGTTGCCGTTTCCTTTTCCAGGGGATTTTCCCAATCCAGAGATCGAACCCATGTCTCCTGCATCTCCTGTATTCGTAGGTGGATTCTTTGCCTGGAAATTGAGCCACCTGGAAGCCCAACCACCCATCCTATTATCATTGTTTTTGTGTCTGTTCACACGTTCCCCCCACCACTTGATAGTCCTTAAGGGCAGGGGCAGAATGTTATCAAGAGCCTCATAAACAGTTGATATTTAATACATTTTTTTTAATGGGTGAAAGAAAGAACAAAATTATGCTAGGTTTCAAAACACAGGCAAGAATTCACTGGGAAGCTGGAGGGGAACTTCCTCAGAGTAGAGGCAGTTATCTTACTCACTCTTCTATCCCAACACCTAGCACTTAGGTGCTGAGTAAGTGTGTAATAAACTCTGGGCAGAGGAAATGCTGTAAAGAAATCCAGAGAGATTTAAGGATACACAGTGAATATCGATAACCTGGCCAGGATGAACCAACTAGACAGGGTGTGTGGGAACACAGAAGCACTTCTCAAACTATCCTTGGTGAAACATCAGCTTTTCGGTTTTATTTCCAATTCATCATAGACCAATTCTTTTTATAAGATGCAATAAAAAGAACTGCTAGAAAAATGAAATATAAAATGCAAGTCCAATTTTTCATTAGATTTAAGAGATGTAAGATGACTGCCAAGTTGCTATGAAAAGGTCTAAATGTATGCTCTCTGTGTGGGTACTCACCTAGTGTCTGATCATTAGCCAAGAGTCTATCGCAGAGCAAGCTTGGCGTGAAACTGAGAGGGTGGGAGGATGAGGTGCAGATCAGCAGGGAAGGTGAGCTCCAGTCATGCTATCAAGAACTGTGGGCGGAGGGCTTTCTGTGTGCCAGGCAGTTCTAATTGCTCCACACATATTAACTGACTTAAATTCTATAGCCTATCTGTAAGGTTGGTACTATTATTACACCAATTTTAGAGATGGGGAAAC
Source organism: Capra hircus (assembly GCF_001704415.2). Taxonomy (NCBI): domain Eukaryota; kingdom Metazoa; phylum Chordata; class Mammalia; order Artiodactyla; family Bovidae; genus Capra; species Capra hircus. The sequence goes on from NC_030810.1 coordinate 43,388,380, forward strand.
TGAGGCACAGGGCAACTAAATAACTCTTTCAAGATTCCAGAGCTTGTAAGAAGCACAGGCAGCCTTGAACTTGGAACTCTTAACTACTAGGCTGTGATGCCTTTGGGGAGCTGCCAGACAAAGAAGTGGCATATTCAAATCCATGTTTTAGAAAAACCCTCCTGATGGCAGTGTAGAGAGGAAAGGTCAATTAGGAAGCCATGGTGACAATCCAGAGAGGCAGTGGGGATAGCAGAGATCAGACCAGATGTGTGGGCTAGTTAGGAAGTGGATGTGGCAGGCTTTGGTGGGGGCCAGGAGTGTCTGAGCTGGAGGGAGGAGGAGAAGAGGGAAGGGTTTCGGATGACTCAAGGGGCCAGAGCTTCCTGGGTGGATAGAGACGTCCACTGATAGAGAAGGCAGGAAGAAAAACAGGCTTTAAGGGCAAGATGGTAAGGTTGGTTTTCAAGGGTGCCTAATTGAATTTGAAGCGCCTAAGACAATCTGCAGCTGTCCTGGGAAAATGCCGGAGGTTGAAATCTTAAGAGTGGTTTACTGCATTCAGGGCAATACTATTATACTCTAGTTCTGCTAAACCACTCTCTTTCTCTTCTCCCCTCCTCTTTGCCCCAGTGACACTTAAAATAGTCTAAAAAATAGAAATTCCCCAATGCTAACTTTCCTCCCTTTGAAAGTCATACACAGTATACAAAAGTATTCTGGTCACTAACTCCAATTTGTGGCAGAGGCTTCCACATAGCCAAGGAATCGCTGACGCAAGCTGAGTATCCTACAGCTCAACTCAATTCTGACACTATCTGGAGAGAGCATCGGATTCCACAGATTCACAGTGGAGTCATAGAACTTTTTACCTACTAGATCACAAAGTTTATTATAAAAGGATATGACTCAGGAACAGCCAGATGGAAGAGATGCAGAGGGAACGGTGTGGGGGAAGGGCACGGAGCTTCCATACCCCTTTAGCAAAGACCACTTTACCCCACATCTCCGCGTGTTCACCAACCGAAGCCTTCCTAACCCTGTCGTTTTTAGTTTTTATGGAGGCCTCATTACATAGGCATGATTGATTAAATCATTGGTCTTGGGTGACTGATCCAGCCTTCAGTCCCTCTCTCCTCCCTGGAGGTCTGAGAGGTGGGGTCGAAAGTTCTACCCTTCTAATCACATGGTTTATTCTCTAGACAAACAGCCCCCAACCTTAGGTGTGGTCCCAAAGTAACCTCAATAACAGAGCAAAAGACACTTTTATTGCTCTCATCATTTAGGAAATTTCAAAGATTTTAGGAGTTCTGTGATAGGAAGTAGACAAAGATTGCGTATATATTTCTCCTTATAAATCACAATATTGTTCATAGCTGTATCCTCACAGAGTAGGTATAAATGCCTTGTGAATGAAAAAAGATCATTTTTGTGTTTATTAAAAACTGAAAAAAGGACAGAGAGACAGGATCTTTACCTTTGTGAATTAAACAGTTAATAGCAAAGAAACATCTGAGTGCAAGAGAGATAAGTCACAAGGCGACGTCTTTTCTCTCATGTTCCTTCTCCTTCCAGGAGGCCACCCCCTCCAGCTCACACACCTGGTGGGCATCAGAAGAGGTAATATGGTGTCATGAAGAGCATAGACTACAAAGCCAGGCAGCCGTGGATTCAAAGAAAGAAGCCCCTTCTGCTGAGCTCTAAAGTGGTATTCAAACTTCTGAATCCATTTCCCCACCTAAAAATGGAGCCCGTATTGCCTACCTCAGAGGGCTACTCAAGGCCTGTGAAAGGCTCCAGCACATGTCAGCACACAGGAGTCACTCAAGGAGTAACTATCATATCACTGTCATCGAATTAACCGCTGGCACCCTACACTCTCAATTAGGGTTTGTCAAATGCATATAACTCTTAAAGTAACTTCAATTGAAATTAAAGATGATGGGCATTATTTGAGCACTATAATCATAATATCAATTATAATGATAGTAGTTAATACCTGAACACTACCATCGACCTCCCCTGAATGCTTTATATACATTAAGAAGCTCTTTTAACAGAGAAGGCAATGGCACCCCACTCCAGTACTCTTGCCTGGAAAATCCCATGGATGGAGGAGCCTGGTAGGCTGCAGTTCATGGGGTCGCTAAGAGTCGGATACGACTGAGTGACTTCACTTTCACTTTTCACTTTCACGCACTGGGGAAGGAAATGGCAACCCACTCCAGTGTTCTCGCCTGGAGAATCCCAGGGACAGAGGAGCCTGTTGGGCTGCTGTCTATAGGGTCGCACAGAGTCGGACACGACTGACGCAACTTAGCAGCAGCAGCAGCAGTTCTTTTAAGCCAAAGACAGTATTTAGTCAATTCTAAGAAACATATTCTGTTCACATTTTAATATCTCCAATACTAGGGTGACTGTGGTAGTCAGGATGGCCCCTCAAAGATGCCCTTGCCCTAATCCCCGAAACCTATGAATATATCTCACAGCAAAAAGAACGTTGCAGATAAAATTAAGGGACAGGAGCCTCGATAGTTCAGGTGGGCCCAACTGAATCAAATGAGCCCTAAAAGCAGAGAACTTTTTCTGGTGGAGGCAGAGAGAGCAGAGGAGACCTCAGAGAGATTCCAGGCAGGAGAAGGATTCATCGTGCTACTGCTGCCTCTGAGACAGGGTCCAATGCAAGAACCAAAGAGAAGTCGCTAAGAGCTGAGCGTGGCTTCCCTCTCTGGCAGCCAGCAAGGAGGTAGGAACCTCAGTCCTACAACTGCAAGGAACTGACTTCTACCAACCTGAACAACTGCAAATGGATTCTTCTCAGAGCCTCCCTATAAGATTCCTGACTTGTAAAATCCAGAGCACAATAAAGAGCCAAACCCACGATGACTTTGGAACTGTGAGATAATACATATGTGCTGCTTTAAGCGGCTAGATTTATGGTAATCTGCAATGGCAGCCAGAGAAGACAAATACATTCTTAGGGCCGATGTGGGTTACAGCTGATAGTATAGCTATAGTACAATGGCATAATGGATGACATCTTAGATTTGTTGAAATATGGTATCATTATCTTTGTTTTGCAAATGGGAAAACAGGCTCTTTGAGGTCAGGTGACATGCTCAGGTGAATCACATTGAAGGCTCGCACTTTAAACCATCAAGCACACTGCCATAGAGTGCACAAGGGCCGGAGCATCACCCAAAAGGCCAAGGAAGGGCTGACATGATCTCCATCCCAGGCCTGTGTCCAACATGGGATCCCTAACACGGATGACCACAAAGACCCACCCGGGTCCAGAAGGCACCCACCTGCAGCAGCATTCATTCATCCATTAGTGGAGCATCCCAAGGTGACAGATCCTCAGCTAGATCACCTATCTTACGAGAGCTGACACTGCAGAGAGGTCAGCACTACAAAGGCCGGAGCACCAGAAGGGAAACAAAGCATCCAGAGTGCTGAAAATCCACCTTCAAAAGCTAACAATCCACACATTTAGGAGTTCAGAAGAGAGCACTTGGGCTTGGAAAACCAGACCCTCCTTTCTAGAACTTTCATGGGCCTCTGTTAAATGTGGGAATCCTGAGAAGGAGAGACTGTTGTTCTGTTTTGCTTTGCTTTTTGTTGATGGAGATGGAAGCTAGCTTTACACCAGACCGCCTCATATGAATCTCTAAAAGCAAAAAATTTAAAAAATAAACCACACACAGTCATCTTTTCACTCAACCAAAGATTTTCTCTCTTTTGATGGATTTCATTTTAAAAAGATGAAAATTAATTTCATATTAAAAGAGCATCCCAAGAGCTAACGGAGAGAACATTTCAAAAAGAAAGATGATTCAGTGTAACTCTAACCTCATGCCCTTCATCGAACCCTGAACTCTGGCTGGTCTCTTTACTTTGTACTTTTACTTGCCTCTTTTCTTTCACCCTGGAAATAAGAGTAGACAGCTCTCTGATGGTGAAATCAAAGGGTGAACAGGAGGCCTATTCAGCAGGTACACAAAAAAGTGGCATGTATAAGCTTTCAGGAGATGCATGTGAAAGGAAAAATCTAGATTTCTACGAAGATTTTGCAGAAAATGCCACTAAAATTTATATATTCTCAATCTCTCGTTTTTGTTTGAGAGTGAGAAATTCTAGACTAGAAGGTCATCTTCATAATGGTTTTGGAGAAGTCCCAGTTTAATAATACCATTAGCCGAAAACTATTTATAAATCAGACATTAGCAACTGGCATAAAACCCTACTTTCCACTTCTCTCGATTTTGCACTGACAATTTGGCAGCCCACTTTACCCGTAGGCCCAAAAGAGCTATCACATTCCTGAGTCTGTATTTAAGAGATTCTGACAGTGATGTAGGCAAGAGGCTTGCTTCAGGAGGAAAGGTCAACATATGCCCACAGGGGGACTGGCAGGCCTGGACTGCCCATGGGAGAACACGTACAATGACTTCAATCCTCTCACCCATTCACAATTGAAAAATGTAACTGACCCTAATTACCATTTCTCACCACTGAGACTAGCAAAGATAAAAAGAGCTGACACCCTCCGTGCTTGTGGGGCTGTGGGGAAGCAAGCCGTCTAACGTGTGGCCAGGACAGGGAGAAATGACGCAAGCTTTCCCGAGGGGATGATAGGCCCCGTGATTCAGCAGTCCTGTTCCCAGGAATCAATCCTCTAGGTTCACCTGCACAAAAGCAAAATGACACCTTTATCTGCTGCAGCGCTGTGCGTATTAGCGACAGACTGGGAACAACTCAAAGGTCTAGTCGCAGGAGACTGGTCAAATAAACTGTGGTCCATCTTCACTTTAGAAAACAATGGTGCTGACCAAGATCTCCAGGACAGACTAATTTTAAAAAGCAAGACACAGAACAATATATATAAATATACCACCTTTCGTGAAAGAAGGGAAAAACATTTATATATATATGAGGATATATATGCTCATTCATATATATGAGCAAATGAGGATATATATATGTGCGTGTGTGTGTGTATATATATATATATTTGCTTATATTTACAAGTTGCAACTGGTAGAGAGTGTGGTAAAGGCTTGGTTAAGAGCAAGATTTCTCAGTGTTTACCTTTTTATATGATTATGAGCTTTGGGGGATACCGTATAAAAACATTGCTGAAGTCCACAGGATGGCAAAAGATAGGACTCAGTCGGATAGAACTGAGCACACATGTGTGCACACTGTATATACATGACCAATTTTTTAAAAATGGAAAAGTTGGCATTTCTAAGGCATTTTTTCACAGGAGCGTGAAGACTAGAACAAGCCCAGCATGGAAGACACAAAGCTGAGGAGCCATCTGAGGTCCAGGCAATGCGGGTTGAGGCAGGTGAATTCTCACGTCGGCATCAGTAAATCAGAGGAATCTGAGTCCAGGGTTCAGGAGCTGTGCACGGAGAGCTTGGTTTCTGCCCTGTGTGATGTCACTGTGGGGTGTGGCTGTCCCTGAGCCCCATGACATTTATGACAGCAGGAGGAAGTCAGAGACCTGGAGGCTAAAGAGAGGTAAAGGAAGAAACGCGAGGATTCCCTCCCAGGCAGCATGCCAGGTGCATTTATTTGCTTTCTGGATTTGGACAGTAATGGCTGAAGCATGCTGCTCATTAAATATTTATGTTGAAAAAGAGGGCAACACATGTGCTGGAATCTTCTGCCTAATTCAACAGAGAGATATTCCTGAAAAGCTGAGATTCCTGGAGTTGTATAAAATAGTCATACTGTAAAGGCAACAGGTTAAGTCTGCTCTCTCAAGAGATTCTGTGGGGAATCCTTCTTAGGAACTGTTACTTCCTGCGATTCCTTGAGAATCAGAGCTTGCCTGAAGAAAGCTGAATTTAACCAGATGAAATGTGACAGGCATTCACGTTTCTGCACCTGTGGGCATTTTTCACATGGTGCGGCCACTCCATAAAAACAGCAGAAGGCCAAGGTCCTAAGTGCAAGCCAGCACATCTATCCTTCGAACCACTGCCTTAGCAGTCTGACCTACTACATGTGGCTGACCCTACCTGCTGTGCAGATTACCTCTCGAGAGGAGCCAAGAGGAAGGTAACTCTGACAGTCTGCTTCTAAAGGGTCAACGTGAAAGAGAAAGCATGCAAGCAGCACCAGCTGGCACTGTGAGGGACACAGACAAATCCCTTTTCTCAGTTATTGGTGGCTTTAGCAACAAACCTCTCCACTTCTCACTCCAAACTAGAAAAGTCTTTCTACGTAAGCAGCAGCCGCTCAGAGGTGGATTCCCGACTCCTGCAGTCACTGTCCTTTGCATCTGTCCCCAAGAGGAGGGCCCATGGCTGGTCAATAATACCACAGATCCCTCTGTCTGTTCTCAGGAGACACCACCGCAGGTATTGGGCAAGGCTGAGCAAGCCTGTTTGTTGGTGTTCAACTCACAGTAAACAATGTCAGTGTTGTTTCAAGTGCTGGTCTCAAGTGCTGGGTTTTACCTGCCCCTTAGGAAATGATGAACTGAAGCAGCAGCCTGTCAGAGGGAACATGTACCACCAAATGTGCAATTCCCAGTAGACAGCATCAATTTTACCTTTGATTAAAAAGAACATTCGCTCATCTACTTCACTGTGTGCAGAGAATGTGGTTTTATTTATTCATTCCAGCGGCATTTAAGTACCTACTATGTGCCAGACTTCTGCCTGCTCATGGCATTTAGAGGGTTACTGTGGCTGAAGGAGCCTGCTGCTCATCATATTGTGTCTTTGTGTGAATTAGGAAAAAGCCAGCCCTCCAAGTGGACCCAGTCTTGCAGGCTCAACAGAGTCATAAAGAAGCATCCCCTCCTCCTGGCAGAGGCAATTCCAGCCCAGGACACATGGCTTTTGGAGTAGATTTGAGCCCCAACTTTACTTCCTTGACCAGCTACTCCTGTGCAGTGAACAATCTATTGTTCAAAGCTGCCCTGTCAAGAAGTCACAATTCAACTCTTCTGCTCCTTGGCGAGACATTCAACCTTCCCCCGACAACTCATGTGAGCAGCTGACTGTGACCTTACATACCCACAAGAAGCCTCACGGTCTAATGTACAGGCAACGGTCTAAGAGTGCAAAAGTCTGGGTGGCTTAGGTACAGGACGGGCACCAAGTCTGTGGCTCTCAACACTTTGCCAATGTGTCTGAGGTTCTGGTTGAATAAACCTGGCACGATGGTTTCATATCAATAAAATTCTCACGATGTCTCAATAAGGTCCAAGAAGTTTTTGGATTTTGATCCCTCTTTCCATCCTTAAATTTCTTTTGTTCATGTTGAAAGCTAAACTGCAGTAACTTCTCCTGGAAAAGCAGACAAAACGTGCAGTCACTGAAAGCTTGGGATCTTAAGTCAAAGGGCTCCAGTTGGGGGGCTAAAGTGTTAATGTCCAGTGCTCAGAGCCTTTTCGGCTGGTGTGTGCTCAGTACTCAGTCGAATCTGACTCTTTGAGACACTATGGACTGTAGCTCGCCAGGCTCCTTTTTCCACGGGATTCTCCAGGTAAGAATACTGGAGTGGGTAGCAATTTCCTCCTGCAAGGGATCTTCCCAACCCACGGATTGAACCTGTATCTCCTGAATTGCAGGCAGTCTTTACCGTTGAGCCACAAGGAAAGGCAGTAGCATCTGCAGCTAAACGAGAGCCTGGTTATTCTACATGGGTAAAGTTAAAATTCCACCCCCATGGGCTCACGTGCGTTTGCACACAGCCATTGGGAATGAAGGCAATTCTCTGTACATGGTATGTGAGTGCGGCAACGATCACTGACTCAGAGCCCTCTCCAGGGAGCACCTGTGATGACACCAACCCCAGTTAAATCAGAGCTTACGCTCCTCTCCTCAGTCAACCAAGGGGATGCTATGTCAGTTACATGACACTGACTGCAAACGGAATGGTAGCCTATTCTGTAAGAAAGCAAAGGGAATTAAGACCTGCTGGCCCCAAAGTCACCTGCATACAATAAATGCACATGAAAAACGACAAAAGATACTTAGCCACTGATTCACTAAAGCAGACCTAAAAGAAATTCTTTGAGCTACTAATTCTCCAGCAGAGTTGAAAATATGAAAAGTCTTAACAGTCTACAACACCCTGGTTTTTATTATACAGTGATCCTCTGAAATGCAGACCCATTAAAAGAAGACAAAAACCCTCCTTGTCAGAGGATGGCAACCAGACACTCCCAGCTAAGCAGTTTTATGATACCCAATAAAGCCTGACACAATAAACCAGACATTTAAGTGACACTAGAAATGATTTTCAAGAGACTTGGGATTAAATGGAATAATCCATCTAGAAGCAACCTTTGATCAAATCACCTCCACCCTCTGCCCTGTGTCCAAGCCACCTGGCTCACTGCTCTTTCCTATATTCTCAAGAGAGAAGTGGGGAGACAGGACTTCCTAGTGTAAGCTTCTAGAGTAGGACTTATGGCCAGTGCCCCCACTTCCTCTCAAGGTCCTTTCTGGGAGTCCAGGGATGGGAAAGGACAACCATACAGATCCCTTCAGGTCTGCTGCCTCTCCGAGGCAACTGTAGAAGCTTCAGCTTTTATGGCTGCAGAGGTGGTGAGCCCATTGGCAAGGCGCTGGTAATACTCCTCAGGCGGGTCATCTCACCTCTAACAGGAGCCCTCTCCTCCTGTTTCTCTTGGTTTGATTTATAGCTTCTAAACAATGCTTCCTCCATAAAGCCCTCTTTCCCCCACCCTAATTTTAGCACTCCACTGAAGTGGCTGCAGAGTGCTTAGCGCATGGGATGTGCAGTCAGAACAACCCCAGGTCACAGTCTCATCTTGCCGCCTGGGGAGCCTCAGCTTCCTCACCTGTGCTGCTGTGAGGACTACGCAAGATCATAAACATAAAGGAATTAGACTTGGGCTTAGGACGTAGAACAGCTCCGTCAAAGGAGTCGCACAATTGTGCTATATATTTTTTTACCTATTGACCTTTCCCATTAACCTAAGTGCAGTATGTCTTCCCCTGTGACCATCTTGTAGACCTCTAACATGTGGCAGGTGCCATATGCACACACTTCTTCCAGTCAGGGCTAGGATGTAACAGATCTGGGAAGTGACAATTTCCATAAAGTCAGGGTTGGCTGTTCAGTGAGTCTGCACGCAAACCCGAAGTTCAAACATCTTTTAAGAAGATAAACCTACTACAAACTTCCAAAAGGGTCTCTCTTACTGCTAAATAATTCTCACATGTAAGTCCAGAACCTTCAATTGTTTATGCAAGCTGGTGTTTTTTTCCCAAACAAAACCAAAATCCTGCTATTTACAGCTAATCAGATTTTACTGATTGTTACACAAATAGACTATTATTTATTGGGGGCAGGAGAAGAAGGGGACGACAGAGGATGAGGTGGCTGGATGGCACCACCGACTCGATGGACATGAGTTTGCGTAAACTCAGGGAGTTGGTGATGGACAGGGAGGCCTGGCGTGCTGCGATTCATAGGGTCGCAAAGAGTCAGACACGAATGAGCAACTGAACTGAATACATGCTCAGTGGAGAAAATGTGGGGAGAAGCACCCCAATTCCACCATCCATTTGTCTGTACTTTGTTTTCTATGCATAGCTAAACTTTTAAAAAATCAGTTATAATTATAATAAGGCACTATAACTGGGCACACTGCCCTTCTGCTATTAACTTATCCTAAGGTAGACTTTATGGATCATGGATTTTTTTTCAAGCATCTAATAAGAAAGCAAAATGGGATTGCGATCCAAGAGAATTTTAATTTGTTGAGCAAATCAACACTGCAATCCACTTAATGTTTAAAAGACACAATGACAATTGCCTGATGGTATTCTCTTACTTCTTAAACACTACTTGATAGGACTTTATCAATTACTGAACCTTTTTAGATTCAGGGGAAACATTAAATTTTCATATGGTTGTTTTCCTGTTACAAAAACAATGCATGTTCATAACATGTAGAAAATCTTAGTAAGCAATAATTTAATGCTAATATTTATTGAGCATAGACTATGTCAGGCACTGTGCTTTAGTGAGATAAACTCATTTATCCCTCCCAACGTCTCATTGAAGCACAAAGGTATTAAGGAACTTGCCTACATGCTACACACCTAGAAGCATGAGCCTGGAATCCATCGCTGTGCTATAATGTTCTAAGAGTGAAAGGAATCAATAATTTATTCAATCAAGTCCTCCACTGCTTCAGAGTATAATGTCATGGGCAAGAAATGATTCATAATAATGCTGTACCCCTTATAGTTATTTAAAAATATTATAAGCATGATCTCTGAGTCCCTATGGAACAATTAGTAAAATGAAAAGTCATCTGTGACACAAGCTGCGATTCCAATCAGCCCAATTCTAAGCACCTGATGTGCGTTAAGAAAACAACAGGTGCTTAAAAGGGTTTGTTTTAAAGATGGAAACATTTTTCTAAAATTCTGCAAATGAGTCAATGATGTGATGAGTGTATTCCCTGAATTAACTGGACACGCGGTCTCACAAAAATTTACCATCAGTCACAATGCTTTTATAAAACATTTACGAACTGGGTCTGCATGCAAACCCAAATTTCAAACATCTCTTAAGAAGATAAATCTATAAATTTCCAAAAGGGTTTCTCTTTTACTGTTAAATAGTGCTGCTAATTATTCCTAAACACTTCTTATGGCTTATCTGTTAGCACTGGACATCAGTACATGAAAAATAACTAGATACCCTGGGTCACATTTTTTCATACGTTAATGAAAAATTATACTAGGTAAAAGATAGACATTTCTGTTTACAGCCTATCCAGGGTTAATAAGCCTAGCTCTTTAAATATAAAGTTCTCTTTAAATTTAAAATATGATTAATGGAATGTTTCTGATTGCCTGGCTCTAAAAATATTATACGACTATAATTCACACTAAAAGCACATTAAAACTATTAACTCTAGTAATTGTAATTATTCATACTGCTGTTGAAAATATATGACGCACTCATGTATACAAATATTTCAGATATTTAGACAGATAGTTGGCTAGATAGATATCTATAAACCCAGGCAATTTCTTTGGAATTTAATTGTTCTAGTATTTCCAGAAGCACTATCTATCTATTGATATCTATCTATAAAATCAGATGCCTTCTTTATGTCTCTGTTTCCAGAAGGTTCAAACTGCCATCTTTCACTTTATCTGATGACTGGCTGCTAGAGTCAGTTGATAAAATATCTAATAATCTTGAATATTATCCACGTATTAGGTGCAGTGTTCTCCAAAGATTGTTTCACATACTTTCATAAAAACCCTCGAGATTGAGACCACACTCATTCTCATTTTACAAATCAGACTGAAAATGGTTAAGTAACTGATATTCTCATCCACATCTGTCCAGCACTGAAACCATACCTCAAACCACTGTTAAGCTGCCTCTCTGCCAAATCAGACTCCAGAAAAATTTGACTTCCACTACTTGCCTCCCTAAATTAAGCTTAAGCTGACATATAAAACAAAAAAACACGCAACACGAATCCAACAAAATAAATGACATAATTCCAAATCTGATTTTTTTTTTCCCGTGAGAGGTTTTTAACATAAAAAAACAAAATTAATCTGATATTTACTAGCCATTTCTTCAAGTGCTTTGACTGTACAGCTTTCTGCTGTCACAACTGGACAAATCACCCATGTCCTTCAACAAGTGACAACATAAGCTCCACACTGCAAATCTGTTAGAGAGCTAAGCTTTCAAATGAGACGAGCCTGCTACACTGAAAATTTTTATAGTATTAATCTTTTTGGTTTCTTATGAAACACAGACCAACATCTTAATGTATTTCTAGACAAAGCTAAATTCTGTCTGGATTCATCTTCCTGAATTACCTGGGTTAAAAACAGTAAAAACATGACTGCATTTTTTTTTTCTCATAAGGCCTAAAGGAGCAGTCCTTAGACTGTTTGGCATTTTTTGGATTTAAACCAGGGTTTTATGGTGCTAATTAACTGTTAGAGAAGGCAAAGAAACGGAACAGTCGATCCCAAAGTCCTCTTATCTCTGAAGTCTCTGTAAAACGTTTGATTACTTTAAAAAATTATGTATGTGTGAATCACAAGTTTGTTTATTGAAAAAACGGCTTGCTGACACATACACTTTGGGTTTTTTTTTTTTTTAAGAATCAAAACAGTTCCTTACTTGAATGTGACTGTTTTGGCAACAGTTAAACTCAACCCCGTCATTCTAGCGCTGCCTGCCTTCCTGGTTCTCCTAGGTGAGGGCCGCCATCCTGCGATAATTTACACGCAGGGCTAAGACGCACCAGCAATGGTGCAGTGTGGTGACGAGCACTTTAGAAACAAAGCCAAACTCCGCTTTTAAAGCAGAGAACACACGTACACAGATTCCCGTCTCTCACAACGTCCAAAAGATTCCTTATAGACAACCTACTCAGACGAAGCTACAGCAGCCTCAGGAAATATAAACGGAGTCCGCAAAGACCGGGGGGAGGGGGGCCGCCCGGGGGGACAGGAAACAACTGATGGGAAGGAAACTGATCATGTGAAGTTTGCCCGACTCCACAAGGTCTAATACGTTCCGGTTTGTTTCCACTCGGAGCAGCCATTAAACGTGCCCTGACACGTGGGCGCAGGGGACCTCCCTTCTCGCCGGTTTTTGGCCATTTCCTTCACTGTGCGCTTGTTTGTATACAACCTCGTCCGGACAGGGGGTGACCACAAGATGACAGGCCTCGGCAGTTCCTTCACTCGGATTTCCAGTTGTCCAAAGTTTCACTCCACGGCGGGGATTTAACGAGAATCACGAGGTCCTTTCCGAAAGTTATGAATGGTTTAAGTTTACAAGACACAAACAGAACGCGAGGGACGAGCGAGTGTTGGGCGACTTCAGCCGCAGCGTTTTAAAATTAGCTTTAATTGATATGCCCTAGTTAAAATTAAAAAGGGGGGTGGGGAGTCACTCTGATCCACTCAGTAAGTGTCGGGGGCAATACTTAAAAAAAAAAAAAATCACTCAAGACTCACGTCCGAGTTTTGACTTCCTCATATCACCTGCAAATACAGTCTCCTGGCCACTCACTGCTCGGGGGGTCCCTCGCGGGATGTGTGATCGGAGTCCTCTCGGTGACCCGCTGTTTCCCCGCCAGACCCCCAGCGCCTAGCGGGTTCCAGGACTGTGTACTCGCTGCCTAGTCCCCAGAAAGAGCGGAAGAAAGTAGGAAAGAGGGGCGTGGCACCCCGGTCTCCCCCATTTGCCTGCCCTCCTCCCAAATCTGGCACCACCGCAGCGGGAGCTAGCGGGGAACCCCGGAGCCTTCCAGCCCCAACCTGGCGCGGGGCGCACGGCTGCGGGCCGGCCGCGGAGCCAGCGTGCGGGGAGACCTTTCCTCCTGCTTCAGCCCTCGTCCCAGGGACCGCGTCCCCAGACCTAGCCCCGCAGGACCCCCGGCTTCCCGGGCCATCTGGCCGCCGCCCGTCGAGGGCGAGCGCGCCGTCCGTCTCCCGGTCTCGGCGTCCCTTGCCCTCCACCCCCATCGCAGTCTCCGGCGCCCAGTGCCCCGACCAGTCCCCGCCCTCCGGGACACTCTTCCCTCCTTCCTTCCTTTCTCCGTTCCCTCCCTCCATCTCCCTTCCCAGCACCAGGAACTGGGAGGCGGCTCCCAAACTGGTCGGCCGACGCCCCGCGCTGCGCCCCTGTCCCCTCGGGGACCGGACTTGCCACCTGCGCCCGCCGCTCGGTGCTCACTTGCCTGCCGATGCGCTGCCCCTGCCGCCACCGCCGCTGCCGGGGACTCTGTCTCTAAGGGCTCCTGGAGACGACTCCGACCTCTCCTCCTCCTCCTGCTCCTCCGGGCGGGGGCCGGCTCCGCCTCGCTCGGGGTAGGCGGGGCGGACAGCCCGACGGGCGGGGCGGCGGCAGCGGCCCAGGACTCCTTCCTCCCGGCCGGCCCGCCTCCCTCCTGCCCAGATGCCCTGGCGGTTCCCTGGTCTGGCTGCTGAACCCGGGTCGAGCCTGGGCCGGCAGAGGAGAAAAGTCGGCAGCACTGAAGCCCAGCAGACATCTGGGAGCCTTGGCCACCCCTCAGGGTCCCTTCCTCGAATTCCCTGAAGCTTTGGAAGTTCAAGGACTTCTCGGGTCCCCCACTTAGCGACCCTCCACAGGGCTGCTCTGACTCCTCAGCAGTTTCCTTCCCTTGCGAACTCTAGGCACCCCTTCTGCCAGTCGTCCCTTAGGCCACGAATATGCCAACCCCCTACATAAAAGTTAGGCTCTACTCCAGGAATTTCTTAAGAAAACAGTCACGGTAAAATTAAGGGCCCTGGGGCCACCGAGTGATTTTGCTTCCCAGAAAATGGAGCTATAGCTGCGGGTTGTTGAATGTGTAGTACATCCACCCATCATGAGCTTCCCCTCCATCTCTCGCCATGAGATTTGTATTTCCCAGTGCCTCGTACCTGGCAGAATTCTGCTTATTGATTGAATTAATTAGATTTGGTTAGTCTTTTCCGGAGGGATTCAGGGTGAGGTAGTTTGAAAAGCCACTTCTATTTCCATGAACTTCAGACTATTCCTATACACAGCCATTTAACGAACGTTCATTGAGCACCTGTATGTGCCCAGCATTGCAACAAAGGTGATTGGAGAGAGATGAAGATGATTCAGACGTGGAACTCACCCTCAAAAAGTCCAGAAAGAGTCAAAAAGATGGATGTGCAGAAATCTTACCCCCCAGCAGACTTCTTGCATGCTCCTAGGAATCAGCTTTCTTGTTTGACAGGGTATAGAAAAAGGAGGAGAGGAGGCCAAAGGAGGACACTTAGAACCAGTGTGGGTCGAGTCCATACTTGAAGTGGAGTCTTAAATCACTGGTGAAAGACGCCTGTGTGTTGAGCTTCACCCGCTGGAGAGGAATAAGGCCTAGGGAAGTAAGGAGCCAAGTACAGGAGGAAGGACACTGCCTTTCATTTTTCCCTCCTGACCCCTACTCAAGTACTATTCTTGGTGAAATCTTCCACCAGGCTGCAGAAAGGGGGCTATGGGTATAGGAAGTCAGTGGTTGGATGCCTTGTCCCCAGACTGTGGTTCTTGCAACCTGTGGATGGCAGTGGTTGTTGGGATGCAAGCCGCAGCCTGCCAGGGGAGCTCAGCATTCCTTGCTTTGTACAGTGGTAGGAATTGTTTGACTGATTCACAGATACTGACGGTTCTAAGGATATATGCTGAACAGAACAGCTTAATGCCAACTGGGGCTAAGACCATCATACTCTGTATCTTCTGACCACAGACTACAGAATCAACTCCTAAAGCCCTACCAATAATTTCTGTTTCTGCTGCACTTTAGAGTTTAGTCAATGCTTTCATGTATGTAATCTCATCTGGAAACTGAGGTGCCAAGAAGCTTTTGAATTATTGAAGCTTTTCTAATTTAGTGTAATTCAAAGTGTGGTCCATAGAAGAGTGACCGTCTGAGAACTATTACCCATCTGTGATGGGATAAGCATAGAAACTGAAGGTGAACATGTAAAAACTTACATAGTGATTTGAGTAATTTTCCTGCCTGTTGAACTTAATAACTAAAAATATGGCTTTGTATTCTGTATGTCTCTTTTCTTTTTCTCATTATCTATTTTGTATTTATCATGTTGAATAAAAGCATCAGCCGCAACAGATTGAAAATAAAATCCCACAGATAGTTTGAGAGGCACTGATCTAGGCAGGAGCAAGGCAAGAATAATAAGAGCTAACGCTTTCACGGCAGATGTTGCTTTAAGTGCTTTACATATATTAACTCTATTAATCCTTCTCACCACCCTAGCAGGGAGGCTCAGGGAGGTGAAGCAATGCAATCCCAAAGTGGCAAGATCAGAATTCCACTCAAAGAGTCTGGCTCCAGACTTCATGCTTTTACCTACGCCCCTTTAGCCAGTGTTCATTTGGCTCTGCTGTGTCTAAACTTCAGTCGTTCACATTTCATCTACATATTGCTGTACCTCCTGTATGATTTCTTAAATTTATATGTTTGATTGACTTGCTTTTGTGATTTCTTCCATATATGATGCTTGTCGTTAGTAATTTTACCAGTGAAATCATGACTTTGGTAAACTAGCATCAGTCTCTCATTTTGGATCACAAGCTATATGCTTAACTCCAGCAGTTGCTGTCAATGCTCCACCATATCCCCTCTGATCCTTCTCCAGTTTCATGCACGCTGGCTCCAGGTGTGGGTTCATTCCCATCACCCATGCCTGGCACCTGCATCTCATTGTCAAAACACCATACTCAGCTGCAGGATTTACTTGGCCAGCTCACAGAACAGCTGAAAGTACCTGGGAATTAATGTTCCCCTACCCCTGCCTCAGCCTTTAAACAGTGACTAAGGACTATGGCTGTATAAATACTCCAGTTCCTTTACCCTCAATTGGGATAACTTCAGAATAGATCTCCAGGGTCTACCAGGCTCCCTACAAGACTGAGCCAAATTCTCTCCCCACTTCTATGGGGCTGAGGTCACATTCTTGCTTGTCTTTCTTACCCTTCTGGGACCTATTTCTCACTCCCTCACCTAGGAACATATTATAATCAGGACAAATTATATACTTTGCAGGGCCTGGCACAAGATTTTTAAATGTTCATGAATTATTAAGGATCTGAAGGTGGCAAGAAACTATCGAAGGGCCCCATGTGACTGCACTGGTGTGCCACTTTACAGGTTGCATGACAGCAACGCTGGCCTGAACCCTGGTAAGTAATTTTCACGTGAGTTTTCATCTCAGGGTCTGTTTCTGGGGAATGTCAAGCTAAGATAACAACTATTACAGTAAAAGCCAGCACATTCAAGGACTATCCGAATCATCTTGTCTAATACACTGGTGGTCAGCATCCCATAGCTTGCGAGACCGTCTTGTAGGAGGATGGGTCATGCCAAGCTGTATGTAAAGAGCTTTAACCGCAGGAAGTGGTATAGCAGATGAGACTGGTTTAGGTTAACAAGTGATGAGGCAAGAGGTGTATATTTTCTTCTTAATTCTGACATTGAGTGATACACACAAAGCGTGAATTTGAGTGGTATCTTAGACTGAGTTACCTGGAAACATACCTTGCATGAAAAAGGCTTATTGATGAGTGGCTAAAAAGATATACCTGTAAGCATGTGAGGCTGGCAGGATAGGGGAGAGGAAGATGCTGACTTTCAACATGGTTATGGCTAGACCTTAGTCCAAAGGCAGCTGGAGGTGGGTGGCTCTTCAGAAATGGACCAAATCAAGTACAAGGTATTAGACCTTTATATCTCCATATCCTGCATTCCTGGGAAGAGGTGTATCATTGGGCAAAGCAGTTCCCTGAGGGCAATACTCACTGATGGATACAGTTGTGACTGGTCAGAAACCAATATTACCAACAACTCAGGAACAGGTGTGCCCTGAACAGAGGGTCTAGGAGAAGTTGACAGCATACAGGACAGGTGGGATATCTCTAAGATTGTACTTGAGGTTATACCCAGTCATAACTGGCATATTCAGCCCAGCCCAGGAATGCCTGACCCCTTGGTCTTCCTTGGAGCACTCAAGCAATGCTTGGTTGCATTTTGCCTTCTTATTTGCTTTATACTAGGAACCTATTTGATTTCCCATTTTTCCTTTCTCCAGACATTTTAAAACTCTCTTTTCTTTCCCTTTCTATTTTCTGGTCCAACTATTTTCTACCCTCCAATAGCACTTGAGACAAATCAATCAATCAGTTGCCTATGAAAGAGTGGCAGTGTAGTGAAGTAAAATCTTACGCATAATGAAACGAGGCCCTTGAGATTAAGTCCTGGCTTTGCCACTAACAGTCTGTGAATTTGGGGCAAGCACATCACCTTATGTAGTTGTTGCTTGTCTTTAAAAAGAGATTTACAGTGGTCTCTGAGATACCAGTTCTTTGAAATTAAAAAAAAATGTTTTAAAAGACGATTTTCTCTGCTGTATTATCCTTCATGAAGCATGCAAGACAAATAGTTTTATAACTCAGGACAGCTGATTTTTTAACTTAATTGCAATTTGTGATGTAAACTTCCACTCAGTATTCAATGACAATACTTTAACCACAGGCTCAGTCAGAAGATGGGGGAAGAGAGATGAAAGAATGAGGCAGATCAGTTGGTCTGTGATTGGATCTCCACAGACTTCAGAACAATTTATCTAGGATATCAGAGTTGCTTCCTAAGGATTTTATTTATCTTAATGCACATGGCCACACTCTTTGTCTGAACCTGCCCTGAAAGTTATGGAGAACTGCCTCCTTTTGAATAGCTTACCTGGGTTAGTGTTTCACAAACTGGTTTTTCTGCTCAGTCAGAGGCTGCCATCTTCTCATGTAGAAGTTAGATCAGGAAGAAGCACCCACAATCTTGGAAATCCCCAAGTAACTTGTTGAAACATGTATGGACACAGGCAGGAGCTATGACATAAACTATGACTATAGATGGGTAGCCAATTCAGTGCCGTGCCATTCTCAAATGGATGGAAGCCTCCAGAGGCCTGGGTGGGAGGGGCCCAGAACTGAGTTATTAACTCAGGTTAGTTGATTACTAACTCAGAATGAGCTCTCTGACTTATTACAGAGCTAGGCTCTCTAGCTCTGGAGAACGGAACTCCCAGACACTGTTTTATAGAGGTCAAGTATGTGGGCTTAAGAATTAGCAAAATTTCCCATCATTGGAAGGGTTCAACCATTAGTCAGCTAGGAAGCAGAGATATAGAGGTTATCAAGGGAAGCAACCCAAATGTCCACTAGAGGAGATAGGATGCCTCCATCTAAAGCACTCTGTGAAAGGAGATAGATCTAAATGTATTCACATGGAAAGATGCCCCAAATTTATTTTTGAGCATAGAAAGCAAGTTATAGAAGACCGTGCATGGAATTTCCCACTCATGTATAAAAAAGCGTATATATACCAGCACAAATGTCTGTATGAGTAAATCTGTGATGATGTTTGGCAAAATGTTAGCAGCGATTTTCTCAAGGTGGTGCGGTTTTGAGTAACATACTTTTTTTTTATATTGCATGTTTTTTTCTTTTTACCATGACAGTATATCTTTTCTTTGAATAACATGGTGTTTCTCTCTCTCTCACACACACACACCCACAAACACTTATCTTTTCATGTTATAAATAGAATAAAAAAGGCACTGTGTCTATCACTGGTTGGAAAACTACGGCCAAGTGGGCTAGACCATCAACTCTTTTTGTAAGTAAAGTTTTGCTGGAATGCCACTACACCCATTCTTTTATCTATTGCCTTTGACTGCTTCTACTTACAGAGCAGAATGGTTATGACAGAAATCTTATGGGTCTCAAGGCCTAAAATATGTATCTGCCTCTCCAGAGGCAGAAAACTTGTGGCAATCCCTGGTGTAGACAATTAGAAAACTTTTTCAATATGGCAAATTGAAGCTTGCTGCTGCTGCTGCTGCTAAGTCGTGTCAGTCATGTCCAACTCTGTGTGACCCCATAGCCCACCAGGCTCTCCTGTCCCTGGGATTCTCCAGGCAAGAACACTGGAGTGGGTTGCCATTCCTTCTCCAATGCATGAAAGTGAAAAGTGAAATGTGAAAGTGAAGTCGCTCAGTCATGTCCGGCTCTTAGCGACCCCATGGACTGCAGCCTACCAGGCTCCTCTGTCCATGGGATTCTCCAGGCAAGAGTACTGGAGTGGGTTGCCATTGCCTTCTCCAAATTGAAGCTTGCTGCTGCTACTGCTAAGTCACTTCAGTCGTGTCCGACTCTGTGCGACCCCATAGACGGCAGCCCACCAGGCTCCCCCGTCCCTGGGATTCTCCAGGCAAGAACACTGGAGTGGGTTGCCATTAGATTTCACTAATTCTTCAGATTTTAACGTATCTGAATTTTCTTAAAAAATGCAAAACCTAAACATGGTCTGTGTATTTTAAAGTGCCTCCCAGTTCTGAGTAGTGATTATGATAACACAGCCAAGAGGCACTATGTATCTTTGGTCTTACTTTCCCTCCTTCTTCTTTTCCTCCTGCTCTTTCTTGTCCTCCTCCTGTTCCTACTCATTCTTCCAAGGAGATACGGTAAGTCTCATGCTATCCATTTTACCCTCAGATGATTTTCCACTTGAATGAGGACTAGATGGAGAATGGAGGTTCCTCTCTCCTCCTGGCTGGGTCTCTCCAAGATAAAATGATTGGGGAAGTTCTGGACAAAATAAATTATCCTGAGGAAGGAAGGGTGAGCTCCCAAAGGATCCACCCAGACTTGGGTGAAAGCAAGCCAGGGACGTTGCAGAGAGTGGCACACTCCAGAGGGGAAGCCTGGGAACTGGATGGAACAAGTCCCATCTCTCACTCTTCTCATTCCTCTCTCCCACAATCCTCCAATTTTCCTGAAAGCTTCCCTTCCTGCCTAATCCATCTGGCCTCAAGGTGTGCAGAGGAGGTTTGGGATGTTTCTCCTTCACCATCAGTGGTACTCAGCACAAACACGTTCAGTTAGACCACACAGCAAGGATAGCTAGTGCCAGTCTGGCCAAGCCAGGCCCTTGCTCACTGCCAGAATTTGCCTAGAGGAGCTGGATGTTGGCCCTGATGTGGAATGTACGCAGATGCTAACTAATTAAATGGTTCAACAGAAACATTCTCTTCGTCAAGCACTCACTCCAGACCTTCCCTGAAGAAAATAGAAGGCCCTTGCAGTGTCAGAAAGAGAAGCAGCCTGATAGATAATTAGATTATCAATCCATCTATAGCCCTTGCTACAAGGTTTTGACTCAGACACAGTCAACCATGTGGATCTGTGAGCTAAGTTGTGATGAGAATGGAAAGTATTTTCTCTGACACTCTGATGACAGACCTGCTAATTTCATTTAGCTTTATATTCTGGGGAGAATGGAACGTACTTTGCCTGCAACCTCTGTGACTCCAATTTACACTGCATTGTTCTCAAAGTATCTAAAATGTTTTTTTTTTTTCCAGAGTATTGAGTAATCTCAAAAAATGTGATTAAAATGCCATTTTTCTTAGTATTCTAATATTACTCTAGAAATACTGAGATAATAGAATAATCCCTACCACAATGCCACAATATAAGTACAAAATCCTAGCATCATCATTGGTATTATTCCATTATCTCAGTGTTTCTAAAAATAAAAATATGGACTATTCCTGTTCTGAGACTACACTGTGAATTATAGACCACATTCAAATTTTGAATGCAATAAAAGTGCATTAATTTCAAGAGTGTTCTGACCATTTCTGTTTAAACACTCTCTAGATGTCTTATCATTGTTTTCTCTCCTATTTCCTAGATTACTAGGTAGGTTGCGTCTGGTCCTACTACCAGTTTGGGCATGGATTTATTTTCAGAGGTTTCTGATGAATTGTGATGGATATATTTGTATTGCTATAAATAGCCTTGATCTTTGTTCTAGAATATAGTTAAGTTACTGGGACCAAATTTATCCTTTTAGGTCTTGCTTTTAAGATTAATTTGGCAGGAGTAAAGTGGTTATTGCTCTAGGACTAATTTCTCCATTTGAAGACAAATTGTTTGTCTACCCAATGATACATAAATCTTGAGGTTTTCCAGTCTGGCTGGTAGAAAGAGGCAACACTTCTGGTCCTGCATCAACATCAGGCACTGTTACCATTGATCCTTACAGCTGGTTCTGCCCTGGCCTTGATTAGTTGCTTTACCTGAATGAGTTCATCATCACTCATCATCAGTTCAGTTCAGTTGATCAGTCATGTCTGACTCTTTGTGACCCCATGGACCGCAGCACACCAGGTTTCCCTGTCCATCACCAACTCTCAGAGCCCTTGCTCAAAACTCTTGTCCATTGAGTCAGTGATGCCATCCAACCATCTCATCCTCTCTTGTCCCCTTCTCTTGCCTTAAATCCTTCCCAGCATCAGGGTCTTTTCCAATGAGTCAGTTCATCATTATATTCAGAGGGGACCTTCAGTGAGTCTCTGGGTTCTCTTTGTTCAGCTCTCTTCGATCTCACGCTCCTTCCCATGAATCCTAGTTGCTTTGATCTCCCTGAGTTCCCATACGTATCTCCTTGACTCAAGGAGCCCATCAGCTCCTTTTGAATTCCCACCTCTCCCCTTTGCCTGGAAATACCTTCCAAGTAGTCAGCTCCTTTCGTTTGTATTCCATCTTTCAGGGATCACCATCCTTTTGTCACCCGATGTACAGTGTTTTGCAAGCTGTTGTTTCTCTATTTTGTCTGTTTTTAGATTATTTCAGATAGGGGGGTAAAACCAGTTCTATACTGTAAGTAGCAGCCTCCCCAACACTCTAAACCATACATTATTCTTCTTTTCTACTTATCATTGTAAAATGTTATTTGGCACATTTGTTTTTTAAGGGGCTTCCCTTATAGCTCAGTTAATAAAGACTTTGCCTGCAGTGCAGAAGACCCAGGTTCTATTCCTGGGTTGGGAAGATCCCCTGGAGAAGGAAATGGCAACCCACTCCAGTAATCTTGCCTGGAGAATCCCATGGACAGAGGAACCTGGCAGGCTACAGTCCATGGCGTTGCAAGAGTTGAACACGACTTAGCGACTAACCCCCCACCCATTTTTTTATTGTCTGTCTCCTTATCAGACCATAAGATATATGAGGGAACTTATTATTCTATTAGGTTTACTGTTGCATCCTCAGCTATTATATCATAACATTTATTATTCTCTATATAATATATAAGAATAATAAAATAGTGTTCATTAAATGCTGAATGAATGAATGTGAATGAATGAATGAAAGCTAGACGAGAGCCAGATCATGGGAGACTCTGAATGCCCAGCAAGGAGAAGGAACAAGTTTTGCTGAGAGCAGAGGCTCTTATTCCAAGCCTAGAAAGACATATATAAAATCCTATTCATTTGCAATTTGAGGGCCTTGTGGGGTGCTTTGCTGGTGACCACTCAAATTCCTGTCTTTGTAAATCTGCCCAAGCTCTTGGTAGATTAGGTCACATTTTTGGAATCTGTTTGTAACTGAGGAACCTGGCAGTCATAATGAATCTTGCCTTTGACCCTGCCTCCTGATTTTAATGGCTCTAAGCCCTTTACAAATATTAATTATGTCTCACAATGGAGTTGCCACCCTGACCTCTTTTCTTAGGTTGGTATCACTGGGACCAGTGTTCAGCATTTCTTCCCATAATGGTAAGCTTATTCCTCCTTCCTAACAGAGAAAGGTTAGGGTAATATTTTTACAAACATTCTTAGTCAGTTAGTGTCCTAATGACAAACTTTACAGGTGAATAGTTTTCTTAAACTTCATGTGATAATTGCAAAAGCATCTCCATTGGTCTTTCTGACTTGCCTTTAAGACAATGCAGGCAGGATAAAAGTATTTGAAATTATAGCTATACTTATTTTCCCTTTTGTTAGTTATATAGTTAGTTATATCCCTTCTATTTGTTATGTCATATCAGGGATATAATATATAAATAAAAATATGTATATTGGGTTGCATATTCAAAGTCTGTACTGATGATGTGCCCAACAAAAAATATTTAGGGATCATAGATCTAGTCTCTGCCAACCCACGCTAAATGAGCCCAGATTACTCTTCCTAGAAGGCACCTTTATTTGTTTTCCTTTCTTCTGCCAGTACAAATGAGTAAACAAAAAGGAGTAACCCAAACCCCCACACCTTCTATGGCTTCAAGATGAGAAAAGTGACAATTAAAAAGAAGGGAGCTTTTCTATGCAGAGACACATTCAGTCCGCAACTGTTAATAAGCCCTCACATCTGTACAACACATTATAATTTTAAATGCATTGAACTTTGCCTACAGGCCTTTTGATTTCAGAAGAACATGGGTCTGCTCCCAGCCAAGATATACAATATATATTTAGTTCTACTCTAGACATGACTTTGGGTAAACTCTGGAGTTGGTGGTGGACAGGGAGGCCTGGCGTGCTGTGGTTCATGGGGTCGCAAAGAGTCAGACACGACTGAGTGACTGAACTGAACTGAACTGATGAAGCCCTTTATGCCCAGTTAGAGACTAAATTATGGACCCAGAACAATAACTGCAAGACCACGACTATTTCCCAAGGCTCCATCAGTGCATGTTAAGAGACACAATTACTGAAGAGATGATGGAAATAAGGAAATTTAGACATATGAAGTTATTTACTATAATTATACAGAAACAGCAATTGAGTAAAAACCAAGCCCAGTACACTGGGGGTGTGTGTGCTTGTGTGTGAACATGCAAGTGTGTATGAGTGCTTAGAAAGGGGGGCAGGGATTACCAACACACCAGATATGTGAATAAAGAAGCTGTTATGGAAGAGGAACATCTGGCCCTGAATAAATACCACCTGACACCATCTGGATTAGTAATGGTGTGTCCAGCTGAGCCTTTCCTGAATTCCTAACGTACAAGCTCATGAACAAAGTAAAACCGTTTCGTTGTCAAGTTTTGGCACAGAAGAGCTGAGAGCTGTAGACATCCCGTGAATACCTGGATCAAACGCTGCCTGAAGCAGAACTACCCTGGATTTTGCAGTGAGCCAGTACATTCCTTTTAGTTTGTTTATGCTAGTGCAGGTTGGGTTTCTGTCACTTCCAACCAGAAGAACTGTGAATAATACAGTGAAACTCTTTTAACTCAGGTGCAGAAGCTTCAGCTAATCATAATTCTCAGCTCTTGACTTAACTCTCATTATCAATCTGTTCAAGGACCTTCTCTTATTTGATTGATTGAATTTCTATTCATACCCTTTTTACCCTATTCCTATTCCCGTTCCCTTCTGTTCACAGACAAACATTTTAATTCTGTTGTGTATCTTTTTATTTGTATGTGTCCTTACAAAATACATATTATTTTTTGTACATATATTTTACTGTGGTATATTAATGGTATTGTGTACTCATTTATATGAATAATAGTTAATGAGTTTTTCCAATTCAGTGTTGTGATGGGTCATACTTTTCTCTAAAAATGCATCTCCTATTATAAATTTTCCAAGAAATATATATTCTGTCTATTGTTATTGACAATTGTTTTTGTCATCTTGGTATTTTAAGAAAAACCTCTTTTATTCTCTGAATGTCTTATTTCTCAACCCTGCTCCATTCCATACACAGTTTATTTTTTAATAATAAATGTTTGGGTTACAAGGATGCAATATTTTCTCCTCTCTTTGAGAGTATTAATGATTTTTTTTTTAGTTATTTTTCTGTTATTTTCATTGTCTCAATTGTTTTTATCTTTAAAAAAAATTTGTTCCCTTTTTATAGTCTGTGTCTTTCATGTTGGCAGCCTTCCTCAGGTGTTTTATCCCTGGCTGATTATGATTTTCTATGTGTGTGCAGAGCTTACTGTGTGGGATGAATGGGTGATGTAGTGTACATCTGGTCCTTCTGTCTGCCTACAGATCTCTATTGGTTTCCGTAGGTCTCTTTCTTTGGGCTAGTCAGATACATGAGTAAGAATCTGACACAGCACTTGCAGGTAGGGAAGGTTTAAGTCTGGCTACCATCATTCAAAGAGCCTGAAGTCTCATCATGTTTTTTTGCCTTGCTGCAGATTTTAAATCTAGATTTTCAGCTGATCTTGTTTTCTGAGTACCCTGTCCTCAACTGTGACTCATGTCATACTTTTGGTTTGCCCGATCTTTCAGTCATTCAACAAATATTTATCCAGTACCCCCTTAGCACTTGGTGGCAGGCATAATCCTAG
The DNA here is from genome assembly GCF_001704415.2 of Capra hircus. Taxonomy (NCBI): domain Eukaryota; kingdom Metazoa; phylum Chordata; class Mammalia; order Artiodactyla; family Bovidae; genus Capra; species Capra hircus. The sequence continues at coordinate 43,414,058 of NC_030810.1, forward strand.
GTATTGTTGATCCACTAGTAATCACATCAGATGAAAATCCTTTCATGAAACTTACATTTTAATAGAATCTCTATTAGAATTGAAGTGAAGGGCAAATCGCTCAGTCACGTCTGACTGTTTGCAACCCCATGGACTATACAGTCCATGGAATTCTCCAGGCCAGAATACTGGAGTGAGTAGCCTTTCCCTTCTCTAGCAGATCTTCCCACGCCAGGAATTGAACCAGGGTCTCCTGCATTGCAGGTGGATTCTTTACCAACTGAGCTATCAGGGAAGCCCATAGAATCTCTGGTCTTCTCTAAAAACATCTCCTGTCTTTTGCCAGAGTTGGGGGTGGAGTGGGAGGATGGGTGCCCAAGGAAGTGGGGGGTGGAGGAATCTGGAGGTCCAAGTGCTCCTTATGAAAACTTCCAACCAATCCTCTTATTTTCAGCCCCATTTTATACCCCCATCTTCAAAAGTGCTCATTGGCTCTGATTCTGAGCCTTTCTGGGTTTTGGTGGAATGCACCAGCTTTCTATTCTCATCCCCCCACCCTTCACAGGCATTCAGATTTCAGCTTTCTTCATTTTGCTAAGTCAATTGCCTTGTCACTTGTTCATCTATTAAAACTTCCTGTTTCTTGTCTGCTCTAGTTTTCTCTCCCATTTTCCTTTTTCTTGTTACTTATACCTTTTTGTTTTTCATTGAATATTATTTTAGTGTAGATTTGGGGAAGGAATAGAGAGAATTCTGTGTTCAATCAACTTTGTTTAGTCACATACCAGCACCTCTCTCTATGGGCACAAAGTTGCTCGTTTGACAGGTAAAAATGGTGTCACCCTGGATGGTGGCAGGATCAGGTCCCGATTTTCGGAGAGTCACATATCTGTGAAGGTATATTGTTTGAATTGACAATAAGATCACACGCTGTTTTGGGGCCTGTATTATCATGGCTCGTTTTCTTTCTCTATTTCTCTTGGGCCTTACAACATGTCTCATTTAACCTTCTTGTCCTTCAAATCATATTTTCATTTTCTTGTATTTCTATCACTGATATCACCTTTTCCTTGCTTTGATACCCTTGGTGAGAAAGTGCTGCAGACCAAATTCCTAGTTATCACACATATGTATTGTAATACAGTGAAATAGTGCTTTTTCTTAAAAAAAGCTGGAAGGAAATAATAGGAAGACAAGTAGCTAATATTTATTGAGCTCTTGCTATGTGCAAGACACTGTCCTATGCATTTTACATGCATTACCTTATGAAATCCTGCTCTTCCCCATGAGATAGCTATCACTGTCACCTCTGCTTTGGATGAGGTATCAGATTCTAACACTTTATTTTACAAATGCAAGACTAAGATTAAAAACTTGCCTAAAGTCTTAACAGCAAATGAATGACGTTTTAAAATATCCATGAAATGAATCTGGTTTCTTTATTATCAGAGTCACAGAGACTCCTTGTTAGGAGTTTGCAGTGGGGTTTGGTGCCCCAAATCTCCAAGGCTCCCAGCAGAGGGAACCACATATCAATAGCCAATTAGAAAGCAGAAAACCAGATTTATCTGATAGAAGAGCAGGGATGTCTGGTTAGCTGTGCTGGAGGGTTGGGTCTAGAAACCAACAAGGGCTTTCCTGCTCCCTCAAGTGGAGACTGGCTGGGTCTAGAAGGGTGAGGCCTGTGCAGCAGATTCTAATCCATTCACCTAACCTGCTGTGCAGGAGAGAAAGGCTGGCTGCCTCACCCTCCTCACACTGCAGACCAAAAAGCTGGGTAGAGAGACAGGGACACCTGTGCCCAGGGTGTGATTGCCACTGTGCGAGAGCACATGAAATAAAGGAGAATGCTGGGAATAGACCAGGTAGTCATCAAGAAGTGACTCAATATGAATTAGACCCCAACCTTTTGGATTAGCACCTGCTAGTTTCCTCCTTACTGACTCAATGGACATGAGTTTGAGCAAACTCCAGGAGACAGTGAAGTTCAGGGAAGTCTGGCAGTTCAGGGAAGTGCTGCAGTTCATGGGGTCACAAAGAGTCAGACATGACTTAAGCGACTGAACAAGTTTCCTCCTTGAGGCAACTGTGAAATGGCCTGGAAGTGGAGGTGGAAATGTTCTTTCTCCTAGCAGCTAGGAAAAAGCAATCTCCTTGCTGTGGGTCGAGGTGGAAATAGTCTCTCTTCTCAATATTTCTGTTTAGTGGCGATAAAAATGCCACTATTTTAAACATCATTTGTAGTTATTCTATCTTATCCTTTATATCAGTGCTAGTTGCAATCCACTCAATGGGTTTCTTGACCCACTAATGGGTTGGGGCCCTCAAATTGAAAAAAAAAATGTTGTAGGAGGTTTGTTGACAGTTTTATTTATTTATTTATTTTTAGTAGCTTAAAATAATACAAGTTTATTCTCTCATAGTTCTGGAGGTCAGAAGTCCAAAAAGAGTTCGTGAGGTTAAAATCAAGGCGTTGTTTAGTTTTAGAGGAAACAATGATTCTTATTTGCAGAGCACTTCAGGGGACCCTTTTGTTGTGCATGAAACAGGAATTAGAGACCAGAATGGACAGGAGTGGTTGACAAAGACATGTAGCTTGGTACACCTGTGAAGGATAATTCAATTAAAAAGATGTGAATAGCAATGGGTAGAACATTTTCTCATGTTCCTATTTGCCATTTGTCTTAGTCCAGGCACCTAAACCAGAATAACATGGACTGGGTAGCTAAATGAACAGACATTTATTTCTCACAATTCTGGAAGCTGAAAGTCTGTGATTAGGGTGCCAGCATGGTTGGGTTCTTGGTAAATTCCCTCTTCCTGGTTTATAGAGGGTCATCTTCGCTTTGTATCCTTACAAGACAGAGAAAGAAGGGCACTAATCCTATCACGGGGCAACATCCTCATGACCTAATTATCTTAGAAAGGCCTAGCTCCTAATTCTATCCCATTGGATGGATGCTAAGATTTAACATATAAATTTTGGGAGGACAAAAATATTCTGTCCTTAGAACTGTCTGTATATCTTCTTTGGCAAAGTGGCAACATTTTTAATAAGTCATGTGCTAAAGGCAAGTGGGATTTTTTTAAATTAACAATAGTAGTAATATTGGTAAAAATAAGCTTTCTTTAAAAAAAATCTCCTATGCATAAAACTCTGTGCTAGGTACCAGAAATACAAAGTTTAACCAAACATATGTGGCTCTTTCCCTCATGGAACTTATACTCATGAGGTAGGTGAGGAATTGGAAAAGTGTTTTTAAAAAAACAAATACACAAATGTATAATTACAAAAATGATGTCCCCTAAAAAAACCCCAAGATGTCCTAAAAAAGAATACAGGGGACTTAATCTACAGTGAGAGTCAAATATTTCCAATTCATAGCTGTAAAATAAATGGGTGATATTCAAGCGCTTTAGGGATAAGAGTATCTAAGTCCATGGAAACAACATGTGGTAAGGTCCTGAGGAAGGGAATTGCCGAGAATGTTGTTTAAATCCAAAAGCAGGCAAGTGTAGCTGGGATGCAGAGCAACAACTGAAGAGTGATGTGAGAGGGGTTTAGCAATATAGGCAGGACCCAGATAAGAAGAAAGAAAATCAGTTAGGAAGTTACTATATATAGTTCAAGTGAGAGAGAGTGGTATGAATCGGCATTGTAGCCAAGGAAGTGGAGAGAGAAGTAGATGGTTTGACATATACCTTGGAGAGAGGATGGATGAGACATGGTGAGGGACTGTATGATGTGGGGCAGAGAGATCAGGTGAGGAGGAAAAAGGTATCAAAAATAACTCCCAGGTTGATGGAAGAAGATGGGGAAAACAAGAGAAGGGCTTGCTTTGCACGGGGGTTGGGAGGCAGTGGATAGTGGTCATGTTCCTTTTAGATATGTGTGAATTCTGAAGACTTGCATGTGTTTACAAAAAAAAAAAAGTCTATTTAATAGCATAACACAAACAGGAAACCTACAACTGAATCTGAAAGAATTGAGGCTAAAGAGAACAACTCAAGTTCAAAATACATCATCACCCTTCCCTTTGCTTTTGAAATTTTTTCATGGAGATTTTTTTAAAAAGTGTGGGCAGGTGTCCACCAGATGGCAATATTTCTTTATAAAAGCCTAGATTTAGAAACCATACCTTCACCGCCGCTACATCAAGGTAGATTCTTGAGGGGCACAGAGTCAGAGTCTAGTCCAAATTGTTGAAAGCAGAGACCCATCTGCTGCTACTTCTAGTAATGTTCATAGGCAGTGGCAGTTTCATGAGTACACCTGCGCTAAGTGGGACCAGGTGCTTCTCATCATGAAAAGTCCCTTAATCCTGAGTGCTAGCACACGAGTGACATTGGAAACCTCACATCACCTCTCCCAGCCTCTTTCTCACCGTAGAGTGGTGAACACATTAGTACCAACCTCACTAGGTTACGGTGAGTATGAGATTAGATGATGCATGCCTACAAGGTCCCTAGCATAGTCCTGGTACAAAGTACAAAGTATGCGCTTCATAATTGGTAGGTCTAATTACCATATTATCCCCACAGTGACCCTTAATTCCCTACTCTCAGGCTCGACCCTTGGCCAGCCTTGGACTGCCTTCCAGGCATGAACCTCTCAAGGGAAGCAGGTGAGTCCCAGCAAGATGGTGGACTCCCTTCCATGTCCTCTCGAGTGGCTCAGGGTTAAAGAGCCTGACTGCCAATGCAGGAGATGTGGGTTTGATCCCTGGGTGGGGAAGACCCCCTGGATAAGGAAGTGGCCACCCACTCCAGTATTCTTGCCTGGGAAATCACATGGACAAAGGAGCCTGGCGGACTGCAGTCCATACGGTCGCAGAGTTGGACATGACTTAGCGGCTAAACAACAGCATGGCAGGTGCTCCTCTTTGATAATCCTTGCTCCCCATGCATTTCCAGGAAGACAGAGTCCCGCTGTAATTGACTTGTCTGATTGGACAGGCAAGCCATGAAGATGGAGAGGGAGGAAGCGCCTGAGTGGAACACAAATGCCAGAAAATCAGCCCCTCCTAGCACACCGCGTTGAATTCAATTACTCCCTGTTTAGTTGCTTTTCCTAATCTACTGAAACATGTACAATTGCTATCAGCGGACTTATAATTATATATTCCCAGCCTGCCAGGTGGGATAGGTCCAAGAACTCATTCTGTTTGGAGGCTGATGCAATATGAATGCAGCTCCGATTTGTCTTGGGAGGAAGTCAGCTCAATGCTAGTGCCTGTGGTTCAGCTATAGGGAATATTTCTTTGGCAGGGGTCAGCCAGCGCTCCCCTCCCACTGTATTTATCTTCCTCTTAATCGACTAGTTCAGCCCACCAGATGCTTCATTTTAAAATATGCTTTAAAAATATGTTTTCAGAAAAGCTACCAATTATCATTATTATTGTCCCATAACATTGTTTTATAGGTGTTTGTTAGCTTCTTTTTATTTCATATAGGGTTCTGAGAAGCAGGTAATGAGAGTGTAGTGAAAAGAGGATAGGACATATAACTTCATGGAGGAAAGGAAAAGATATTTCTTGGTCTCTAAAGAATCTGTCTGCCAAGCAAGAGATGCAGTTTTGATCCCTGGGTCTGGAAGATCCCCTGGAGAAGGAAATGGCAACCCACTTCATTATTCTTGTCTGGGAAATCCCATGAACAGAGGAACCTGGTGGGCTACAGTCTCTGGGTTCGCAGTAGGGTTGGACATGACTTAGTGACTAAACAGCTTGTATTGCAAGTAGCAAAACAAGTTTTTATGTTTTCAGTCCACATAAAAGTGCTAAATTAGCAGAATGTCAAATGTGGCCACATGGAACACAGGTTCTCAAACTTCCTTACATTTATACAGCCTAGCTTGGTTTACAAGGCACAGTATTTCATTGGCCTCTTAGGTTAATCTTATATTGTAGGTGTGGGTTATTTCTCACATTTATTTAATTGATATTCAAAAGATTAGGCAACTTGATTCATTCAAAGAATATTTACTGAAAGCATGCTGTGTGCCAAGCAATGTTGTAAGCAGTGACCAGAAGCCCCCACCCTCACAGTTTATACTCTAATGTTAACACATTCTAATGTGTTAACACACATGTAGATAAAATATATAATATGCCAGATAGCAATGAGTGGCATGGAGGAAATCAGATGGGGAATTCGGCAGGAGGTTGTACATGGATGTGTTTCTGGGTGGTGTGTTACAGTTTTAACTTTGGTAGTGACATGGTATTTTGTTAAAGACCTAAAAGAGAGAGGGAGGAAGCCATATGAAAGCCTAGAGGAAAGAGCGTTCTGGGAGGAAGCAAGAGCAGTTGCAAAAAGTGGAGGAAGAAATCCTGCTAGAGCAGAGTGGATGAATGAGAGAGAGCCAGGGGATAAGGTTTGGAGAGGGTTGAAGGAAGACTATGTAAGGGCTTATGGACCATCCCAAGACTTTGAGGAAGGGTCCGTAATCTGATCTAGGTTTTTAAAGGGTTACAATGCATTGTGCTACAGTTAGGATGTAGGAGGGTAGGGGGAGAAACAAACTGGCCAATTAGGAGGCTATTCCAATAGTTCAGGAGAGATGAGTTTAGCTTGGACCAGGGTGCTGGTGATGGGGTTGCCACAAGTGGTCAGATTTATTGGCTTTGCCAATGGATTAGCTGTGGGGTGTAAGAGATAGGCAGGAGCCCAAGGCAACACGAGGTTTGTGGGAGGATAGAGTTTCCACTGCCTGAAATGAAGAAGGCTATGGGGCAGGCTTGGCAGAGAGAAGATGAAGAATTAGATTTAGACATGATCAGATTGAACCTGTGATTAGACATCTTAGTGGAGATACTGAAACATCAGTCAGATATGTAAGTCTGGGGTCCACGTAGAGGTTCTGATTGGAGAAATAAATGTATCAGTCTTCTGTGTACAGATATTATTGAAAACCTTGAGATTAGATAGAGTCCCATGGGAGTGAGCGTAGACAGAGTAGAGGTCTGAGGTCTGAATCCTGGGACCTGCCAGCATTGGAGGGTTGGGGAGGTGAAGGATCTAGCACAGGAGAAGGGATGGCTAGTGAGGGAGGAGGAAAACCATGAGGACAGGATCTTCTCAAAGCCAAGTGAAGAAAATGTTTCAGAGAGGGAGTAGTCAGTTGCATCAGAAGCTGTTGACAGTCCATGTGAAATGAGGATGGAGAAAAGGATCATTGGATTTAGGTCTCCCCAGTTATCCTCTCGTAGCAATCTCTTTTCTTCATGGAAAAACAATATGGTAATGCCTGTCTCTTTCACTGGGTAGTGCGTGCGTGTTCAGTCACTTCAGTCTTGTCTGATTCTTTGTGACACTATAGACTGTGGCCTGCTAGGCTCCTCTGTCCATGGGATTCCAGGGAGGAACACCGGAGTGGGCTGCTATTCCCTCCTCCAGGGGAATCTTCCTGACCTAGAGACAGAACCCATATCTCCTGTGTCTCCTGCACTGCAGGTGAATTTTTCACCAACTGAGCCACCTGGGAAAAATATGTTAAGAACTCACTGTGAGATTTGTCTTCCTTTTGCTTTTTGTTTTGCTACAGAACACCATTCCTCCTTCCTTGCCTTCCTAACAGTGTCCCAAATCACTTTGGGGAATTCTCTGTCTCCTGTTGTATGTAGCTTTGATAGGATGGAAAATTCAGGTGCTTGTCTTTCTACTTTGGAAGCCAAAAGGGGCAGATGCTGGCCAGGACCCCTACACAAGGGGGCAGGCTCCATCCATCAGAGGCTCCTGAATTTATCCAACGCAGGATAAAGTGTTAAGTACCAGAATTTCTATCCTAAGCAGACCCCTCCTGGTGGGAGACTGTTGCCATGGTTCCTGTTTCCTAGGCCTCATGTTCCTCTGGGTCTTGCTTCTCCAGCCGCTCTTTAGTTTTCTGAACTCCCAGTACCTTTCCTTAAGTAAATTTTGACTTGTTTAACCAGAGCCAGTTCCTGTTCCTTTTAATAAAAAATTGTAATGTTTAAGCATGGATAAATATTTGTTGAATAAATGAAAAAAGCCTGGTTTTCATAAATGGAAAGTCTGAATTTCAAAGAAGTTTAGCCTCTAGTCTAAATCCTCATAGCTTCCATTATTTCATCATTTCTTTGATGTATCCTTTTCACATTCTCAGATTTCTGCAATCAGGATGCATTTTATACTTGATGGTGTCTTATAATTAATGGGCAGTATTTTTCTGTTTTTACTGGTATATAAAATAATGCTGTGTTTTATATCAATTTTGATTCAATGAAATACATTATTAAGTATTGGAATCAGGATTCAAACATATCTCAAAAGAATACACACAACTGTTTCCCAAGAAGTTTACTATCTAGTTGTAGAAAAAAAAGTGGAAAAAGAAAAGTCTCTCTAAATCTGGAGAGAAGACCTAACCATGGCTTCAGGGCTATATAAACTCTGAGGGGTTGGGCAGAGGAGCCTCTGGGTGGGCATTTAAATTGATCTTAAAGGGTAAGGAAGATTTTGGGAGTTTGGGATTAGCAGAGATTGGGAGTTTGGGATGATATTACATATAGAGTGGATAAACAGCAAGGTCCTACCATATAGCACAGGGGACTATATTCAATATCCTGTGATAAACTACAATGGAATATACATATGACTAAATCACCTTGTTATACACCAGAAACTAACACAGTATTGTAGATCAACTATACTTCAGTAAAAAATAAATTAAAAAAGAAAGATCTTGGTTGATGGAAAGGTGGGAGGAGAAGAGAGAAGAGAGGCTACACTCTGGATGTTGGCGATGAAACAGACACTTTAAACGCATGTCCGAGACAAGAGGCTGAGGTTGGTGAAGATCACTGCTCAGTGTTTCCCTCTCACTCTCTTCTTCTTTTCTAGAGTTAGTGATTTCTCCACCTCTCTCTGTTTCCTATCATAATTCTTTTCTGCTGCAACCTTTTTCTGGCAAGCTTCTCCTTCCCGTTTTCTGTCCTTTCCTCCCAGTTAGTTTGGCTCGTGTCTGGTCGACAGTATCCCCCTGGGCACCAGGAAGAGATGAACAGGGGAGAAGATCCTAGGTGGAGGGGCAACAGTGCGTGAGGGCAAAGACACACACACACACACACGTATATACACACACATATATGACAAAATGTCAGAGGGTAGAAGAGCAGTGCAGGGTTAGAGAACTGAGGATGCTGCAGCGGGAGCTGGTAATTCAAAGAGAATGGCCAGGGAAGCCCTCTTTGATAAGGTGAAGCATCAACAGACACCTGAGAGGAGGAAGGTGGAAGATGCGCCGGGATGAGGGCACAGCAGAGACAAACACGTTGGTGTGGGGCGGGGATCACTGTCTAACACACAGCAGGTCTTCAGAAGAGTAGGTGAGGAGCAACGTGACAGCAGATGCCTGGGGGAAGGTGACATCATCCAGATTCTACAGGCTTTGCCAGTGGCATAAGGGTTTGGGGGTTTTAGTTCATGTGGATGTAAAGCCTTTGGAAAGATCTGAGCAGAGGAAAGAGAATGGGAGGTAGATGGTGTATGATCGATCACAGAGGAGTTGGAATGCCACCCTAAAAAGTTTGAATGTGATTCTCTAATGTCCCTGTGATGTTCATTTTTGAATCATGTAAAGAGTATGAAATATACTCTAATGGATAAAAATGATTTTTTTTGTGGAACCCAGAGAGGCCCCCCCTACCTAGAACAGATGCAGTGATGTGATAGTTTGTTTTGACAGAAACAGGCTACAGAAGGTTACACTCCCTCCACTCTGCGTTTGGTTGTCAAGGAGACACCTCTGGAAACCTCTTCTCTTGTATCTAAATGTCACTGTGTAGCACTTAGATTTTTCATGTTCTCTTTTTATTATGTTATTGTAAAGTTCACCATGTAATTTTGTGCAGAAGTTAACAATTTCATCACCGATGTGTCTATTCACGGCAATGAATAGATGTGTCTATTCAGGAGCATACCCTATTCTGCTCCTTAGTCCTTCTCCATCTTTCTGAAGCTAGTTTCCCAGAGGGGGTTGCACCTGAGAAATAATCCTGTCTCCAGGAGGTCCTGAGGTCAGACAGGCTAAAAGAGGCCAGTTCATTCTGAGACGCAGATGGCAACATGGTGAATCGATGGATTCAGCTACAGAAAAATGTCTGGTGCTGGGTTGTTTTCAGTAAAGTGCATTATTTCAACTGCTTATTAATCAGGGTAGATTCTGCTGTGTTCATCTTATAAAGAAGGATATTGAGAGGTGGTGGTAAAGAGACTTAACCAGGTAGTTGGTAGCCTTGAAACGAACATCTCCTCATTGAGCGTGATTTCTACAACGCTGCACTTTTTCAAAGATAGGAGCCAGAGGTGATAGATTAATTAGTTCATCCATTTATTCATTCACACACTGTGATTGAGCGCCTTCTGTGAGCTGTGTACTGCTCGAAGCCCTGGGAGCAGGGAGGTGAATGAGTCAGACCACAGCCTACGCATGTCCCTCCAGTGCCTACGCAGACATTACTCTTGGCTGTCGGCTGGATGTAGATGCGGAATCCGTTATTGATCAGTGTTGGCCCTTTAGATGAAAATCTGTTTGCTCTCTCTGGCTCAGGCGGACATGATTCAGAGTCCGACACAGCTGATTTCTAATCAGTTCTCCCTCTGAGAGGAAATTGAGGTTTTTCAATAAGCTTCAGACTAAAAGACGTGCGGAGACGAATCTGGAGATTAAGATGGTCATGGATATTGTTGGCCAGGGATCAGACTCTCCCAAAGTGTTGTTCTCTAAACTGTTTAACAATTCTGGTGAATGGAATGTATTCAAATTGCGCATCTTAAAGCCTTGGGTTTCTGTGCTGTGATGCACAATCAAGAGTAATGACACATGCTGCTATCGCTTCCTTGCAGCGCAGAGAGGAAACAGGTTGATGTCTTTGGACCTTGTTCATCATTTACCCACAGTAGCAACACTTTCCTCTTGCTGCGGGAGGTCTTGAGGGCTTCCATCTGCTAGCAGTTTGCTTTTCACAAATATTTTTAACCAAGGAGAGATTAGAGTTTCTGTATCAAAATATCTTTCTGAAAGCTGTCAGTATCCAACATATTTAAGGAGGAGTTACACTATCTATATTACTGTCTGCACATCTTAATTACTCAAGTCTTCCAGGGCTCACCCAAATTAAACAAAAGAGGAGACTAATGAAATGTGTTATGTTGTTTAAAAGTGAAAAGTGAAAGTTGCTCAGTAGCATCTGACTCTCTGCCACCCTGAGGACTATAAAGTCCATGGAATTCTCCAGGCCAGAATACTGGGGTGGTAGTCTTTCACTTTCTCCAGGGGATCTTCCCAACCCAGGGATCAAACCTGCATTGCAGGTGGATTCTTTACCAGCTGAGCCACAAGGGAAGTCCAAGGATACTGGAGTGGGTAGCCTATCCCTTCTCCAGAGGATCTTTCCAACCCAGGAATTGAACTGGGGTCTCCTGCATTGAAGGCAGATTCTTTATAAACTGAGCTATCAGGGAATGTTTAGACAGATCAAATAATGTATCAGAAACAAATAGTTCACACTGCATTATCTGATTTTATCCTCAGCCTTTGCTTTTTCATCTGAAATGTCTGGATATACATATTATCAAGAGTGGCTCATCTGTCATGCTGCTTCTTGAGTGGCCCCTATAATGGTTTAATATAGAGCTAAGAAGCAGTCATTGTTCTAGGGGTGGGGGTTGGGTATATCTGAATTTTGTCAATCCAGCAAGCCTGCTACTTGGGGAAACTGATTTGGAGGCGAGGGAGGAGATGACAATTGACTTGTACAAGAGGGCAAGGCATTTTGGAAGACATGAGGCCCAGGTTCCAAATTCTGTTCCCTGAGGTCTGGTTGGGTAGAGATGCTGAAGAAGGGTAAGTGGAGGGCTCCCATTAAGCCCAGGACAGTGAAGGGTTATGAGATTCCTAAAATAGAGTCAACATTATGGATAGCAGACATCTAGGCTGAGGATCTGGGACCAAGATCTTAAAGTTTGTGACACAGGGCTAGGTCTTACACAGTGAATCGCTCATAAAAATAGCTCTTCTGGGTCAGCTCTGCTAGCACAGTGAAAAGGATATAGGGAAGAATTCCTGAGAACAAGGGTGTCATTGGAAAGACCTGTAATTTCAGAGCAAAAATAAGGGGACAAGCATGGGAAGGGTTGGGCAGAACCAGTCTCCATGGTGACACTGAGTAGAAGACTTGGCAGCTCTAGGCTCATCCATCTTGGTGTGGAGGGGCAGGTCTGAACGCTGGTGCATTGTGTAAGCTCTTAGGAGATCACTGGACTAGTTAGAGTTGAGGATGTCCCAAGATATCACTTCTTGCTAATAGGGCATGAGGGTGTTTGAGTATTCAAGTACAAAAGAAAGGTGATATGACCATATTTTTGCTCTGAACTTGTGAGACAGGACATACTAGCAGTGTATGTGTGATTGTGTGTGTGTTGGGGGATTCAGTGGAGATGCTATAATGCTCTGGACAACCCATATCATCACAGATTGAATACCTTCCCCTAGAAATGGAGCTGTTTAGTGACTGAAATAAGGGCCATCACTTATCATGGAAAAAGTACTGATGACTGGGAGGATTCTAGGGGACTGTGCTGAGCACAGCCTAGAAAAAGCTCTAGCTGCTGCTGCTAAGTCACTTCAGTCGTGTCCAACTCTGTGCAACCCCATAGACGGCAGGCCAACAGGCTCCCCCATTCCTGGGATTCTCTAGGCAGGAACACGGGAGTGGGTTGCCATTTCCTTCTCCAATGCATGAAAGTAAAAAGTGAAAGTGAAGTCGCTCAGTTGTGTCCAACTCTTCGCGACCCCATGGACTGCAGTCTACCAGGCTCCTCCATCCATGGGATTTTCCAGGCAAGAGTACTGGAGTGGGTGCCATTGCCTTCTCCAAGAAAAAGCTCTAGGGAAAGCTCTAAAACCCTGGGTAAGCACAGAGTGGTGGGCAGGATATTTAGGAGAGGAGAAAAGACAAGAACTGCAAAGGAGAGTGGTACAAGATGTAGCTTTACCTTGAATCTCCAAGGCAACGTATGGAGGGTAGTCTCACTCAAGCTCTGAATTTCTAAATTATAATGAAATCACTCCTTGGAGGAAGAGCATTCAAGATCTGATGTTGTAGGTCCTGGGTGTGAAAGGATCCCTGTCACCCCAAATCTGGACATCTCCAGAGATACGGGCTCATGCAGGAGTGAGGACCTGCAGTGTCCATCCCAGTGGAAGCCCCGAGGTACTGAAACATCCTAAGAGGGTGTTTGGGGGAATGAAATTATAGCTCTGGGGGAAAACATTTTAACTTTATTCAGTGAGACATACTTCTAAAATAATGGTAAAAATAATAGGTGTATATATATGTGTGTGTGTGTGTATATATATATATATATAGTTTAAAACCATATGCCAGCCCTTGCTTTAAGGGTTAGGATTAGGGTCATTCAATTAAGTAATTAAATGTAATTCATAGAATCCTCACAACTATCCTCTGAGGCAGGCCCTAGCATTATGTTTCCTCTTCTCCCTTCACTCCAGGCTCACTTATGCTCCTCATGGTGCCCAGGCCAGGCAAGGTATGCTCTTCCCTGAAAGTCGTCTTTCTGCTCTCTCTTCCTTCCCATGTGCCCGCACACCCTGCTCCCTGACATTCCTCGGGTCCTTTCTCCAATATCTCCTTCTCAGTGAGACTTCTCTTGTCGCCTTTTCAAGTTGACATTCTCTCTCCTCCTTGCCTGCTACATTTCTCTCCATAGCACTTATTACCCTGCAAGATCTGTCTCTCTCAATCTATCTCTCCATTCAGCTGTCCATCCATCCATCCATCCATCCACCTACCCACCCATCCATCCTTCCACACACTTATGTGCCTTACTTATTGTCTGTCTCCTCTGTCAGGATCATAAAGGCATTTTTGTCTGTTTCCTTTTCACTGTTGAATCCAGAGGTCATATTAAAGCACCATTAACGATTTCACCCACACAAGGACAGATGCAGGCAGGAGCACTGGGGCAGGCTTCTGCAAGGACCCCGCTCTGCCATGCTTCATCCTTTTAGTTGCTAGACGGTGGGAAGTCCAGAGGGTCCTAGGGTAGAGACTGAGGCAGATATGAAGTTGGGGCTGAGAGTGTCTGAATTTCTTAATAACCAATAACAATGTACATGTGTATTCTGGCTGAATCCCCAGTGCCTAGAATTGTGATGGCATATAGTAAGAGCTCAGTAAATACTGGTTAAAGGAATAACTCTCATTTTATGGATGAGGCCAAGTCACAGAATTAGGGAATTTGACAGTGCTGGGCATGGATCCAGCCCCTGGTCCAGTCTGGCTCCAGAGCCTGTACTGTGAACTGCTAGGTTCTACCTTTGCAGGATGGCTTTTATGAAGAGAAAAATAGAGGAGGCCGTCATTCTAAAAGTACCGGACACATCATCTTCATCACATTCTTAAGGACCCATAAGAGTCCTTAAAGCCCTCTTAGAACAAGTTGGGGATAGGAATAAATGAAAAAAAAATACATTTCTAAAAAGTTGAAAATAAAATTGTTTCAGTCAAGTTTATGATTTTTCTCTTCCTCCTGTGACTGAGTAGCCACTAGGAGAATCCAGCTTCAAAACAGAGAATAGGCACCACTTTAAAACATTATTTCTAATAGATAATAACTCATGTGGAACTCAGAGCAATGGGCCTCCAAAGATCTCCATACTCTAACCACCAGAACCTGTGAATGTTACAGTATGTGGCAAAAGAATCTTTGCATATGTGATTAAGTTAAGGACTTCGAGATGGGGAATTATGCTGGATGCTCTTGGTGGGTCCATTCTAACTACAGGTGTCCTTAGAAGTGGAGAACCTTTTCCAGTTGTGATCAGAGAGAGAGAATCAACTGTGGAAATAGGGTTAGAGAGGCACAGAACTGCTGGCTTAGAAGATGGAGGAAGGGGCCACAAGTCGTGGAATGTGGGCAGCCTCTTGGAATTGGAGAAGGCGAGGAAATGTATTCTCCCCTATAGAAAGGGGAGCTCTCTCTTACAGAGCTCACAGAAAGGAAAGTAAGCCTGCCTAGGCAGTGGTTTTAGCCCAGAGAGACCTGTGTGGGACTTCTGGCTTACAGAACTGTGTTTAAGCTTCTAGGTTTGTGATAATTTGTCACAGCTGCAATAGAAAACTAATAGACCATACCAAGTACAGGTAAAGTAAAAAATTAGCCAAGTCATCCAAGTGTTAAAAAGACTAAAAAGATTCAACTGTTGTTTTTGATTGAGTTCATTCAAAATGATTGTATTCATATAGTAAGTACATAGCTATGATTACTGTAACATTTTTGATTGATGTGTCATTGATATCAAATAAGTCTTTCCAGTCTTTTAAAGGAATGCATGATATTCATGACTATCATGTAAGGAAAATCAAATTATAGGGGAACATTCTGCTACATCAATTTATGAGTCTATATTTCTCTATTAAATCAAGCAGCTTGTCACTTACATAGAGCAGACTTCATATAAGTGGGAGAAGATTGTTGCCAAGATTTTGAACTCCCAGAGGTCTACCCTTGTAACTCTCTCCACAAATTAATCAGCCTCCAACCCTGTTCGTTCTTCCATCACCATAGTCCTTGTATCTGTTCCTTTCACAGCCACTGATTCAGGCTCCAGCACTCTACACCTAGACAAATAGGCATCTAACTGGCCCCTTTGTCTTTTACCCTCTGGTCTGTCCTGCATGTGCTTTCCAGATTCATCACTCCCAAAAACATTCTTCATCACACTGCCCTACAAGGACATTTTCATGCTCTTGTTATCAGGCATAGTCAAGGTTCTCAGCTATTAGCAGGACCTGATTAGTGGTAAGGGGGTTGCAAGTCACTGGTATGTATCCAGTAATGATGTTCTAAGATATATAGTTGATTTCCTTTCTATAAAAAAATTCTGGGGCAGATATATTCATTTATATTCATGTCATGAATATTTACAGTGTATTCGTTAGGTACCTGGCACTCTTCTAGGTACTGGGGACACAGGGTGACTAAGAGAGAAAAGTGCACCTCCCAGAGTGGACAGACAGAGCATTCTCTATGAAATAAGCAAGAAATATCTCACTGTGTTAAATGCAAGGCAAAGTATTCAGACAGGGGAAAGTAATAAAATGATTGGTGGCTACTTTGGACTAAGTAATCAGAGAGAACTTCTGGAAGGAGATGACATTTGAGCTGATGTCTGCGAAGACGTCTGGGGCATGAGTATTCCAGGAAGAGAGAAGGGCAAGTGCGAGGGGTCTCAGATGGATGTGATCTTGGAGTGTTCAAGGAACAGAGAGAAGGAGAGTGTAACTGGAGGGTGGTGGGTGAGCTGGCAAGGAAAGACTAATCATACCTTTGGTCTCAGGCACAGAACACTGAGCTTTGATTTTTCTCTTATTGTGATATAAAGCCACTTGAGGTTTAAGTCAGAGAATTGGCGTATATTAACATTTGTCTTTAAAAGCTCACTTAGATGACTGGGTTATTGTGGAAGACAGTCAGGAGCCATCGCTATGTCCAGGCAAGACTATGGTGGCTTGGACAAGGGTGATGAAGGTGGAGGTAAAGAGAGATGTGTGAACAAATCCAGAACACATCTTGAACTTATAACTGAGAAGACTTGCTGATGGATTAGATTTCTAGAATGAGGCAAAGAAAGTGACTTCTGATTTTTTGACTTGATCCAGTGGGTGATACTATTTGTTTTGATGAGGGGACCCAAAATTATCCACCACGCTTTCTTGGTTTACCAGGCATCTGGGGAAATTTGTCCGGGTATAAGATAATCAAGATGGCTTTTCTTTATAGGACTAATCCTAATACAGAATAGAAAATTAAACAGAGGAGCAAAATAATATTTAGCCAAATATGCTAAGTGGGACAAATTTATAAAGTTTTTAAACTATAAATAAACTATAAAACACATTTTAAAATCAATACTATTTATATTTTATGTAATTTTATAGTACTTTTTTTGGGACAGGATTCCCACCAAAGAAGTTTTCCCTTTCTCCCAAAATCTGTCATGGGCTAAGAAACCAAATACAAATGTTCATTAAAATTGCACATAAGATTAAGAGCAAACAGGGTCTGTTATAAATCACTTTGCTGTACACCAGAAACTAACACTACATAGTAAATCAACTCTACTTCAATTTAAAAAGTTTAAAAGAGAGTAAACACGGTCTGAATGAGGAGATGAAAAGTTGCCTATGAGTAAAAGATAAGTATTTCTCCCGTGGGATTTATTGTGATAAATAATATCACAATGATTTATTGTGATATGCTCAAAAACCTTGTTTGCTTACTTATGGAGCCAAGGAGACTACTGAATAAGTGATCTCTAGATAGATAAGGAGTTACTGACTTCAGGTTTGATATGTCTACGAGTTGCCTGTCTGCCTTTCCTAGACATCTTCTCTATCACCAGCTGACAGCTTGATCTTTGTGAGTAGGTTTGGTCCAACTCCACTGTGTCTCACTTGCTGCTAGTTCAAAGCTGATTATCTGTCCCAGTTTCAGTTACTGCATTTCCACCCTGTTATTATGACCTGATCTCCCAGGTGTACCTTGTTCTGTATCTAGGCCTTTGCCTCGCTTTGCTGGGTGCCTGCCTTGATGCCACGGTCTACGTAGAAGTGTGACTGTAGTTTTTCCATTTCAGTTCTCATTCATGTTGGAGCAGGCATTCTATTCCTGAACCAAAGGCTGGAAACAGACTCTACTACATCTCTTTCTGTGCCAAGCACTGTGATAAACACATTACATAGATGATCACACAAATTCTGACAGCTATCCAATGAATCACGCTGTTTTTTTTTTTTTTTTAATGATGAAGCTGAAGCTCAGAGAAAATATACAACTTTTTTTAGTTCGCACAGCTAGTTAGTGGGGGATAGAATAAGGATGAGGACTGAGGGTGACTGGAAAATCCCTGCTTCTCATCACTATCTGTGCTGCCCACTATAGACTGATACACAAATTTGAGCCCCCTAGCTTCCTTGACCAGGGAATAACTTGATCTGGGAATAACTTTCCTTTCTGTGTCCTTGCTACGCTTCAGTCGATGTCTCTCTGTGATGGGAAACAGACCCATATCCCTTCACTGTCATGTGTCTCTGACGTTTCCTTTTCCTTGTTAGATCATTTCATTAGGTACCTGAGATGGCCAGAAGCCAAGTCTAAAGGGGAAATTTGTATTTGTATTTAGTCTCACACTTTATAGATACCGAAACAGCAATTAATAGACCACTCACTGGTTAACTGGCCCTATAAGTAGGTGCTACGGTTTCTATTTTTGGAAAGATAAAGGTACTAAGGTCCGTCTAGTCAAGGCTATGGTTTTTCCTGTGGTCATGTATGGATGTGAGAGTTGGACTGTGAAGAAGGCTGAGTGCCGAAGAATTGATGCTTTTGAACTGTGGTGTTGGAGAAGACTCTTGAGAGTCCCTTGCACTGCAAGGAGAGCCGAGCAGTCCATTCTGAAGGAGAACAACCCTGGGATTTCTTTGGAAGGAATGATGCTAAAGCTGAAGCTCCAGTACTTTGGCCGCTTCATGCGAAGAGTTGACTCATTGGAAAAGACTCTGATGCTGGGAGGGATTAGGGGCAGGAGGAGAAGGGGACGACCAAGGATGAGATGGCTGGATGACATCACGGACTCGATGGATGTGAGTCTGAGTAAACTCCGGGAGATGGTGATGGACAGGGAGGCCTGGCGTGCTGTGATTCATGGGGTCGCAAAGAGTCGGACACAACTGAGCGACTGAACTGAACTGAACTGAAAGGTACAGATCAAGATCATGTAGGTATTTTATGCTGGGTCCTAGATTTCAAACCATGTCTGACTGATTTCAGTGCATCCTCATACTAATTTCTGGGAACTGTCTCCTAAGTGGATCTAGTTTGGGGCTTACAGGCTTCCTATTTTACATGCAGCATTGTGTTTCTATTTTATTTCCATGTAAATAAATGTCCCTGTATGAGTTTTTATGGTAATGAAAATTCTTTCAATGCAGTTTTCATCCTCTTGTGCACTCCCTTGAAATAGTACAACTGATAAACTGTTTTTGTTCATCTCATTTTGGAACACAGTTAATCTTTTTCTTATTTTGGATTTGTGCTTTTGAATGCATATTTTGTCTGATTCTTGCCTTGGAATATTTTTTAATCTGATTATATTACTGTCTTAGGAAAGGGGAGCTTTTTCTTAATAAAACAGGGTAATGCAATTTCTATAACAATTGCTTAATTATTCCAAAATAAACACAATATATCATGTGCAAAGCATCATTGAACAAATTTACCACATGAATGCTCAAAACCAAGAGAAAAAGTTATAAAGGCCAATTTTATGGAAAACCTAAAAGGATTTTGGAAATTAAAAAAATAAATCCTTTGGCTACATTCTTGAGTTGACATGTATCTGAAAGAGCCAGTTTCAAAGATGTTACTGGCTAAGGGGAAGCTTTATATTCTGAACATAACCCTACAGGCATTTTTCAGACCTCTGCTATGTAACTGGCCATGTTTTGCGCTGCATGTGCAAAAGTAGTAAGACACAATCCTTGAACTCAGAGTCTAATAGAGGGTAGGAAGCCATGATAAACAACAACAATAACACAAAGATAATAATAGTAGTAATACAGTATGATAAGTGTGCCAACAAATGTATATACAGTTTGAATCCTGCTCCCTGGTGCTCCCTCGGATTTTATGGATATATTTTCTAGCATCCTTTGACTTTGAGTACTTTTTTGTAAAATAAAAATCAAAGACTTATTGTTAAGCCATTAAACTTAGATTAACAGGAAAGGATCAGTTTTGTTAACTAATTTTTTGAATTGGCAATAAGTAGAATTTTCATTGTTACCTTTTCTATTCAATCAATTTTTTAAAATCTCCAAAATATTGTGTTAACTCACTTCTACAGTAGTTCCCAAATTTAGTTATGTATAGGAATCTCCTAAAGGACTTGTTAAAAATAGATCCCTGGGACCCCAACTTTTTTAGTGAGGTTCAGATTCATTAGGTCAAGACAGGGCCCAGGAATCTGCACTTTATACAAACTACTCAGGTAATTCTGATGCAGGTAATTTGTGAGAGAATACAGCCCCCCTAAGTCATAATGTCATAGTAGTTTGCCAGTCCTGGGCCTATTTTCTGTTACTGTGATTTGCTCTTCTCTGCTCTGCATCCTGGAGAGCAGGCTGGTTTCCCAAATTCATATCAAGTGGCTTCCAGCTGGCTTTGACCAACGGGAGGAAGACTGGTCACTGGTGGGAGACTGTAGGACAGCAGGAAGGAAGAAGCCTCTGTTTGCCTCCTGTGGAGTCCTTACATTAAAGTGTTAGTCGCTCAGTCCTGTCTGACCCTTTAGGACCCCATGAACTATAGCCTGCCAGGCTCCTCTGTCCATGGAAATCTCCAGGCAAGAATACTTGAGTGGATAGCCATTCCCTTCTCCAGGGGATCTTCCCGACCTAGGAATCATACCCTGGTCTCCTGCATTGCAGGCAGATTCATTACCATCTAAGCCACCAGGGAGTGTCTAAATATCATTCAGTTAGGCAGTTCAGTTGCTCAGTTGTGTCCAGCTCTTTGCAACCTCATGGACTGCAGCACCCCAGGCTTACCTGTCTATCACCAGCTCCCAGAGCTTGCTCAAACTCATGCCCATCGAGTCGGTAATGCCATCCAACCATCTCATCCTGTGTCCTCCCCTTCTTCTCCCACCTTCAATCTTTCCCAGCATCAGGATCTTTTCAAATGAGTCAGTTCTTCACATTAGGTGACCAAAGTATTGGGAGTTTCAGCTTCAGCATCAGTCCTTCCAATGAATATTCAGGACTGATCTCCTTTAGGATGGACTGGTTGGATCTCCTTGCAGTCCAAGGGATTCTCAAGAGTCTTCTCCAACACCACAGTTCAAAAGCATCAATTCTTTGGTGCTCAGCTTTCTTTATGGTCCAACTCTCATATCCATACATGACTACTGGGAAAAACACAGTTTTGACTAGACGGAATTTTGTTGGCAAAGTAATGTCTCTGCTTTTTAATATGCTGTCTAGATTTGTCATAGCTTTCTTCCAAGGGGTGAGCATCTTTTAATTTCATGGCTGCAGTCACTATCTGCAGTCATTGGGAGTGACTAAATGCCTTCTATGAGTCTAGTGTCTGCCAAACAAGAACAAGTGTACAATAAGCATCCCAGCTTCTACATGTATTCCTGGCTTCTGGGACCCAGTAACCTCAGCCCCAGACTCTGGATGTCAAGGTCAGGGGTAGTGGCAGTTGTTGATTTTGTTAACTTCTGAGTTGCTTCGCTATAGCTGATGCTATCAGTGCTCCATCTGCATCTTCAAGAAATCACTTACCATTTAGTTCACCAACCTAATTTCCAAAGGTAATCTCTTGCCTGTATCTTCATTGGAGGACTTACCAAATCTGTTGAAACCCACTTTGTGTATAGCAGGCTATAAGTGCTTAAGAATTAACATTCCCTTAGGGGATAGCCCTTAATCAATGACTGACTAGTATAAATATGCCAGCTCCCTTACCCCTTGGTCTATTTTGTGCCATTTTGTGGAGCATCTAGGCCAAATAGATGCCTTTGTGGGCAAGCTGTCTTGCCTTTCCTTCCTGCACTTCCCTCTCACCTACCTATAGTCCTTGCATTTTCAGATAAATTGGCTGCATTTGAATTTTGTCTGAGTCTGCTTCTTAGAAACCCAAACTAAGATGCTCACTGTCCTTGGTTGGCTTCTCAGCTTTCTGTGTCACCTATATATTCACTTCCTGGCAATAAAGTTCTTCTGTTTGAAACTCCTGGAGGAATTTTTCTTATCCTGGTTAGATGAAACTAGGTACTAAACACCACAAGTATTCAGGTGAACAAGCATGAACTTTATTCTCAAGAGGCTCATCTACTATAAGGGAAGACAAACAAGTTTATAAGTATATATGTGTGAAGAGACGTTGGAGACAAGATGGCAGAATAGGACTTGAGCTCACCTTCTCACATGAAAACAGTGAAATCACAACTAACTACAGAATAATCATCAGCAAAAAAGACTGGAAGCTACCAAAAAAGATATTCTGCATTCAAAGAAAAAGATGAAGCCACAACTAGATGGTCGGAGGGCACATTCACAATATACTCAAATCTCACCCCCACAAAATGACCAGTCTGCAAACCGGAAAATAATTTTATGACAGAGTTTCTCCCACAAAAATGAAAGTTCTGAGCTCCATATTCTGGGGGTCTATAACCAGGAGGAAGAACCCCCATAACACTTGGCTTTGAAGTTGAGTGGGGCCTGATTGCAGGAACTCCACAAGATTAGGGGAAATCAAAACCCCACGCTTGGAGGGCACACACAGATCTCATGAAACTAGCTCCCAAGGAAAAAGCAGTGACTTCACAGGAGCCTGGGCCAGACCTACTTGCTGGTCTTGAAAGGTATCCTGGGGAGGCAGGGAATGACTGTGGCTCACTGTGGGAACAAGGACACTGGTGGTGGAGGTACTGAAGAGTACTCACTGGCATGAACTCTCCAGGAGGCTGCCCTTCTGACACTAAGACCTGGCCCCACCCAACAGTTTTAGGCTCCAGCGCCGGGATGCCTTAGGACAACCAACCAACAGGGCAGCAACACAGCCCCACCAATCAGCAGGCAGGCTGCCTAATTTTCCTGAGGCCACAGCCACCTCTAAACACACCCTTTGACATAACTCTGTCCACCAGAGGGACAAGACCCAGCTCCACACATCAGAGGGCAGGCACCAGTTCCTCCAACCAGGAAGCCTGCACAAGCCTCTAGATCAGCCTCACCCGCTAGAGTGAAGACACCAGAAGAAGAGGAACTACAGGCCTACAGCCTGCAGAATGGAGACCACAACAGCAAGTTAGACAAACTGAGACAGCAGAGGAATACGTTGCAGATGAAGGAATAAGATAAAGCCCCAGAAGAACAACTAAGTGAAGTGGAGACAGGGGATCTACCTGAAGAAGAGTTCCAAGTAATGATAATAAAGATAATCCAGGATCTCAGAAAAGGAATAGAGGCACAGACCAAGAAGACACAAAAAATGTTTAACAAAGAGCCAGAGGATATAAAGAACAAACAAACAGAGTTGAACAATACAATAACTGGAATGAAAAATATACTTGAAGGAGTAAATAGCAGAATAAATGAGGCAGAAAAATGAATAATTGAGTTGGAAGACAGAATAGCAGAAATCACTGCCGTGAAACAGAATAAAGAAAAAGAATGAAAAGAAACAAGGACAGTTTGAGACCTCAGGAACATTAAACACACCAAAATTCACATTATAGGGGTCCCAGAAGGAGAAGAGACAGAGAAAGGGCCTGAGAAAATAGTTGAAGGATAATAGTTGGAAACTTCCCTAACAAGTCCAGGAAGTGCAAAGAGTCCCACACAGGATAAAACCAAGGAGGAACAGGCCTTTCCTTGTGGTACAGTTGTTAAGAATCCACCTTGCAATGCAGGAGACACCAGTTCGATCCCCGGTCTGGGAAGATCCCATATACCATGCAGCAGCTAAGCCTGTGTGTTACAACTACTGAGCTCACACACGCTAGAGCCTGTGCTCCACAATTAGAAGCCGATGCATTATAACTAGAGAGTGGCCTTCGCTCACCGTAACTAAATAAGTTTTTCATGCAGCTATGAACACCCAGCACAGCAAAAAACAAATAAATAACCCCCCAAAACCACCCCAAGACACACATAATCAAACTAACAAAAATTAAAGACAAAGATAAAATAATAAAAGCAACAAGAGAAAAGCAGCAAAAAACACATAAAGGAATCCCCATAAGGTTATCAGTTGACTTTTCAGCAGAAGCTCTGCAGGCCAGAAGGGAATGGCACAATATATTTAAAGTGATGTAAGGGGAAAACTGGAAAGCTACAATCAAGAATACTCTACTTAGCAAGGTTCTCATCCAGATTAAACAGAGGAATAAAAAACTTTAGAGGCAAACAAAAGCTAAGAGAATTCAGCACCATCAAATAAGCTTTAGAACAAATGTTAAAGGAACTTCTCTAGGTAGAAAAGAAAAGGCCACAACTAGAAATAAGAAAATTACAAATGGGAAAGCTCACTGGCAAAGACAAACATATAGTAAAGGTAGGAAACCACCAACACACAAATGTGATATCAAAACCAGCAATCATGAGAAGAGGAGAGTACAAATGCAGGTGATTGGAAATGCATTTGAAATTAAGAGACCAGCAACTTAAAACAATCTTGTTTATATATAGACTGCTATATCAAAACTTCAGTGTAACTAAAACACATTCTACACTAGATAAACACAGAAAAAAGAAAAAGGAATCCAAACACAATACTAAAATAGTCATCAAATCACAAGAGAAGAGAACAAAAGAGGAAGGGAAAAAAAAATACCTATGAAAACAAATCCAAAACAATTAACAAAATGACAACAAGAATACACATATTGATAGTTACTTTAAATGTAAACAGATTAAATGCTCCAACCAAAAAAACACAGACTGGCTGAATGAACACAAAAATAAGACTTGTATATATGCTGTCTACAAGAAACCCACTTCAGATCTCGGGATACATGCAGATTGAAAGTGAGGGGATGGAAAAAGGTATTTTATCCAAATGGAAATCAAAAGAAAGCTAGAGCAGCAATACTCATGTCAGACAAAAACAGACTTTAAAGTGAAGACGGTTATAAGAGACAAAGAAGTACACTACGTAATGATCAAGGGAGCAACCCAAGAAGATATAACCATTCTAAATACAAATGCACCAAGCATAGGCGCGCCTCAATATATAAGGCAAATACAGGCATAAAAGGAGAAAGGGACAGCAACACAGTAAGAGTGTGGGACACACGCAATGGAATATTGCTCATCCTTAAACAGCAACACGAATGGACCTAGAGGTTATCATACTACGTGAAATGAGACAGAGAAAGAAAAATGTCAGATGATCGCTCTCATATGTGGAATCTAAGAAAATGATACGAATGCACCTATTTACAAAACAGAAACAGACCCACAGACTTAGAAAACAAATTTATAGGTACCAAAAGGGAAAGGTGGGAGGGGGTAAATTAGGAGTTTGGGATTAACATATACACAATGCTATATATAAAACAGATAATTAAAAAGGAACTTCTGTATAGCCCAAGGAACTCTACTCAATATTCTGTAATAATCAGCATGGGGGAAAGACTCTGAAATAGAATAAATGTATGTATATTTATACTGGAGAAGAAAATGGCTGCCCACTCCGGTATTCTTGCCTGGAGAATCCCAGGGATGGAGAAGTCTGGTGGGCTGCCGTCTATGGGGTCACACAGAGTTGGACACGACTGAAGTGACTTAGCAGCAGCAGCAGCATGTATATGTATAACTGAATCATTTCATTGTACACCTGAAACTAACACAATTATTTAAAAAAAGAAAAAAAGAAGAACAGCGTGTAACGAATGCAGCAATTCATAAATGTGCAAAATTCAGAGGAAAGAGATTATCCGGAGAATCGGGTGAGATGAGGGAAAACTTCACAGGGGAGTTAATAGTTAAGCTGGATTTTGAAGATGAAGTTTGTGAGTGGCTAAGAGGAGGTGTAAAAAGCATTTTAGACATAGGAACACTGTTGGCAAAGTTAGAGAAGAGGAAAACAGGCTCCATATTTAGAGATTCAAGTCATTTTTCTGGAACATAGGTGGGGTTGGGGAATTGTGGGACATGTGGTCAGAAGGTGCATGGCAAAGCTGTGTATAATATACTCCAGAGTTTATGCTTGTAGGCCTGAGGTAAGTATTAGAGAGTTTAAGGTGTAGGAGGGACATGTAAGGTTTTCTCTTTAGCACTATGACTGTGGGGCTCTGTAGAGGATGAAGTTTGCTCAGATCTTATTAAACACAATATAATTAACCTAATTAAATTTTCCTTTGATGAGCATGGCTCTTGTAATGCCTCATGCAATTCAGACTTTCCAAGATGAAATATACAGATAATATAAACATATTCCTTCAGTGTCTCCATTTATTGAGTGTCTTCTTTGTACCAGGTCTATTCTAGGCATAGGAGATTCAATGGTAAATAAGACAGGCAATTTCTTACCCTTAGGGGCAACAATACATACTGAACAAAAAGGTGGCATGGTCTAATTCCCCTAAAGGTGTTCTTGAGATACTTAGTTTAGTTCATTTGGTTTAACGTGTCATCTAAGGCCAGTGTTTCCTTACTGATTTTCTGCCTGGATGATTTATCCATGGATGTAAATGGGGTGCTAAAGCCCCCTACTGTTATTGTATTACTGTCAAGTTCTCCCTTTCTGTTTGTAATATTTGATTTATGTATTTAGGTGCTATGTTGTGTACATACACATATCAAGTGTTACACCTTCTTGTTGGATTGAGTCCTTTATCATTACGTAATGCTCTTGTCTCCTGCTAAACTCTTTGTTTTAAAGTCTATTTTGTCTGATATAAGTATTGCTACCCAGATTTTCTGTTTGTTTATATTTGTGTGGAAAAACTTTTAAAAATCCTCACATTTTCAGTCTGTGTATCTTTACAAGTGAATTGAAGATTTTGTAGGCAGATGTATATGAGTCTTATTTTTTTTTAATCCATTTGGTCATCCTATGTCCTCTGATTGGAGCATTTAGTTCATTTACGTTTAAAGTAATTATTAATAGATAGGTGCTTATTATCATTTTGTTAGCTGTTTTCTGGTTGTTTTTGTAGTTCTCTGCTCCTTTCTTCTCATGCTCTCTTCGCTTGTAATTTGATGTCTGTCTTTAGTATTATGTTTGGATTCCTTTCTCTTTATTTTTGTGTATTTTTTATGGGTTTTTGGTTTGTGGATTCCATGAGGTTCCTATATATCCATGAGGTTCCATATATAACGATGTCCATCTAGATCTATGTCAATATCTATCTATATCTATGTATTTTAAGTTGATTATTCTTATATTAGAACTCATTCTAATAGCAATTCAGACTTGGCTATATTTTTTACTTTCTTCGTCTACATTCTATTTTTCACATTATATTTTATATCTTTTTATTTTGTGTATCCCTTAACTACTTATTTGTAGACATAGATGATTTTACTACTCGTCTTGCTTAATATTTTTACTAGCTTTATATGTAGGGATTTATTACCTTTACTATATGTTTCCCTTTGCCTTTACCTAGAATTTTTCCTTTCATAATTTTCTTATTGCTAGTTGTGGCCTTTTCTTTCCTGGTTACAGAAGTATATTCAACATTTTTAGAAATGCCAGTTTGGTAGTGATGACCTCTTTAGCTTTTGCTTATCTGTAACACTTTATCCTTCAAAACTGAATGATAATCTTGTCAGGTAGGAAGTCAGGATAAACCTGGAGTTAACAGGCCAGTTTGGCCTTAGAGTACAAAATGAAGCAGGGCAAAGGCTAAGAGAGTTTTACCAAGAGAATGCACTGGTCATACCAAACACCCTCTTCCAACAACAGAAGAGACAGTTCTACACACAGACATCACCAGATGGTCAATACAGAAATCAGATTGATTATATTCTTTGCAGGCAAAGATGGAGAAGCTCTACACAGTCAGCAAAAATAAGACTGGGAGCTGACTGTGGCTCAGATCATGAGCTCCTTATTGCAAAATTCAGACTTAAAATGAAGAAAGTAGGGAAAAACACTAGGCCATTCAGGTATGACCTAAATCAAATCCCTTATGATTATAGGGTTAAAGTGACAGATTAAAGGGATAGATCTGATAGACAGAGTGCCTGAAGAACTATGGATGGAGGTTCATAACACTGTACAGGAGGTGGTGACCAAAACCATTCTTAAGAAAAAGAAATGCAAGAAGCAAAGTGGTTGTCAGAGGATGCCTTACGAATAGCTGAGAAAAGAAGAGAATTAAAAAGCCAAGGAGATAGGGAAAGATATACCCAATTGAATGCAGAATTCCAAAGAATAGCAAGGAGAGACAAGAAAGCCTTCTTAAGTGAACAATGTAAAGAATTAGAGGAAAACATTAGAATGGGTTGATCCTAAAGGAAATCAGTCCTGAATACTCATTGGAAGGACTGATGCTGAACCTGAAACTTGAATACTTTGACCAACTGATGAGAAGAACTGACTCATTGGAAAAGACCCGGATGCTGGGAAAGATTGAAGGCAGGAGGAAAAGGGAACAACAGAGATGAGATGGCTGGATGGCATCACTGACTCGATGGACATAAGTTTGAGTAAGCTTCGGGAGTTGGTGATGGACAGGGAAGCCTGGCGTGCTGCATTCCATGGGGTCACAAAGAGTTGGACACGACTGAGTAACTGAACTGAATAGAATGGGAAAGACTAGAGATCTCTTCAAGAAAATAAAAGATACCAAGGGAACATTTCATGCAAAGATGGGCACAATAAAGGACAAAAATGGTAAGGACCTAACAGAAGCAGAAGATATTAAGAAGAGGTGGCAAGAATACACAGAAGAACTCTACAAAAAAGGTCTTACTGATCTGGATAACCACAATGGTATGGTCACTCACCTAGAGACAGACATTTTTATTTTTCTGTTTAGCTTCAGTGATTTCCGCTACTCTGTGTTCAAGTGCTTACTTTTTCTCTTGTGTCATCTAATTTACTATTGATTCCCTTTATAATAGCATTTTTCATTTCAGCTATTGTATTCCTAAGCTTTGCTACTTTTTAATATTTTCTCTGTTGAAATTCTCACTATTGTCCATTCCTCGCTTGAATTTGGTATGCATTTTTATGATTATTACCTTAAACTCTTTACTGGGTAGATTGCTTATCTCAGTTTCATTTAGTTCTTTTTTCTGAAGCTTTGTCTTGTTCCTTCATTTGGAACATATTCTTCAGTGTCCTCATTTTGCTTAATTCTCTATGCTCATTTCTATGTATCAGGTAAGTTGGTTATGTTTCCCAGTCTTGGAGAAATGGCCTTATATTGGGGACATCTTATGGAGCCCAGCAATATAGCCCTCTCTGGGCATGAGAGTGAGTTATTCCAGAGCTATCCCCTATGTGTGTTGCATGTACCCTTGTGTTACGGTCCAGTCAACTACTGTGGGCATGCTTGTCAATGGGGCTGGCTCCCAGCCCAGGAGCTTTGAGGCTTTGCCTTGGCTTTGTGGTTTGCAAGGCCTGGTGACATGCAACCACTGTGGGCCTGCTTGTGTGTGGGACAGGTCCCTGGCTCTAATAGCCTAGAAGGAGGATTCCAAAAGTGCTCTTGCCAGTACCGATATCACCCAAATAGCTGCTGCCTGCATTCTGTCCTCACGGTGAATCCCATCTGCCTCTAGCCTCTCCAAGTGGCTAAGATCAGCAAGTGGTTCTATCCAAGAACCTTTCAAAGCACTGGCTCTGTGCCGGGACTTAGAGCTTGTGAAAATTTGCATGTACCCTTTAAGAGCTGACTCCCTGTTTTCGATAGCCCTCTGGCTCTTCTCAACATAAGCTCTGCTGGTTTTCTAAGCTAGACATTCTTGTTGCTCATCTTCCTAACACAGGATCCCTGGACTAGGGAGTTTAATGTGGCACTCTGACCGTTTGGTCTTTGGGGAAGACTTCTGTGGTTATAATATCCCTCCTCCTATTTGTGGGTCACCAGCCTGGAGATGTGGGTCTTGGGGAGCCCATATCTCCAAACCTCACCCATCTCACCCTTCTTTATAGATTTTCTTGTGGAAAATCTTTTCTGCTCATCTTCACGTCATTCTCATATGTATTTGCTCTGTAACTAGTTTTAATTTTGGTGTGCCCATGGGAAGAAGTGAGTTCAAGGTCTCCCTATTTGGCCATCTTAATCACTTTAGTCGCTAGAAATATTCTGTTAAAATTTTTTATTTGCAAAATAATTGAGAATGTTACATATTTTATTTCCTATTAAATTCATAAAACCAAAATTTTCTAATTAAAGGCTCTGAGAAGTCCTACAGTAAAGAAATTGAATACCTAATTAATTGTTCAGTGTTAGCTATCTGTTTTGTTTTACCTACTTAGCATGGGTTCTCCTTTCTAAGAACAGCACCCTAATTTTGTTCTGGGGAACTATTCCTCTTGCTTGATCACAGTGCTGCAGGGCTGTTAATCAGCTTGCTCTGTCCTGGCCAAAATATGGACATATGGCCCAAGAAAAGGCAATTAGATGCTTTCTCTCTGGAATTTGTATCTTGAGTAGAGCAAGGCAGTAATAAAATATAGTTGAAGCCTTTTATCCCAGTCATGGTGTCCTGCTTCCTGGATTTTTTAATATATTGCTCTTTTTCTTGTGCCTTTAATATTTGGTTATTCAGCTTTTCCTTGTATTGTCATTCATATTATACACTGTGCAGAAGATGGAAAGCATTCATTTATCAGTTCAGTTCAGTTCAGTCACTCAGTCATGTCCAACTCTTTGCGACCCCACGGACTGCAGCACACCAGGCTTCTGTGTCCATCACCAACTCCCGGAGCTTACTCACACTCATGTCCATTGAGTCAGTGATGCCATCCAACCATCTTGTCCTCTGTCGTCCCCTTCTCCTCGTGCCTTCAATCTTTCCCAGCATCAGGGTCTTTTCCAATGAGTCAGTTCTTTGCAACAGGTGACCAAAGTATTGGAGTTTCAGCTTCAGCATCAGTCCTTCCAATGAATATTCAGGACTGATTTCCTTTAGGATAGACTGGTTGGATCTCCTTGCAGTTCACCTTATAGACTTATTTTAACTCCTGTGAGAGTTTAACCCCATCTCCTATGGGGATAGATTGTGGAGAGTCTGGGACTTCTGGCTGCATGTTGAGGCAGCAGAGGAGAGCTCCTGATACAACAGACTTGCACTGACATCCAGGAATGTACATTCACCCTGGAGACCTGTATGTCCACTTATTGACGCCTGCACACGCACAACAGGTCTTATTCCTATGCAACTCGAGTATCCCCTGAGGTTGCTTCTCTTGCTCCCCCACAGCTTTCAGATGCACTGGCACATCTGGGACTCCCCATTTAAGTACAGTCCCCCTGGCTGGGGAGTCGTCCTGAGGGCATGGAGCATGCCTACTGCCAGGGTGTGTAACCTCCAGTATCAAGACGTGGCTGAACAGCTAGAAATACGAGCACACCTATGTGTGCGTGCCATTACAGCTTCTGCTTACTGGGGCCCTTGCAAATTTCCTTTAGGAGGGTCTGGGAAACCAATGTTATGTATCTGTAGTAGTCTGTTTGAGCTGACAGAACAAAATACCACAGACCGGGTAGCTTATAAACAACGCAAATATATTTATCACAGTTCTGGAGGATTGAAGTCCAAGGTCAGGGTGCCAGCATGGTTGGGTCCTGCTAAAAGTTCTCTTCCAGGTTGCAGACTGCCAACTTTTTTGTGCCCTCACATGGTGGAAGGGATGAAGGATCTCTGTGGGGCCTTTTTATTTTTTAAAAATTTTATTTGTTTGCCCTGGGTCTTAGTTGTGGCATGTGGGATCTGTAGTTGTGGCACCCACCTGGGATCTTTAGTTGTGGCATGAGAAATTTCAGTTGCAGCCTGTAGGATCCAGTTCCCCACACAGGGATCGAACCTGGGTACCCTGCACTGGGAACTTAGAGTCACAGCCTCTGGACCATCAGGGAAGTCCTATTCCCACGTGGGGCTTTTTAAAATAAGGGCACAAATCCCATTTATGAGAGCTCTATCCTTATGACCTAATCATCACCCAGAGGACTGACTTCCTATTCAATGTGTGAATTTTGTGGGGCACAAACATTTGGACTATAGCAATGTCCAAGCAAGAGGCTTTAGTTTTACTTTGAGTGGCTTTGAAGGAGTCTTTTGGGTCTAGAAAAGAAAACAACGGTCTCAAAGGCCCTTGCTGAAACATCTAACTTCGGAGAAAACAAAACAAAATTTTAGGTCCCGCTCTGATGCTCCAGGCCGGTTGCATCTATCTGGGACTTATCACCCCCTGTCCACCCCCTACACCTGTCCAGAAGACTTATTACCCTCTGTCCGGAAACCTTCCACCCCCTACACCTGCCCAAGAGACTTATCACCCCCTGCCCAACTACAAATACCATCTCAACTAAAGAATACCCCAAACATCCACCCGATTAATACTTTCCTTATTGTTTCCACAAACCTCAGTATAAATATGGAGCCTCCCTGATCCCTCTCCACGCTCAGCCTGGTTGTTAGGCCAACTGTTGCCCCTCCTTGCCTGAATAAAGGTAACTGAGAATCTCAGGGATGGGGGAGCCTGGTGGGCTTCCGTTTATGGGGTCGCACAGAGTCGGACGTGACTGAAGTGACTTAGCAGCAGCAGCAGCACTTCTGTTGAGGTCGTCTTTCCTTTTTCTGCCTCGGCCCGAACGATACCTTACAGGCTTCCCAGGTGGGGCAATGGTAAAGAATCTGCCTGCCAATGCAGGAGATGCCACAGACATTGGTTCAGCCCTTGGGTGGGGAATATCCCCTGGAGAAGGAAATGGGAAACCACTCCAGTATTCTTGCCTGGAAAATTCCATGGACAGAGGAGCCTGGCAGGCCATAGGGTCACAGTCAGACATGACTGAGCATGCGTGCACATACATATACATATACATATATATATATATATATATTTATATTTACTTATACACATACATACGCTGGCTGAAACTCAAGCTGGAATCAAGATTGCCAGGAGAAATATCAATAACCTCAGATATGCAGATGACACCACCCTTATGGCAGAAAGCGAAGAGGAACTAAAGAGCTTCTAGATGAAAGAAGACAGTGAAAAAGCTGGCTTAAAACTCAACATTCAAAAAATGAAGATTATTGTATCTGGTCCCATTACTTAATGGAAAATAGATGGGAAACAATGGAAACAGTGAGAGACTTAATTTTTTGCACTCCAAAATCACTGTGGATGGTGACTGCCACCATAAAGTTAAAAGATACTTGTTTCTTGAAAGGAAATCTATGACAGACCTAGACAGCGTATAAAAAGCAGAGACATTACTTCACCAACAAAGGTCCGTAGAGGCAAAGCTATGGTTTTTCCAATAGTCATGTACAGATGTGAAAGTTGGACCATAAAGAAGGCTGAGTGCTGAAGAATTGATGCTTTAAATCTGTGGTGCTGGAGAAGACTCTTGAGAGTCCCTTGGACAGCAAGGAGATCAAACCAGTCAATCCTAAAGGAAATCAACCCTGAATATTCATTGGAAGGACTGATGCTGAAGCTCTGATACTGTGGCCACCTGATGTGAAAAGCTGACTCCTTGGAAAAGACCCTGATGCTGGGAAAGACTGAGTGCAAGAGAAGGGGACGACAGAGGATGAGATGGTTGGACAGCATCATGGACTCAATGGACGTGAGTCTGAGCAAACTCTGGGAGATAGCGAAGGACACGGAAGCCTGGTGTGCTGCAGTCCATGGGGTTGCAAAGAATCAGACACTACTGTTCAACTGAAAAACAATTTGTTATATACATGTATGGGCCAATTTGAAAGATAAGTTTGATAGAATCCTGCCTCTCCTTTTATGTATTCACTTCTTTCTCTTTCCCTACTCTTTGCCTTTCTTTACTGATGAGAAAGTTACATGTCTGGTTTCTACTTTCCCTGGGTGGTATGGTATTTATTTGTGAAATAATAAACTAACAGTAATTTTTGTTTGAAGGAGCATCCTTTTTAATTTGTACTAACTGCAGTCTTGTCTCTGGGCTGCCTCAGATCCTTCTAAACTATCAATACTTCAGCCAGAGTCAGGCAAGGTTGCTCATACCTGAACCTTAGGCAATTCCTCCCATGCCATATTTTAATACTCCTCTAGTTCCTTAAAACCTTTGGTTCCTGGTCCCTAGAACAGGACTAGAAATGAAGATACCCAATTTTATTAATGAGAAACTGAAAGCCCATTAAAATGAACAAGAGGCGGGATTTCTAGGAATGCAGACTAAAGAAGATGCCAAATTCTATGCCTCTAAAACAACTGGAGAAAATTATCTGAAACAACCATTTCAGGGCTCTGAAAATTGACAGAGGCAGATAACAAATTGATAAACATTTATTCATGAGAGGCTGCTAAACTTTGGGTAAGAACAATGGGAGTCTATAGCCTGCTTGCCTGGGGCTGCTCCATACCCCTGGCCCAGATCTATCCACACTGAAGTGTGCTAGGGTGGGGCTGCCTGTGAAAAGCAGCAGCTTAGCTGCCAGAGGGGACTGACTTGATTTGGAGTGAAGCGCACTGTCAGTAAAATTAGAAAACTCATTAGAAAACAAATAGGAAAAGCCTTGCCTGCCTGAGGTTGTGGCCCAAAATTCAACAGGGAGATCTTGGAAATTAGACTAGCTCTTCACATATCATTGGCCGACTGAGAGGATGTGCACACACAAGAAGCCCAGCCTGGTGCTCCACGATGACCCAGAGCGGTGGGATGAGGGGAGGGGAAGGGAGGCTCAAGAGGCAGAGGATATACAGATAATTACATGATTCATATTGTTGTATGGCAGAACTCAACAACATTGAAAAGCAACTTTCCTCCAATTAAAAAAATAAATAAATAAAATACATACAAAAAGAAAAATCCTGGGAGGTGACTAGTGGAAAATAAAAGCTGGGGCACACTTGAAACTGACCTGTATACATATACGGAATGACAATAACAGCACCAAGAACAAAGAAGGAACTGGAGCTATACTGGAAAAATGTTGCTGTATTTTACCAGAATTAAGTTAGTATTAACTTGAAATGAATTGTAGTAAGATGTATATTGTAATCCCTAGGGCAATTACAAAGGAAATAACTTAAAACACTGGAGTTAAAAAGTGAATTGATTTGAAAGCATCATCTAACCAGTTAATGGGAGTGGAGACAATTCACCTGCCTACCTTAGTTTCTCTTTGTGTCAGTTCAGGACAGTCACACCAGCCACACATCCTCACTTAGGTTCTGACCTCCCGTCTTACATTTGACTTAGTTCTCTGGAACACCCAGTATACTGCAGCTACTTATGTAACGAGCAGAAGGAGCAAGCCCCTTTGGGCCTTCCTGGATAGACTCCTCACTATCCTTTGCTTTAACTTCTCTCTGAAGTACCTAGATAATATTGGGTTGGCCACAACATTCATTCAAGTTTATGATATGGAAAAACCCAAATGAACATTTTGGCCAACCCAGTAGTATCTGGTATATATTTCCTGAGTTGTTTTACAGGTGCTAAAACCACCACCAGAGAAGACGGTGGTTAACAACTTGGTAACCATAAGCACATAACCCCCAGGCTTCCTGGAGCTCAAGGACTGATCATGTTAACTCCTGTGACACTGCCCTGTTACCTTAGCATCAACCAACCAGAGAACTGTGCTCAAGCTGATCACATACCCTGTGACTCCCCTTCCTTACCTGGCCTTTAAAAACGCTTTGTTGAAACTCATCAGGAGTTTAGGTTTTTGAGTATTTGATGTCCCAGGTTCCTTCTCTGGCACTTTACAATAAACACTTCACAGCAAGTCAGAGTTACCAAATTGGCTTTATTGCACGTGGGCCAGTGCACCCAAATTTGGTTCAGTAACACTTGGCCTCTAGCCAAAATTAGAAAATCTGCTGTGGCTGGGCTGTTCATTCTCTATTGTTCCCCTCCCCCAAGCAGGCCATGAACTTGGCTACCTCTTCCTGGAGCTGAAGGACTCAGCAGAGATATCAGAAAAAGTCTGGGTGCTTTGGGGAAACTTGAGTGTCACAGGATTTTCCATCTACTTTTAGTGCAGTAGAACCTAGGGGAGGCCTTGCATCATATTTCAATGCACTGACTATAGCCTCCTGCATTTCCTATGGTCCTGTTATTCCAGAAGATGAGCTGTACTACTGTTCCTTCCACCTCATATACATACACACCATTCCCCTTCCCACAGCCTCCTTTCTTCACCCCCAAAGCTCATATTTTATGTTCTAACATATCAAACTCTCTTCTGCCCCATCTTATTCTTCTCCATCAGAAGGACAATACTTGGGTTTATTATACTTTGCTTGGGCTAAGTGATTCCAAAAGCCCTGTTTTTCCATTCATTATTATTCCCGTGTTTCTAAGACTTTATCTTGTATGGGAATTATCTGGGGAGCTTATTAAGATGCAGAGTTTGGCTTAGTAGGTCTAGGGGGGAGCCCAAGACTGTATTTCTAATGTCAGCTGGAGAAAAAGACACAACCTAAAAGTTGTGAGTTAAGTTTTATTCTGTGACCTTGTTGAGGACTTCAGCCTGGGAAGAGAGCCTCTTAGATAGCTCTGAAGAACTATTTTGAAGAGGTAAGGGAGGAGACAGTATTTATAGAAGTTTTTTGCAGGGGAAAAAAAAAAAAAAACATGTGTGGTCAAACATCAAAAGATTACAGCTAATCACTAAACCAGTCATCTCAAGTTAATAATTATTCCTTAGATAACTATCTAGGGCCAGTATCCAAAGTGCATAAGGCTTCCTATTTTTCTCTATTCTGAATTCCATTCAAGATGCACCATGGTGGGGAGGGCCACCGCAGTGGCTAATGGATT
Organism: Capra hircus; assembly: GCF_001704415.2. Lineage (NCBI taxonomy): Eukaryota > Metazoa > Chordata > Mammalia > Artiodactyla > Bovidae > Capra > Capra hircus. Next base: position 43,450,605 of record NC_030810.1, read on the forward strand.
GATTCTTGTTGACTAGGATGGCAGCAATGTTCCCTGTCCACACTAATACGGTCCCAGGACATGGGATGTTGCTACTCAGTACTTTGAGTAACTGAGTTCCAGACTTTGGAGCAAATATTGACATAACATTCTTTAAGGGTACTGAACTAAAAGAAATGAAAAATAAAACTAAAAAGTATTATAAGAAAAACATTGAATCAGGGTTATTGACTTCAGAATGTAAACTTAAAAAGTTTTGTTAAAAACAAAACTTTCAATGCTAGCATGTTATTTTGTGTGTTTTGTCTAGGTTCTACTATCATCCCTGGCACCTTGCATCTCTCTTTCAACAGAATTTAATATTATACTGATTCCTCTTGAAGCCCTTCCAAAGGAGTATATTGATTGAGGTAAGAAAAATAACTCATTACATTCATCCACCCTGCCATCTGTACAATCATTTTTTTAAGCTTCCAAACTACTACCTCTTCATCCATCCAGTGGTTCCTAGAGTCTACTAAGACATGCCAATGCTGTGAAGGATGTAGGTGTTAATGAGACAGTTTTTGCCCCCAAGAAATTTCATCTTTGGTGGAGATGACACAATTCTTAAGATATATTCTGAAGGACAGTATTGATGTAAAGCCTTAAATGTTGTCAGAGTGCTAGTTAAGGAGTTAGCTGCAAACTTGGGTCATTCATGATCAGACCATTCAACAAACAATATTTTCAACTATATGGACAAAACAGAATTTTATTTTCTAGCTAATACAGCTTTTCAGATTTTTCTCCTGCCTCTTTGCACAAAGGATCAATTTGAATTAAAAAAGAAATCAAAATTCTACCTTCTTTGTTTTCAGAAAGATGCATTCTTTTCTATAACACAGGAAAAATGAGAGGAATTGGCAGGGGTGTCTTTAAGGAGGTAGTGATTACCAGTATAGAGAGTAGTGTTTGTTGATTTATTTCAGTCAGGAAGCTTTATAGAGACTGCAATAACTCTGGAGGTGCTTCCAGTTTGGAGTGCACGGGTAGAATTGCAAAACTTTAGAAGGGACTTTTTAAAGTTCATATTACCCATTGCCTCCCAGATTGGCTAAGTCAAACATCCTATTAGAGGTATTGGGTTGGCCAAAAATATACTTTGGGCTACGGAAAAACCCAAACAAACATTTTGGCCAATCCAATATATCTAGGATTTCTATTCTTGGTCTCTTCCTCCCAGACAAATCAGTATATGCTAGCAGTGACTCTACTAGTATTTTTATTAAGGCAAATCATTTAAAAAATTCATATGTATTTGATGGTGATGATCAGTCAGTTCAGTTCAGTTGCTCAGTCATGTTTGACTCTTTGCAACCCCATGAACCACAGCACGCCAGGCCTCCCTGTCCATCACCAACTCCCGGAGTTCACTCAGACTCACGTCCATTGAGTCAGTGATGCCATCCAGCCATGTCATCCTCGGTCGTCCCCTTCTCCTCCTGCCCCGAATCCCTCCCAGCATCAGAGTCTTTCCCAGTGAGTCAACTCTTCGCATTAGGTGGCCAAAGTATTGGAGTTTCAGCTTTAGCATTAGTCCCTCCAATGAATACCCAAGACTGATCTCCTTTAGGATGGACTGGTTGGATCTCCTTGCAGTCCAAGGGACTCTCAGGAGTCTTCTCCAACACCACACTTCAAAAGCATCAATTCTTTGGCACTCAGCTTTCTTCACAGTCCAACTCTCACATCCATACATGACCACTGGAAAAACCATAGCCTTGACTAGACAGACCTTTGTTGGCAAAGTAATGTCTCTGCTTTCCTAAGGAAAGAAATTAGGTGCTATCTAGGTTGATCATAGCTTTCCTTCTAAGGAGTAAGCATCTTTTAATTTCATGGCTGCAGTCACCATCTGCAGTGATTTTCGAGCCCAGAAAAATAAAGTCAGCCACTGTTTCCCCATCTATTTCCCATGAAGTGATGGGACCAGATGCCATGATCTTCGTTTTCTGAATGTTGATCTTTAAGCCAACTTTTTCACTCTCCTCTTTCACTTTCATCAAGAGGCTTTTAAGTTCTTCTTCACTTTCTGCCATAAGGGTGGTGTCATCTGCATATCTGAGGTGATTGATATTTCTCCCGGCAATCTTGATTCCAGCTTGTGCTTCTTCCAGCCCAGCATTTCTCATGCTGTACTCTGCATAGAAGTTAAATAAGCAGGGTGACAATATACAGCCTTGATGTACTCCTTTTCCTATTTGGAACCAGTCTGTTGTTCCATGTCCAGTTCTAACTGTTGCTGTAACTTAAAATGCATGAACCTCTTTTTCTCTTCTACTTTTCACAGCTAGATGAGTAAGTGAATTCTAGATAATTCTGTTGGTTCATTCTCTCTTCAACTTTCTTCCTGCCTGTATTCAGCCAAACTGATAAGACGTCAAGATGGAAAAGTAGAGTAGGGGGTCTCAGGCCCCACTGTAACCTTTATCAAGGTGTTGCACTTGGGTTCCAAGCTTGGAACAACTATCAGTAAAGTGGTAGCTTGGTTTTTATGTATTATTCTTTTTTTAGATTGCTCCCTTAGGATCTCCAATGGAAGGTGAAGACATGTGGAGCAAGATTTGGGCATTTCTGAGTCCCTGGCTATAAAATCATTATCTCACTTTAACTCCCTGCTGCTACTAGAGATAGAAAGTAGAACAGTGTATTGGTTAGGGTTCAGTGCATGAGAGAAAAGTCACTTTAGCTATTTAATGCAAGAAAAAAATTAAGGAAGGAAATTAGGTGCTGAAAGACAGGGAAGTCAGGCATGCTGCAGTCCATGGGGTCACAAAGCTGAAAAATCACTGGAGGGTTTCCCTGGTGGCTCAGCGGCAAAGAATCTATTTACTAATGCAAGAGACACGGGTTCTATCCCTGGGTCAGGAAGATCCCATGGAGCAGCAAATGGTAACTCACTCCAGTATTCTTACCTGGGAAATCCCATGAACAGACAGGCCTGCTGAGCTATAGTCCATGGGGTCATAAAGAATTGAACACAACTGAGTGTCTAAACAACAACAACAAAAATCACTGGGAGGGTAGGAGGAGAGAAATCGTTCCTGCCAGAACAGCAAGACCAACTGCTGGAAAGTTATCACCTCTGAGGACATCCCCAGAAATTCTGAGTAGAAAAACTCATCACTCTGGAGCCAGGGATCCTACACTGCATGATCTGAATAGGTCTCCAAGGATCAGAATCAAAGTCAGGAGGCTACTATCCCTACTGCCTCCATCACAACTGCCTCTCTTACACACACTGGGACTCTGCTGTAGCAACATCTTCTGTCTTTGAGATAATATTGGCCAGAAGAGAAGCAGTCAAAAGGGGCAAGGAAAAGGCCTGTGCTCCATTCCTGCCTTCTATATTTTGCATAAGTGTCTCTAATTGGTGAGTCATAATTTGAGTCCACACCCTAGCTGAAAAGGAGTCTGACAATGCAGACTTACACCTTGTGTAGTACAGACAGGCATGGCAGCAGGAAGGAAGAAAGGAAGCTGAACAAGGAGTCAGTCCATCATGACAGGGAGCAAATGAAGGGGGTAGCACTGTGTTATAGACTGAATGGATGTGGCTCTCAAATTCATGTGTTTAAATCCTAACTCCCAAAGTAATGGCATCAGGAGGTAGGGCCTTTGGGAGGTGATTAGGTCATAAGAGTGGTGTTCTCATGGATAGGACTAGTACTCTTGGAGCTTCCCTGGTAGCCCAGTGGTGAAGAATCTGTCTGCCAGTGCAGGGGACATGAGTTTGATTCCTGATCCAGGAAGAACCCTCATGCTGCAGAGCAAATACGCCCATATGCCACAGCTCCTGAGCCCAAGCTCTAGAGCCCTTGAGCTGCAACTACTGAAGCCTGTGTGCCCTATAGCCTGTTCTCTGCAACGAAAGAAGCCACCACAATGAGCAGCCTGTGCACGGCAATGAAGAGTAGTCCCCACTCAACGCAGCTAGAGAAAGCCAGCGCACAGCAATAAAGACCCAGCGTAGCCAAAAGTAAATACATTTTTTAAAAATTAAAGAAAAAGAAGACACATGAGAAAGCTTCCTTCCTCTCCTTTCTGCCATGGAAGATACAAGAAAACAACAGTCTGCTGTCCTGAAGAGACTTCTCACCAGAATCCAACCATGCAGACACTACTGATCCTGGACTTCTGGCCTCCAGAACTGTGAGAAATAAACTTCTTCTGTTTGTAAGCCACCCAGTCTATGATATTTTGTTACAGCAGCCCCAACAGACTAAGATATGGTGGTGTATTACTTTATACTTTAAAACATGCTCTAATTAAGTATTACATACTCAAGAAAAACTTGGGAAAATATGAAAAGTATAAAGAATGTAATAAACATCGGATACTGAGATTGGTTGCAAATAGGAGAAACCCTCTAAAGTGACTGGCATTAACAGAAAAACATGTGCGCAAAGGACAATGCAAGAGCTCCTGGAATAATGAAAAGACTCTAAAAAGGACAAGGTCAGCTGTCTTGGTTCTTTATGGTTTACTGGTTCCTGTTTCAAGCTTCTGTGAGATTTTACCATTTACCTTCTCTTCCTCAGATTGGGTGGATGCTGGGCCATTTTTCAAGATGAAGAATTTGGAAAAATGACTCCTTAGATCCTGCATCCTTGATATTCCTCAATTTTGTAATCTTCATCATTATGTAATGCTCTGATATTTATTAATTTGAAGCCTCTTGAGGGGCCTATACTTTGACACTTCAAAAAACTACAAGATAAAAATGGTGGTGGGTGGCCCAGTGGTTGAGAGTCTGTCTTGCAGTGTGGGGTAGGGCATGGATTCAGTCACTGGTCAGGGAACTGAGATTTCCACATGCTGTGAGCCCCAATGAAAAAGGTCCCACATGACGCACTGGAAAAGACTGAAGGCAAAAGGAGAAGAGGGCAGCCCAGGATGAGATGGTTAGATAGCATCATCGACTCAATGGACATGAATCTGAGCAAACTCCGGGAGACAGTGAAGGACAGGGGAGCCTGGTGTGCTGCAGTCTGTGCGGTTGCAAAGAGTCGGACACACAATAATAACAACAATAATGCAATGAAGATCCTGTGTGCCACAGCTGGGACCCAATGTAACCAAAGAAACAGATAAATAAATATTAAGAAAAACAAGGTTAAAGGTTTAAAAGCCAACCAACCTAAAATAATATAGAAGCTTAGGATGGGTAGGGAAGACAGTCAGGTGGTTGTTTGAAAATAAGAGTCAGGGCCAGAGTGACAAGGTTGAAAACAATTAGCACTGATGTTGTGGTTGGAGGGGACATTAGCTCATATTCCTCTTTCTCTGATTAAGAACTAATAGAGAAATTAAGATGTCAGTAGATGGAGAGCAATGTTCTGTTTCATTACTGGCAAGATTGGCCTGGTGAACATGGTAAATGTAGCTTAGATCCATTGCTTCAATTGGGTTTCCTAAAACTCCTTCTGATTTGAAATGACTGAGGCCTACAGTTAAGCTTAGCATATGGAGGAGAGCAGGACTTTTGCTTCAACATCTTAACCTCTCCCTAATAAAGGCCTGTATAAAAATGTATAAAAAAGTGTCAAAGTTTATTGTCACTCAATTACATACAGCAATTCTCCTTCCATGGAAAGAAAATATTCCATTCAGGTGGAGTTTTCCAAAACTGTTTTCTTTTTTGGAATATAAGTCATTTTGGATAAATAGAAACATTTTTAATAGAACTGAAATAATGGATATAAGAAAACTGGGAGAACAAGAATAAAAGAGGACCAAAATAGAGAAATTAAGTAAATAAAATAAAAACAGAGACTTCTCTAAAACTACATGATTAAAAAAAAATGGTTAGACTAGCCTAAGAAACTATAAGAATGGTCAGAGGAATAGGTGAAAAACCAGAAAAAAATGGATGCTCAAGAAATCAAGGAAGGGACTTCCCTAGTGGTCCAGTGGTTAAAACTCTGTTTCTATTGCGGTAAGCATGAGTTGGATCCCTGGTTTGGGAACTAAGATCCTGCGTGCCATACACCATGTCCTATCCCCACTAAAAAGAAATCAAGGGAAGGAAGAATTTGGGACATAGATGGTTGGTCACTGGTAGAAAGTATGAGTAAGCTGAGTATTGAAATAGATTTTTTTTTTAAACTGAAGTATAGCTGATTTACAGTGTTGTGCTAATTTCTATTATATAGTAAAGCGACTCAGCTATACACATAAATACATTGTTTTTTATATTCTTTTTCATCATGGTTTATCTCAGGATATTGAATATAGTTCCTTGTGCTATACAGTAGGGCCTCGTTGTTTATTCATTCTTTATGTAATATTATAGCCTGCATCTACTAACCCCATCCCTCCCCCACTCTCCCAAAATGAGTTTTTTAAAGCAATTTATTGAGGTGAAATTCACATAACATAAAATTGTCTTACAGTGACTAATTCAGTGGCATTTAGTATATTAACAAGGTTGTGTAACCATCACCTCCATGTAGTTCCAAAACATTCCCATTACTTCAGAGTAAAACCCTGTATGCATTAAGTGGCTTCTCTCTTTTCCCTTCCGCTAGGCCCTGATAACCACCAATCTGTGTTCTATCTCTATAGACTTAACTATTCTGAGTATTTCATATAAATGGAAGCATACAACATGTGCCCTTTTATGTCAGGCATCTTTCATTTAGCGTAATGGTTTCAAGGTTCATCAATATTAAGGCATTTATCAGTGCTTTGTTCCTTCTTATGGCCGAATAATATTATATTCTCTCTCTATATACATATATATATGTGTCATGACTTTTTAATCCATCTATCCATTGATAGATATTTGGTCTGTTTCTACTACTGGCTCCTATGAATAGTGTTGCTGTGATCATGCGTGTGTATGTACCTTTTTAGTATCTGTTTTCAGTTTTTTAGAGTATATATGTAGGAGTGGAAGAGTGGGGTTATATGATAATTCTATGCTTAATTTTTGAGGAACTATCAAACTGCTTTCTGAAAACTTATTTCAGATTTAGCAATTTGATATTAATTGTTGATCCTAGCTAGAAGAGTGCCAGGAGAATAATGACTACAAAACAGATGGCAAGGGATTAAGAAGTAAATGAGTTTAAAAATTAAAAAAAAAATTAACAGCTTTATTGATGTATCCTTGACATATGCTAAACTGCACATACTAAAACCACAGGTTTTATTTAGTATAGGCACTTCTTCCTCTGAGACAGAAATAAGCTAACTAAGAGTAAGAGGGTATTTTATATACAGATAAGTTAGAAGTGGAGGGGAGAGGTATTAAGGGATTTGACATCTAATGGGTTTTTTCCCTTGGTAAAAGAGTTATATTGAAATGAGAACAGTAGTGTGGGAATAAGGGGGGTTAAGAAGACGATAGAGGCAATCGATGTTTATCCCAAATTCATTCTCCTCTTCCTTTTTAGTAACAGAGCCTTGATTTTGTTTAGGTAAGTGACAAAGACAGCTAAAAGACTTCATTTCCCAGTTTCCCTTACAACTAAACGTGGCCATGTGACTATAGTGTCTACATATATACGTGTGTGTGTGTGTGTGTGTGTTATAAGGAACTTCTAGGAAGGCTTCCTAAAGAGAGAGAACTTAGCTTTGAGGGGAACCCATTTGCTTCTCTGGCCTTTCACTTTCTGGCTGTTTAGGACATGACAACTGGTGCTCCCGTAGTCATCGTTTTGTGTCATGAGGTTTTCGGCAGGATAGAAGCCATCTGCTGAAGATGGCAGAATAGAAGGATAGACATCTAGGTTCTGATGAGTTTGTGCTGGTGTCTCCAGAGCACACTATGAACCTCTGATTCTTTTACCCAGTTAAGAATTAAACTGAGATCAAGTTTAGGCCACTGTTATTTTGTGTTTCAGTTATAACTACCCAAATACAACCTCAAGTGAAATAGGATCATATTAAACCTTTAGTACATTCTCTGTGGTAAGTGGGAAAGAGAATCATGGGCTGAGGCCGCAGTGAGAGGGAGTCATCAGCTTGCAGGACTGTATGCTCTTCTCCACTGTAGGCAGCCTGGAAGCAGCATCAGAGGCATAGACTTAATGGATTCTCTAAGACTTGGGAGCCATTCTAGCAGAGGCAGCTAAACACCTGTTGAGTGAAGAACTGAAGATGGTGCAGTTATTGGGTTTGAAGCCTTTGACCTTGGGATCCAGGTCAAACAGGAAAGACAGTTAAGCCAAATGGTGATGGATGACCTGAGGGTACTGGATTCTTGAAGAGGACTTTGGAAGGGTTTTTATGGCTCTATAGGTAGAGGTTTAGGAAACTGTGATCAGATAGCTGAACAGTCATGCTAAGGCCCGTGTGTGGCTATGGGAGTGAGGAGATTACTGCAGCAGGATGGAAATGAAGTTATTGGCACAAAGGGCCAGAGAATGTTTGCTTTCTTTGAAGGTGGGGTGGGGGAGGTAGGGGGAGGATCCTGTTTACTGAAGTGACCCAGCAGGATATCAACTTGAAATCTGCTAAGATAACTGAAACAGAGAGGAACAACAATTTTAGCTTAGGCAGGTCACACTGAAAATTTCTGGAAAGAATTCCAAATGGGCTGATGAGTGCTTTAAAACAGGGCCACTAGAGAGACAAGGAGAATGCAGGAACTACCACCATGACCAAAATACAGTACAAACATCTCCAATTAAGTGAAAGGACCAAGGGGCCTCTGGCCAAGATCCCTGAGGTGGACAGCGACTTTTGGAAAGGCATCAACAAATTAAATTAGACATATTTTCTGTTCAGCTGTCTTCTGAACATGAATAATATTTCAATTAGTGTCATTCAGGGAGGATGACTTCTGTTAAAATCAGTGATTCTTCTCCAGGACTCAGATATGACGTTGAAGGAAAGAACAGACCAGGGACAGGGATGTTGTGTGTGTTTTTAGAGAAATCACTGTGATTTTGTATTGATTTGTACCAGAGAAATAAAGTGTAATTTAATGAAATACATAATGTTCTCAGCCAGGGTAGCACATCAGCCTGGAAATGAGGGGAAAATGGTCAGTAGATTGAATTCCTCAGATGATGGCAGTGCTTTTAGAGCAGAGGCTATTAACCTTTCCAGCATAGAGATATCCTCTCCTCAGAACATCAGGAGGCAGCGAGACATGGTGGTAAGGTTGAGTTCTATGATTAGATTCTCTAATTCTGAATCCCTGCTTTTTGAGATATTCACCAGGTGTCCTCGGGGAAGTAATTTAACCTTTGCATGCTTCAGTTTCCTTATCTTAAAAATTCACCTTCCTGTCATTTTCACTGTCCACACTGAAACCCTCCTCAGAGGTTAGCAATATCACCATTTTTGGTGTATACCTCTGAAGATGGTCTATGCACTTAACAGGCCACAGGTGTATTAATTTTCTCTCTTTCTGACGCACATGAAAAAGCACTTTTCTGTAACCTTCTAAAAAAAAAATTAACAGTAGTTTCTTAGAGATCATTCCAAGTGTTGCACAAAGAGCCTCCTCAAGTGTATTAAAACAGCTTTTGCATTCATTATCTTATTTGGAAATGACTGGTTGACTCTCCCCTTGTGTGACAATCAGCAGGGTTAATAAACTTGCCTATTGACACACAGGGAGAAAATTTCAGAGCTTGAACTAGGACACAGAACTTTGAACTTCACATCCACTGTTGATTTCCTAAGACCAGCCTGTCCCTGAAATTGATCTGAGGCCCAGTGTTTTCTCTGTAACAAGTCCATCTGGATGTTTGCATCGAGCGGCACTGTTACCTTGGCCCAGTGTCTAACTAAATATAGTTGTTCTATAAATGTTTGTTGAGTGAAATACGACTGGTTAATTCCTAACCCTGGATGATGATTCACAATTTTATCATTAATCCCTGATGTTTCCTAGGAGATATAGCCTTAGCATATGTGCTAATGGAAATGCTGACCATGAGTGCAAATACAAAATGTCCTGGTCTCAGCCAAGCACAAATCGTTTAGTGAGCTGGAAATATTTGCACGGTCTTTCAGCTATCACACCCGTGAATCAGCTAGCACCCCTCCTGGCCCACAAGGCCTCCAGCCTGTTAGTTCTACTTCTCAGAAATGGTATCTTTAATCTCCAGTTCTGTCCTCCTGTGATTCCTATATTTATTGAACAGAGAGATGAACTGAGTAAATTGTACATTGCTTTTAAACCCCCCCCTTTTTTTTCCAGGAATCCGTTTTCTTGGAAAATGATTACAGAAATTCACCTAGCTGCGTGTTTGTACAAATGTGTGTATTAAGAGTGGGTGACACTCTCCTGTTTAGTGTGAACATATTCTGCCATGTGAAGGAGGAAGCCCAAGCCTTTGAGAGTCCTATATAACCTAGTTGTCTGCATGTGATGGCTAAGGGAGGCATCCGTTAGGTAGCATTTTGTTAGGCTTTCTGCTTGGGCAGCTTCTGTTTTCATCTTTTACTTATTTATTTATTTACTTATACTGATAACTGAGGTATACAGTGCATGTAGGGAAACCAGGTAGACACAGGTTGAGTACCCTATTTGAGCAATGAGTTGACTAATTTCCAATCAGTTGGGCATTTCCTTGAGCTTCCCTGGTAGCTCAGATGATAAAGAATCTACCTGCAGTACAGGAGACCTGGGTTTGATCCCTGGGTTGGGAAGATTCCCTGGAGAAGGAAATGGCAAACCTCTCCAGTATCCTTCCCTAAAAAATCCCATGGACAGAGGAGCCTGGTGGGCTGCAGTCCATGGGATTGCAAAGAGTTGGGCACAACTGAGCGACTAACAATCTTGCTTTTTGGGGCACTTTCTAGTAATCTTTTTGTTATTCATCTCTAACTGAATTCCAGGGGATACACTTTTAATGGTTTCAATATTTCAAAATTAGTTGAGACTTGATTTATGATCTAGCTTATGGAAAACTTTTATAATCCTCACAACCATACTATGAGATAGATGTTATCATCCCGGAAATTGGCACTGGAGAGGCTAAAAAAACCTTACTCAAAGTTGAGTTAAAAATTTGAATGCAGGTATCCTGGCTCTTGGGCTTCTCAGGTGACATAGTGGTAAAGAATTTGCCTGCCAAAGCAGAAGATGCAGGTTTGATCCCTGCGTCAGGAAGATCCCCTGGAGTAGGAAATGGCAACCCGCTCCAGTATTCTTGCCTGGAAAACTTCATGGACAGAGGAGCCTGATGGGCTATAGTTCATAGGGCCACAAAGAGTTGAACAGAACTGAGAGACTGAGCACACACTGGCTCTTAAGTCCATCATTGTAAGAACCATGGTATAATGTCTCTCCCCACAAGAGGGAAAAAAAAGTAGCCTCTTTAAAAGATCTTATATCCAAGGTCTTATGATATTCGTTCTGGATGATGACTCATACTTAGCACAGGTAATATACGATGAATTTATTTTCAGAGTCTTATGCTGTTAGCTGGGTATGCAAACTTATCAATGGAAAGGATGGGTCCATTGGTCCAAGGGTCCTCACTGGAAGGAATTTAGCTTAAGAGACAAGACTGTTAAGAAAAGCATGCCTGGGTTGTGGACATAGGAGCACTGTTGTGGGAGAAATATGATAGGAGGTATCCTACTCACATTTCTATTGGTTCTACCCCTTGTACCAGGTCTTTTTGCCCAGGATCTGAAAGGGGAGTGAAGACAAGAATAGAATTACTTTGCAGGTGAGGAGTATTTCCCCACTGGACTTGAAGTGGCCATGTCTCAAAGGGAGAAAACTGGAAGAGTGGTCAGGAAGCCAGACTTCCCAGATCACCTCCCATGAGTCACAACATTGGCTCCAGGGCTCCTCAAGGTCACTGGTAGCCATATGAAGGAAACAGCAATCTTGATTTCATTTGCACACCCCATAAGAACGGCGCCCAAACAGCTGTGGGGGAGAATCGCACTGACCCAGAGACCTAGGGTTTGAGCAGGTGGAGGCATCACCTGGACTCTCCTTAGTCCAGAAATCACAGGCAGAGACGGAGATCTACAGTTTGGTTACATGGCCTCAACCTCCCCTTTTGGCTGCTAAGGCCTGAGAAATATTGTATGCATGTTGCATTTCTAAGGCAGGCAGAGCACCCAACAGACCCCTGCTGTGGAAGGATAAAAGCAAACTCATGTTTGCAAAACACATTCAAGATTCTTTTAAGCTTTTCAACACAAATTTATAATAAAAGATACTGTAATTGATTTGTAATATAAGATAACAGTGCTGCAAACATAACTAGTTTTCAAAATTCACTCCTACTTGCTACTGGGAAGACAACTTAAATTGTGGTTGATGTTAATGTACTTAACTGTCTTTATACTTTTAGTCTTTGACCTATCTTGCAGAGGATGGGAGTATTTTTGTCACGGTATCATAGAAAGAAATTATCTGAATGCTTCTGAATACAATTTATGTGGAAAGCTTTCATGTTACCATTTGATTCCTTCTTTTTTTTTTTTTTTGTAGATTCTTTAGAGTTCATAAAGCACTTTCACATAAAATACCTCAATTGATTTTCAGAACAGTCTTAGGTAAGGCAGCTCCTACTATTCTCATTTTCCCTTTGGAGAAATTGTTTCCCAAAGAGGCATAAGGGATGCCCAGAATCACAGTAGGAGAAGCAGAAGAACTGGATTTGAGCTCCATTCCTTGGAATTTAAGTCCAAAGTTTTTCCACTTCACCTCATATTCCCTACCTTTCATCCATCCGTCTATCCACCCACTTACCAATTAATCATCAGTTCATTCAACAAAAATATCTGAGTGACTATCATAAGTCAGGCATTGTACTAGGTGCTCTGGCAAATAGAAATATGAATCAGCCACAGATCCTGTTCTTAAGGAATTCATAATACACTGGAGATATTAGCTATGAAGCTGAGTAATTCTAAACTGGGACAGAAAGTGGTATATACAAGAGAATCAGAATGTCCTTATAGGAGTTCTGATGCAGGAGGAATAACTTGGAGCTGGTAGACAGAGGAATAAAAGATGGAACATGAAATGATGTATATGGAAGGAGGCCATAATATGGGAATACTAGGTGTAGAGAAAAATCTTTTGAAATTGATTGGCTATGAGAATGGTTCAGGGAGAACCTGAAATCACTTAGGGAAACAAATACAGAGAAAAGAGAGAACATATCAAAGAGGGAACAGAAATGGAAGAGTTCTAACAAGTAAAATAAATGATTAATTTTAAAAAATGTATACAGTATCAAATAGAGGAAAACAATAGAATGGGAAAGACTAGGGATCTCTTCAAGAAAATTAGAGGTACCAAGGGAACATTTCATGCAAAGATGGGCACAGTTAAGGACAGAAATGGTAAGAACCTAACAGAAGCAGAAGATATTAAGAAACAGTGGCAAGAATACACAGAAGAACTATACAAAAAAGATCTTCATGACTTCATGACCCAGATAATCATGATGGTGTGATCACTCACCTAGAGCCAGACATCCTGGAATGTGAAATCAAGCAGGCCTTATGAAGCATCACTACGAACAAAGCTAGTGGAGGTGATGGAATTCCAGTTGAGCTATTTTAAATCCTCAAAGATGATGCTGTGAAAATGCTGCACGCAGTATGCCAACAAAGTTGGAAAACTGAGCAGTGGCCACAGGACTGGAAAAGGTCAGTTTTCATTCTAATCCCAAAGAAAGGCAGTGTCAAAGAAGGTTCAGACTACTGTACAATTGCATTTATCTCACACACTAGCAAAGTAATGATCAAAATTCTCCAAGCCAGGCTTCAACAGTACATGAGCCATGAACTTCCAGATGTTCAAGCTGGTTCAGAAATGGCAGAGGAACCAGAGATCAGATTGACAACATCCATTGGATCATCAAAAAAGCAAGAGAGTTCCAGAAAAACATATTTCTGCTTTATTGACTAATGCCAAAGCTTTGGCTGTGTGGATCACAACAAACTATGGAAAATTCTTAGAGAGGTGGGAATACCAGACCACCTGACCTGCCTCCTGAGAAATCTGTATGCAGGTGAGGAAGCAAGAGTTAGAACTGGACATGGAACAATAGACTGGTTCCAGATGGCGAAAGGAGTACGTCAAGGCTGTATGTTGTTACCCTGCTTATTTAACTTATATGCAGAGTACATCATGAGAAACACTGGGCTGTAAGAAGCACAAGCTAGAATCAAGATTGCTGGGAGAAATATCAATAACCTCAGATATGCAGATTACACCACCCTTTATGGCAGAAAGCGATGAAGAACTAAAGAGTCTCTTGATGAAAGTGAAAGAGGAGAGTGAAAATGTTGGCTTAAAGCTCAACATTCAGAAAATGAAGATCATGGCATCTGGTCCCACCACTTCATGGCAAATAGATGGGGAAACAGTGGAAACAGAGATTTTATTTTTGGGGGCTCCGAAATCACTGCAGATGGTGACTGTAGCCATGAAATTAAAAGACACTTGCTCCTTGGAAGAAAACCTATGACCAACCTAGACAAGATATTAAAAAGCAGAGACATTAACTTTGCCAACCAAAGTCTATCTAGTCAAAGCTATGGTTTTTCTAGTAGTCACACATGGATGTGAGAGTTGGACTATAAAAAAGCTGAGCACCAAAGAATTGATGCTTTTGAACTGTGGTGTTGGAGAAGGCTCTTGAGAGTCCCTTGGACTGCAAGAAGATCCAACTAGTCCATCCTCAAGGAAATTAATCCTGAATATTCAATAGAAGGACTGATGTTGAAGCTGAAACTCCAATACTTTGGCCACCTGATGCAAAGAACTGACTCATTTGAAAAGACCCTGATGCTGGGAAAGATTGAAAGTGGGAGGAGAAGGGATGACAGAGGATGAAGATGGTTGGATGGCATCACTAACTTGATGGACATGGGTTTGAGTAAGCTCTGGGAGTTGGTGATGGACAGGGAAGCCTGGCATGCTGGACTACATGGGGTCGCAAGGAGTTGGACATTACTGACTGACTGAACTGAATACAGTATCAAAACAATCTTAGTTTCCACCATTAATAGATGAATGGATAAAGATGTGAGATATATATATATATATATGCAATGGAACACTACTCAGCCATAAAATAAGGGAATTTTGCTATTTTCAGCAACACAGATGGACCTGAAGTGTATTATGCCAAGTGAAATAAGTCAGATAGAGAAAAGGAAATACTGTATGATATGGTTTATTTGTGGAATCTAAAAAAATACGACAAACTAGTGAATATAACAACAATATCAACAACAACAAAAAACAGACTCACAGATATGGAAAACAAGCTAGTGGTTACCAGTGGGGAGAGAGAAGTAGGGAGGGGCAATATAAGGGTAGGGGATTAAGAGGTACAAACTATTAGATATAAAATCACCTACAAGGCTATATTGTACAACATGTGGAATATAGCTAATATTTTATTCAACATAATTACTATAAACAGAATAAAACTATTAAAAAGCATGATTTGCAATATTGTACCCCAGTAATTTATACAATATTGTACAGGAACTACACTTTGGGGAGAAGAGGGGAGAGGGTGAGATGGATGGAGAGAGTAACATGCAAACTTATGTTCAGTTCAGTTCAGTTGCTCAGTCGTGTCCGACTCTTTGCAACCCCATGAATCGCAGCACGCCAGGCCTCCCTGTCCATCACCAACTCCTGGAGTTCGCCCAGACTCATGTCCATCAAGTCAGTGATGCCATCCAGCCATCTCATCCTCTGTCATCCCCTTCTCCTCCTGCCCACAATCCCTCCAACCATACATAAAATAGATAGCCAATGGGAATTTGCTGTATGGCTCAGGAAACTCAAACGGGGGCTCTGCATCAACCTAGAGGGGTGGGATGTGGAGGGAGATGGCGGGGGAGGTTCAAGAGGGAGGGGATACATGTAAACCTATACCTGATTCATGTTGATGTTTGACAGAAAATAACAAAATTCTGTAAAGCAATTATCCTTCAATTAAAAAATAAGAAAAAATTATAAAAGAATTTTTTAAATGTGTACAGGTTTGAAAGTTCTGAGCCAAAGGAAAAGAGCCTGAAAACTGGCTGTTAATGTCTAGATGGTACAGAGATATAGTGCTTCTAAACTCAGGGAGTATTTTCTGTTCAGTCTGAATATTTGGAGTATCCTATAGACCAGGGCAACATAAAATCTGATATAGTTGTTTCCAGAGAAGGTTTAGGTAGAATCTAAATCAACAAATATAGTAGAGTTAAGACAGCTAAGAAAATTGGAAATCTGAGATTTTGGAAATGAGTCTGTTAGGAGTATTAGCAGTGTTGGGCAACGTGAATGAGTTTTAAAAGCCGGGATCTTGAAGGGATTCTCAGTGTCTAGATGTGGTCTGCATATTTAATGTGAAATGTATATGTTATACAGCATTTTCTCTTAAGTATACATTTTAGTTGGGCAGTAAACCAGGTGGCTCAGTGGTAAAGAACCCACCTGCCAATACAGGGGACCTGCGTTGGGAAGATCCCCTGGAGAAGGAAATTACAACCCACTCCAGTATTCTTGCCTGGGAAATCCCATGGAGAGAGGATCCTAGCAGGCTATAGTCCATGGGGTTACAAGAGAATCAGACACAACTTAGTAGCCAAACAACAGCAACATACATTTTAGTATAATTTTGTATTGGCTATTTGTCCTGTATATTTGATATTTCCTATAGTGGTAAGAAAAGAAACTAGTGAAATATACCAAGGAGAAATAACTATTATGCCATGAAGCTAATTGCCCTGAGGAATTAACCTAAAATTCGTCCAGATAAAGGTATTATGTACATGCTATCTCATCAAAGGGCCTGAGACTAGTTCAGGAATTAGGTGCAATTGACCCCAAAAGGAGCAAATGATAGTACTTTCCAACTATCCAATTCACCTAAGGGAAAAAAATGTGGCTAAATTTGTGTTTTCTTAGGCTATAAAGGGGGCTTCCCTGGTAGCTCAGAGGTTAAAGCGTCTGCCTCTAATGCAGGAGACCTGGATTCGATCCCTGGGTTGGGAAGATCCCCTGGAGAAAGAAATGGCAACCCACTCCAGGATTCTTACCTGGAGAATCCCATGAATGGAGGAGCCTGGTGGGCTACAGTCCATGGGGTTGCAAAGAGTCGGACACGACTGAGCAACTGAACTTAACTTAGGCTATAAAGAACCCATGAAAGGAGGGACCCTTTTTGATCATCTCTGCATTCTCTATGCCTAGCACTACACCTAGAAGGTAAAGCTGTTTCTCTGAACACAAGCATACAGCTTCATCTGTCAGCACCTCATAAATTCCTTGTAGTTCTTCAAAGACTACATAGATGGTGGGGTATTTAAGAGATATAGATGTTAAGTGCCATAGGAATTCAGACTAAAAAAAAAAGCAAGGGCAGAAGGAAGAAGACATTCCTGGGTAACTGGGAGTTGTTAAATCTTTAATGTGTAAGGTGACAAAAATACTCCCAGTGAGGTGTGTTTGAATAGTTAGTGTCAGATAGGCACTGAATGCTTTATTATGCATATTCACTCAACTAAAACAAACAACCATGTGAGTTGGGCCCTGTCATTAAGACAATTTTATGCAAAAAGGTGGGGGGAGAGGAAATAATGCAGATAAAGCAGTTCATTTTTTTTGTTTTACGGCCACAGCCATGTGGGATCTTAGTTCAAGGAGGGAGGGAACTCATGCCTCCTGTGGTGGAAGCAGAATCCCGACCCCTGGACCTTCAGGGAATTCCCCATGCAGTCCACTCTGACCACCATATACCTGTGCCCCTGGGCTTCGCTGGTAGCTCAGATGGTAAAGAATCCACCCGCAGTGTGGGAGACCTGGGTTTGATCCCTGGATTGGGAAGATCTCCTGGAGGAGGGCATGGCAACCCACTCTAGTATTCTTGCCTAGAGAATCCCCATGGACAGAGAAACCTGGTGGGGTACAGTCCATGGGGTCACAAAGAGTTGGCCACAACTGAGTGACTAAGCACACTGGAGTTAGAGATGTTTTTCTTTTATTTACATATAGGCATTTGATAGCTATTTAGAATTTGCCCAATTTTTTTTCCTGTTGTAAACAGCATGGCATTACAAGTCATTCTTCAATGTAGAGACCAGAAGTGGAATTGCTGGTGGGAGAGAATGTAAATTTAAAAAAAATTGATTAGCTACTCCAAATTGTCCTCCAAAAAGGCTTTTTCAATTTATTTTCTCACCAACTGTGTATAAGAATACACCTTTTGCTATTTCTCAGAAAGGCCTGTTGTTATCAATCTTTTTACATTTTGTGCCAATCTCAAGTGTGAGAAATGATGCCTCGTTATTATTTAATTTGTTTTCCCTTGATTACTAGTGAGGCTGTGCATCTTTTCTCATCAGCTATTTGTCTTTCTTCTACAAATTAGCTCCTCATGTCTTCATTTGCTTTTTATTTGGGGCTATTTGTCTTTGTTTTGTTGATTTATTAGACTTCTTTACATAGTCCACATTTTTATTTCTTATATATGCAATAGATATTTCTTCCCAACCTATATTTAAAATTTTTTAGTCTATGGGCTCTTTTGTCATTTAAAAGTCAAATGTATTTGCCTTTGCATTTTGTGCCATTGTGTATTCTTCTGTATTTTATACATTTATGGTTTACTTTCATGGTTAGCTCTTTAAAACAACTGAAACCTGTTAAACATATGTGGAAGTTTCTCTGTTTTTACTCTAGGAAAAACATCTGAAGGGAATGCTAATTCTATAGCAGCAACCAAACCCAAGAGAGGTAAGCAGCAGTGGCCATCATTTCCTCTGGGAATGAGCTGTCAGATTCTGGTACTTTGCAAGAGTATTTCCTAAGGCATAAACCAATATCCCCAAAGAGCTTAGGGAATCAAGCTCTTCAAAATTGTTTTTTTTCAAGGTGGACAATGAATGGAGTGTTTTCCAGAATACATGAGTTACTCTGGGACATTAATAGGATCTTCATAACTATCACACAAGGAGAGGCTTTCATTGTTCACACCTGAGTGGAAGAAGCTTAGTTAGACAATGTTAAATGGGTTTCTTTGGGGACAGCTCAATATTTATTTATTGACTAAGCCAAAGTCTTTGACTGTGTGGATCACAATAAACTGTGGAAAATTCTGAAAGAGATGGGAATACCAAACCACCTGACCTGCCTCTTAAGAAACCTGTATGCAGGTCAGGAAGCAACAGTTAGAACTGGACATGGAACAACAGACTGGTTCCAAATAGGAAAAGGAAAATATAAAAATATTGTATATTTTCCTTTTGGAAAAATATACAATATACATCAAGGCTGTTTATTGTCACCCTGCTTATTTAATTTATATGCAGAGTACATCATGAGAAACGTTGGGCTGGAAGAAGCACAAGATTGCCAGGAGAAATATCAATAACCTCAGATATGTAGATGATACCACCCTTATGGCAGAAAGTGAAGAAGAACTAAAGAGCCTCTTGATGAAAGTGAAAAAGGAGAGTGAAAAAGTTGGCGTAAAGCTCAACATTCAGAAAACTAAGATCATGGTATCCAGTTCCATCACTTCATGGCAGATAGATGGGGAAACAGTGGAAACAGTGTCAGACTTTTTTTGTTTGGGCTCCAAGATCACTGCAGATGGTGATTGCAGCCATGAAATTAAAGATGCTTACTCCTTGGAAGGAGAGTTATGACCAACCTAGATAGCATGTTGAAAAGCAGAGACATTACTTTGCCAACAAAGATCCGTCTAGTCAAGGCTATGGTTTTTCCAGTGGTCATGTGTGGATGTGAGAGTTGGACTGTGAAGAAAGCTGAGCACCGAAGAATTGATGCTTTTGAACTGTGGTGTTGGAGAGTCCCTTGGACTGCAAGGAGATCCAACCAATCCATCCTAAAGGAGATCAGTCCTGGGTGTTCATTGGAAGGACTGATGCTGAAGCTGAAACTCCAATACTTTGGCCACCTGATGCGAAGAGCTGACTCACTGGAAAAGACCCTGATGCTGGGAAAGATTGAGGGCAGGAGGAGAAGGGAACAATAGAGGATGAGATGGCTGGATGGCATCATCGACTCGATGGACATGGGTTTGGGTGGACTGCAGAAGTTGGTGATGGACAAGGGGGGCCTGGTTTGCTGTGGTTCATGGGGTTGTAAGGAGTCAGACATGACTGAGTGACTGAACTGAACTGAGCTATTTTGATCAGAGGCTGCAAATTGTCTTCAGATAGAAGTGCACTGTGTGTTGAAAAATCTTAGTGATTATTTAGTTCAGAGCCAGTATTCTCAGCCTCAGCTACATTTTCAAGGAGCCAAGGGAGCATCAACCAAACATGGATGAATCTGAATCTTCTAGCCCCAGAGTCTGGATTTTACTGTTGCAGGGTGTAGTTTGGGCATGGGGATTTTTAAAAGCTCCCATGGTGATTCTCATGTGCAGCCCAAATGGAGAACCTCTGATTCATCCAATGGTTTCATTTAGTAGTGAGGGAAACAAACATTTGAAGGGTGAAGTTTTACAGGCTAGTTTTGGGGGATAGCTGGGATCAGACACAGATGTTTGGAACCTTAGACCTGGTCTTTCCCTCTAGTAACGCTGCATTAGGTGTGTAGGGTACAACTTGAAGCATGCATTACAGGCACTGGCTCTGGTTTAGACAGTATGCTTCCTTCTAGTGTCATTGCTTTGGAATGTCCTCAGATTCTTTATCTATAAAAGGGGCAGAGTAATACCTCTTCTTCCTCACTTCATACTTTGAGAATTGAATGAGTTAATGCATACTGCCTCATTCCAAAGTGTTTTGAAAAGTATATATGGTACAGATGAGAGTGATACAAGTAGAGAAAGGTAGGCAGTAGTGCTCGACACAGTACCCAGTTCATTAAAGGGATTTGGCAAGAGCTATTGGTGAGCAGTGACTGATAGTAGAGATTAAAGTCTCTCTTACAGAAGAGTTCCTTCACAAACACACCTGGAATCCCTCACGTCTCAGGCAAGTTGTCAACATTACCTCCCTCAGGGAACCCTTGATTAAAGTTACCATATTTCCAGCCCCAGGAGGTCAGAACATAAATTTCATATAATTAACATTCACATGCATATGCATGAACATTTGTATAATTTTGCATGCTGTGTTCAATAGTCTCTGACTTAATAAAGTAGTATACCCTGCGGTGGTCATGCTGGGGGTGTCTTTTTCTCTGGGCCAGCCCCTAATATGCAGGATAATTGTAAGGGTCCAGAGAGACAGGACACATGGAGGAAGCTAAAGAGAAGTTGCAGGCAAAGAAGGAGGCATCCAGGTGCTGAAAGAGAGGCCTCCCTCTTGCTACAACAAAGCAGTTGCTCTGAGGCTCGCCTAGAGAGTCATGAAACAGTCATGCTTTCCTGAAAAGACTTTGGAAACATTTAGGGTTCTTCAGGAATCTGGAAAGTCAGCTTGTAAGAGGACGTGTGCCTGGGAGACCCACTCACTGCTTAGCCACAGAAGGAACTAGAGATGAAGGGGCCTGATGGAGGCCGAAACATCACCACAGACTTTCCCTTCAGTTGGAGACCCTGAAACCACAGTTTGTGCTATTCATAATTAATTCAAAATATTTACATGGTAGATGCTGGGACACAATGGTGAACATACAGACCCCATCCCTGTACTTGTGGAGAATACACTGCATATGGTTATGGACAAAATATTAAAATTTATAAGCTGTTGGTGATCACTGTTAATGGGGACAAATAGAAGTTGTGGCAATTTCTAATTCAGCACTTTTATTCTGAGGGCGCGTGCACACATGAGGACACATACAACCCAGGTAGCCCCTCCACGCCAAACGTTCTCCATGCTGTCTTGCCCCTCTGCATTTGTGCACATAAATCCTGTCATCTGCCCTTCCTGTTGACCCTGCATGACTTAGTCACTCTCATGACCCAGCTTAAATACCTAACTCTTTGAAGCACTCTTGATTTTCCAGCTAGATATGAACTTTTCCTACTTTGAACTCTCTTTCTCTGTAGTTGGACTTCACTGTGGTTCTTTCTTTCTGAATTAGTGGGAGTTGCAAAGCAATCAGTCTTTCCTACTAGACTGTGAAAACAGTACCTTAAGGCCAGAGAACATATTATTTATCTTTGTATATCTCTCAGTACAACCTGTCTTACACTCCGATGTAAACAAGCCTTGTTAATAGTCTGCAAAGAGGGACTATTTATCAGTCCTGCCAGTCTGCACACCCAATACTGATGTGAGGCTCCAGAAGAGTTGAATGTAGCAGGGTTGGGGGCTCCTGAGAGGTTCTAAGACAAAGATTGATAAACTGCAGTCACAGAAACGGGAGGTGACATCAACAGAGGAAATGAGGTCACTCCCTCACAGGGAGGCTGTGAGGATTGGTAAGAAGTGAAGCAGACTGAGGACTAAACCTTGAGCAAACAACACTGAAAGAGAGAAAAGAAAAAGAGGAGCCTCTGAGAGAGAATAACTAGGATGCAGAGGAAAAATTGGGATAGAGTGGAGTCACTGGAGCTGGAAGAAATGGTGAACAGTGTCAAAATTCAGAGAGCTCAAGGAAGATAAAGTTTAAAAAGTGTCCATTGGATTTAAAAACAAAGATGACCTTTGCCAAAAAGAATTCTATGAAGAGGTAGCTAAGGGGACCAATGGTTCCCATTGCTTGGGACCGGGGTGCGGGGGTTCCCCAGACATGGAATATGCAGTGTTAAAGCCAGGAGAGTTCTAGGCAAACCAGGATGAGTTAGTCACTATAAGTAAGGCAAAAGAAAAAAAAAGTCAGACTCTAGGGCTGATGAATGACTGGGAGTTCAGTAGTAGCCACAGGAAGTGGATTCGGTTGTTTTAATTGTGTGTCAAAGGGTGTAAAGAGATTAAGGCTGAATATATACAATAAGACAGATATAGATGAATACATTATGATCTGACTTAAGTGTGAAATCTAAAAGTAAAAAAAAAAAAAACACATAAGACCTTACCCCTGTTAGAATAACTGTTATCAAAAGCAAGAGATTATATGATGGAGAGGTTATGGAGAAAATGGAACCTGTATACCTTGTGGGTGGACATAAATTGGTACAGCCACTATGGAAAACAGTGTAGAGGTTCCTCAAAATATTAAAAGTAGAACTACTATATGATCCAGCAATCTCACTTTGGGGTATATTTGCACTTCTGTGTTCACTGCAACATTATTCACAACAGCCAAGATCTGAAAACAACTGAAATGTCCATTACGGAGTGAGTGGATAAAGAAGATAATGGTTTACACACACACAGACGCGCACACACACACACACACATACACACACACACAGAGGAATATTATTCAACCCTAAGAAAGCAGGAAATTCTGCCACTTGAGACAACATGGATGGGCCTTGAGGGCATTATGTTAAGTGAAACGTCAGAGCAAGATGAATACTATAGGGCTCACTTGTATGTGGTATCTAAAACACTGGTCTCATAGAAACAGAATAAATGGTGACTTCCAGGGCCTCAAGTGTGGAGTAAATGGGGATGTGTTGGTCAAACAGTATAAACTTTCACCTGTAAGATGAACAGCTTCTGGGGATCTAAAGTACAGCATGGTTACTATAGTTAACAAGACTAGATTATATACTTAAAAGTGAAAGTTGCTCAGTCGTGTCTGCCTCTTTGCAACCCCATGGACTATACACTTCATGGAATTCTCTAGGCCAGAATACTGGAGTGGATAGCCTTTCCCTTCTCCAGGGGATCTTCCCATCCCAGGGATCGAACCCATGTCTCTTACATTGCAGGTGGATTCTTTACCATCTGAGCAACCAGGGAAGCCCATATACTTGAAAGTTGCTATAAAAGTAGAGCTTTAAGGGCCTCATCATGAGCAAAAATCTGTAATTTTGAGAGGTGAAGGATGTGTTAACTAACCTTATATAGTAAACGTTTCTCATACATACATGTATCAAATCTTAACATTGTAAACTTTAAACTTACAAAAGTTTATGTGTTAATTATATTACAACAAAACTGAAAAAAGAAAATGCACAGGCAAAAAAATAAATTAATAAAAAAATAAATAAAAAAACCAAAAAATTTCAAACTCCTAAAAGACATCAGGTTTATGGTTACCAGAGGTGGGGCTGGGGGAGGGGGGAATTGAAGGAAGGCCATCAAAAGGTACCAAGGAAGTACCAGGCATGTAATGTACAGCATGGTGACTGCTGTAGGGTATATATGAAAACTGTTAAAAGAGTAGATTCTAGGAGTTCTCATCACACAGATTTTTTTTTCATTTTCTTTTTTTTTATTTTATTTTTATTTTATTTTATTTTATTTTTTTTAATTTTAAAATCTTTAATTCTTACATGCGTTCCCAAACATGAACCCCCCTCCCACCTCCCTCCCCACAACATCTCTCTGGGTCATCCCCATGCACCTGCCCCAAGCAAGCTGCACCCTACGTCAGACATGGACTGGCGATTCAATTCTTACATGACAGTATACATGTTAGAATTCCCATTCTCCCAAATCATCCCACCCTCTCCCTCTCCCTCTGAGTCCAAAAGTCCGTTATACACATCTGTGTCTTTTTTCCTGTCTTGCATACAGGGTCGTCATTGCCATCTTCCTAAATTCCATATATATGTGTTAGTCTTGTATCTATATGAGAGGGTAGATGTCAATCAAACTTACTGTGGTAATCATTTCACAATACATGTAAGTCAAATCATTGTGCTACACATTTTAAACTTATAAAGTGTTGTATGTTGATTGTATCTCAATAAAACTAGGGGAAAGACATCTAGGCTGGAGAATAGAGAGATGCTTTCGGAGCCCAGGAGGGAGCAAAAGCCTAGGTGAGCCTGGGGTCAGGGGAAGAAGGATCCTTAATAAGGGAAATCTGAGGGCTGAAGGCCAAGGGTAGGCTCCTGGATAAAACAACATTTAAAGGATAGGAGAAAGGAAAAACATTCCACCTGGTTAGTCCTTTCATTCCTCAAATAATAGACCTGACGGAGCAAGTGAACAATAGCAACAAAATGGCTTGTGGCAAAATTACATATTTGTCCGGTGATACAACTGAGTGACTTCACTTTCACTTTTCACTTTCATGCATTGGAGGAGGAAATGGCAACTCACTCCAGTGTTCTTGTCTGGAGAATCCCAGGGACGGTGGAGCCTGATGGGCTTCAGTCTATGGGGTTGCACAGAGTCGGACATGACTGAAGCAACTTAGCAGCAGCAGCAGCAGCAGCATACCTATGCAATATACCTTGCTTCTGGCAAGATGGCAGAGTAGGAAGATGGATGGTCATCTTCTCCTAGAAGAACTCCATAATTACAACTCACTGCTGAACAACCATCGACGGGAGAATGTTGGATCCCACCAAAAAAAGATACCACACATCCAAGGGCAAAGAAGAAGCTGCAGCAAGATGGTAGGAGGGGTGAAATCATGTTTAGAATCAAACCCCATACCTGCCAGAGACATTTGGAGGGCTCAAACAGAGTGTTGTGTGTACCCGGAGACACTGCAGAAACTGAGCCAGACTTGCCTTTGAGTGTTCAAGTGTCTCACGTGGAGGTATGGGTCAGCAGGGGCCCATCGCAGGGACAGGGGCTCTAGGTGCAGCAGACCTGGGTATGGCATAAGCCCTCTTGGAAGAGGTCACTACTAACCCCACCATAGAGCTGCCAGGACTTACACAGGACTGGGGAAACAGACTCTTGGAGGGCACAAACAAAACCTTGTGCATACCAGGACCCAGGAGAAAGGAGCAGTGACCCCACAAGACACTGACCTAGACTGGCCCGTGAGTGTCCAGGAGTCTCTGGCAGAGGTGTAGGTTGGTGGTGGCCCATTGCAGGGTTGGGGGCACTGAGTGATCACCATCATCTTCATTACCTTCACCATAGTTTGGCCTCAGGTCAAGCGCAGGGAGGGAACACAGCCCCACCCATCAATAGAAAATTGGATTAATGATTTATGGAGCACAGCTCTGCCCATCAGAACAAGGTCCAGTTTCCCCCTCAGTCAGCCTCTGCCATCAGGAAGCTTCCATAAGCCTCCTATCCTTATCTATCAGAGGGTAGACAAAATGAAAACTACAATCACAGGAAAATAATCAAACTGCTCACATGGACCACAGCCTTATCTGACTCAATGAAACTATGAGCCATACTGTGTAAGGCCACCCAAGATGGACAGGTCATGGTAGAGAGGTCTGACAAAATGTGATCCTCTGGTGAAGGGAATGGCAACCACTTCAATATTCTTGCCTTGAGGACTCCATAAAAAGGCAAAAGGATAGGACATTGAAAGATGAATTCCCCAGGTCGGTAGGTGCTCAATATGCTACTGGAGATCAGTGGAGAAATACCTCCAGAAAGAATGAAGGGACAGAGTCAAAGCAAAAACAACATCCAGTTGTGGATGTGACTGGTGATGGAAGTCAAGTCTGCAGCTGTAAAGAATAATACTGCATAGGAACCTGGAATGTTAGGCCCAAGAATCAAAGTAAACTGGAAGTGGTCAAACAAGAGATGTCAACATTGAACATTGGCATTTCAGGAATCAGTGAACTAAAATGGACTGGAATGAATGATTTAGCTCAGATGACCAATATATCTACCACTGTGGGCAAGAAGCCCTTAGAAGAAATGGAGTAGCCCTCATAGTCTACAAGAGTCCAAAATGTAGTATTTGGATGCAATCTCAAAAATGATAGAATGATCTCTGTTCATCTCCAAGGCAAACTATTCAAAATCACAGTAATCCAAGTCTATGCCCTGACCAGTATGCTGAAGAAGCTGAAGTGGAATGGCTCTATGAAGACTTACAAGACTTTATAGAACTAACAAGCAAAAAAGATGTCCTTTTCATTATAGGGGACTAGAATGCAAAAGTAAGAAGTCAAGAGATACCTGGAGTAACAGGCAAATCTGGCCTTGGAGTACAAAATGAAAGCAAGGCAAAGGCTAACAGAGTTTTGCCAAGAGAATGCACTGGTCATAGCAAACACCCTTTTCTACAACACAAAAGAAGACTCTACACATGGACATCACCAGATGGTCAATACCAAAATCAGACTGATTATACTCTTTGCAGCCAAAGATGGAGAAGCTCTATACAGTCAGCAAATACAAGACCAGGAGGTGACTGTGGCTCAGATCATGGATTCCTTATTGCCAAATTCAGACTTAAATTGAACAAATTAGGGAAAACCACTAGACCATTCAGGTATGATATAAATCAAATCCCTTATGATTATATAGTGAAAGTGACAAATAGATTTAAGAGATTAGATCTGATAGACAGAATGCTTGAACTATGGGTGGAGGTTCATGACATTGCACAGGAGGCAGTGATCAAGAGAAAAAGAAATGCAAAAAGGCAAAATGGTTGTCTGAGGAGGCCTTACAAATAGCTGAGAAAAGAAAAGAGGTGAAAGGTAAAGGAGAAAAGGAAAGACATACCCATCTGAATGCAGAGTTCCAAAGAATAGCAAAGAGAGAGGCTTCCTTGCAAGGAAGGCTTTTTCTCAGTGATCAGTGCAAAGAAATAGAAGAAAATAATAGAAAGCCTTCCTCAGTGATCAGTGCAAAGAAATAGAATAAAACAATAGAATGGGAAAGACTAGAGATCTCTTCAAGAAAAGTAGAGATACCAAGGGAATATTTCATACAAAGATGGGCACAATAAACGACATAAATATTATGGACCTAACAGAAGCAGAAGATATTAAGAAACGATGGCAAGAATACACAGAACTATACAAAAAAGATCTTCATGACCCAGATAACCACAATGGTGTTATCACTCACCTTGAGCCAGACATCCTGGAATGTGAAATCAAGTGGGCCTTAGGAAGCATCACTATGAAAAAAGCTAGTGGAGGTCATGGAATTCCAGTTGAGCTATTTCAAATCCTAAAAGATAATGCTGTGAAAATGCTGCACTTAATATGCCAGCAAATTTGGAAAACTCAGCACTGGCCATAGGACTGGAAAAGTCAGTTTTCATTCCAATCCCTAAGAAAGGCAATGTCAAAAAAGTTCAAACTACTGCACAATTGCATTCATCTCACACACTAGCAAAGAAATGCTCAAAATTCTCCAAGCCAGGCGTCAACAGTATGTGAACTGTGAACTTCCAGATGTTCAAGCTGGATTTAGAAAAGGCAGAGGAATCAGAGATTAGATTGCCAACATCCATTGGATCACTGAAAAAGCAAGAGTTCCAGAAAAACATCTATTTCTGCTTTATTGACTATGCCAAAGCCTTTGACTGTGTGGATCACAATAAACTGTGGAAAATTCTGAAAGAGATGGGAATACCAGACCACCTGACCTGCCTCTTGAGAAATCTGTATGCAGGTCAGGAAGCAACAGTTAGAACTGGACATGGAACAACAGATTGGTTCCAAATAGGAAAAGGAGTACGTCAAGGCTGTATACAGTCACTCTGTTTATTTAACTTATATGCATCATGAGAGATGCTGAGCTAGATGAAGCACAAGCTGGAATCCAGATTGCTGGGAGAAATATCAATAACCTCAGATATGCTGATGACACCACCATTGTGGCAGAAAGTGAAGAACTAAAGAGCCTCTTGATGAAAATGAAAGAGGAGAGTGAAAACGTTGGCTTAAAACTCAGCATTCAGAAAACTAAGATCATGGCATCTGGTCCCACCACTTCATGGCAAATAGATGGGAAACAATGGAAACAGTGAGAGGCTTTATTTTGGGGGGCTCCAAAATCACTGCAGATGGCGACTGCAGCCATGAAATTAAAAGACGCTTGCTCTTTGGAAGAAAAGTTATGATCAACCTAGACAGCATATTAAAAAGCAGAGACATTAACTTTGCCAACCAAAGTCCATCTAGTCAAAGCTATGGTTTTTCTAGTAGTCATATATGGATGTGAGAGTTGGACTATAAAGAAAGCTGAGCACCGAAGAATTGATTCTTTTAAACTGTGGTTTGGAGAGGACTCTCGAGGGTCCCTTGGAATGCAAGGAGATCCAACCAGTCCATCCTAATGGAAATCAGTCCTCAATATTCATTGGAAGGATTGATGCTGAAGCTGAAACTCCACTACCTTTGGCCACCTGATGCAAAGAACTGACTCGTTTGAAAAGACCCTGATGCTGGGAAAGATTGAAGGTGGGAGAAGAAGGGGTGATAGAGGATGAGATGGTTGGATGGCATCACCGACTTCATGAACATGAGTTTGAGTAAGCTCTGGGAGTTGGTGATGGACAGGGAAGCCTGGGGTACTGCAGTCCATGGGGTCACAAAGAGTTGGACAGGACTGAGCAACTGAACTTATATCTATGCAGTTACACACGTGGTTTTGTGGAGCCACATGTAAGTATGGGTGTACCCGGCATGTGTCATCCACACTTTATATGTGAGAATGGTCACAACATACGTAGAGAAGAGCACAGTGGAGGTGGCTTCGATAGGTGCCATTCATAGTGGGAGGCAGTGTTTCCTGAGAATGAAGTGAAGTGAAGTGAGAGTTGGTCAATCTTATCTGACTCTTTGTGACCCCATGGACTGTACTTTAGTACAGCTGATGAACCTGCAGGGACACACGATCAATCAGAGTCCACAGATTATATTAGAGTTCACTCTCAGTGTTGTACATTCTGTAGCTTTGGACAAATAAATACTGACATGTATCCATCACTGGAGTATCATACAAAGTAGTCTGACTGACCTAAAAATTCTCTGCGTTTCACTTAGTCATCCTTGACTCCTCTCTTATCTCTCATAACAACTTTTTTTTTTACTATCTCCATAATCTTGCCTTTTCCAGAATGTCATGTTTGGAATCTCATACAGTATGCAAACTTTTCAGATACGTATCTGTTTTCAAGAGAAAGAAAAACATGACTGGATATCTTCTGCAGACTTTGGCTCATATCTCACTGGGCAGAACAATGTCACATGGCTGCTTGTAACGAACATTGGGGGTTAGTCAAACAAATCATGTAATCACAGTTCTGGCAAAGATGAGATGGTGGATTCACCTCACCCATGACTCAGAATTAATATCTGTGAAGACCGCCCTGATAAGTTCTTCCTTTGCTTGAAAAAAAAATTGAAGTAAACTCTGAATAAGGAAGACTAGTATTAATAAAAAGTGTAAATAGAAAGCACATCAAAAGGGCTTTAGGTACTGCTGTACCAAGGTGCATTTATAATTTTTATCTTTGTTCCATTTTTGAAAAATCATTTTTGTCTGTTTTGTTTTCTTTGCTTTATTCTTCAGTTGGCATTCTGCCTTGCTTTTGTGTTTTTGTTAGCTTTGCTTTTAATTGCTTTTAATGTGTGTGTGTGTTATTTTGCTTTCACCATTTGTATGTTTTTTTTTTCTTGTTTTTAAATCTCCTTTATAATTAGTTTGTAAACCATCTTTATTAAGTCTCTGCTGAAGTGTTATGTTCTCAAGAAACCCCCAGTTCAGCTCAGTTCAGTTCAGTTCAGTCGCTCAGTCATGTCTGACTCTTTGTGACTCTATGAATCGCAGCACGCCAGGCCTCCCTGTCCATCACCAACTCCCGGAGTTCATTCAGACTCACGTGCATCGAGTCGGTGATGCCATCCAGCCATCTCATCCTCTGTCATCCTCTTTTCCTCCTGCCCCCAATCCCTCCCAGCATCAGAGTTTTTCCAATGAGTCAACTCTTCGCATGAGGTGGCCAAAGTACTGGAGCTTCAGCTTTAGCATCATTCCGTCCAAAGAAATCCCAGGGCTGATCTCCTTCAGAATGGACTGGTTGGATCTCCTTGCAGTCCAAGGGACTCTCAAGAGTCTTCTCCAACACCACAGTTCAAAAGCATCACTTCTTTGGTGCTCATCTATCTTTATGGTCCAACTCTCATATCCATACATGACTATTGGAAAAAACATAGTTTTGACTAGATGGACCTTTGTTCGCAAAGTAATGTCTGCTTTTCAATACGCTATCTAGGTTGGTCATAACTTTTCTTCCAAGGAGTAAGCGTCTTTTAATTTCATGCCTGCAGTCACCATCTGCAGTGATTTGGGAGCCCCCAAAATAAAGTCTGACACTGTTTCTACTGTTTCCCCATCTATTTCCCATGAAGTGATGGGACCAGATGCCATGATCTTCATTTTCTGAATGTTGAGCTTTAAGTCAGCATTTTCACTCTCCTCTTTCACTTCCATCAAGAGGCTTTTTAGTTTCTCTTCACTTTCTGCCATAAGGATGGTGTCATCTGCATATCTGAGGTTATTGATATTTCTCCTGGCAATCTTAATTCTAGCTTGTGCTTCTTCCAGCCCAGTGTTTCTCATGCTGTACTCTGCATATAACTTAAATTAGCAGGGTGACAATATACAGCCTTGACGTACTCCTTTTCCTATTTGGAACCAGTCTGTTGTTCCATGTCCAGTTCTAACTGTTGCTTCCTGACCTGCATATAGGTTTCTCAAGAGGCAGGTCAGGTGGTCTGGTATTCCCATCTTTTCCAGAAGTTTCCACAGTTTATTGAGATCCACAAAGTCAAAGGCTTTAGCATAGTCAATAAAGCAGAAACAGATGTTTTTCTGGAACTCTCTTGCTTTTTTGATGATCCAACAGATGTTGGCAATTTGATCTCTGGTTCCTCTGCCTTTTCTAAAACCAGCTTGAACATGTGGAAGTTCACATATTGCTGAAGCCTGGCTTGGAGAATTTTGATCATTACTTTACTATTGTGTGAGATGAGTGCAATTGTGCGGTAGTTTGAGCATTCTTTGGCGTTGCCTTTCTTTGGGATTGGAATGAAAACTGACCTTTTCCAGTCCTGTGGTCACTGCTGAGTTTCCAAATTTGCTGGCATATTGAGTGCAGCACTTTCACAGCATCATCTTTCAGGATTTGAAACAGCTCAGCTGGAATTCCATCACCTCCACTAGCTTTGTCGTAGGGATGCTTTCTAAGGCCCACTTGACTTCACATTCCAGAATGTCTGGCTCTAGGTGAGTGATCACACCATTGTGATTATCTGGCTCATGAAGATCTTTCTTGTACAATTCTGTGTATTCTTGCTACCTCTTCTTAATATCTCTGCTTCTGTTAGGTCCATACCATTTCTGTCCTTTATCAAGCCCATCTTTGCATGAAATGTTCCCTTGGTGTCTCTAATTTTCTTGAAGAGATCTCTAGTCTTTCCCATTCTGTTGTTTGCCTCTATTTCTTTGCATGATCGTTGAGGAAGGCTTTCTTATCTCTCCTTGCTATTCTTGGGAACTCTGCATTCAGAACTTGTATCTTTCCTTTTCTCCTTTACTTTTCACTTCTCTTCTTTTCACAGCTATTTGTAAGGCCTCCCCAGACAGCCATTTTGCTTTTTTGCATTTCTTTTCCATGGGGATGGTCTTGATCCCTGTCTCCTGTACAATGTCACAAACCTCATTCCATAGTTCATCAGGCACTCTATCAGATCTAGTCCCTTAAATCTATTTCTCACTTCTACTATATAATCATAAGGGATTTGATTTAGGTCATACCTGAATGGTCTAATGATTTTCTCCACTTTCTTCAATTTAAGTCTGAATTTGGCAGTAAGGAGTTCATGATCTGAGCCACAGTCAGTTCCTGGTCTTGTTTTTGTTGATTGTATATAGCTTCTCCATCTTTGGCTACAAAGAATATAATCAATCTGATTTCGGTGTTGACCATCTGGTGATGTCTATGTGTAGAGTCTTCTCTTGTGTTGTTGGAAGAGGGTGTTTGCTATGATCAGTGCATTTTCCTGGTAAAACTCTATTAGTCTTTGCCCTGCTTCATTCTGTATTCCAAGGCCAAATTTGTCTGTTACTCCAGGTGTTTCTTGACTTCCTACTTTTGCATTCCAGTCCCCTATAATGAAAAGGACATCTTTTTTGGGTGTTAGTTCTAAAAGAAACTCTGCTCTACTTTAAAACCTTACCATCTATGACTTTCTTTGAACCCTTATTCTCCTTCAATTTCATTTAAAGTACTTCTTTGTATATGATACATTATATATTTGTATTCGTTTACTATCTACCTACCCTATGGTCTGAGGGGAGGGGCTGTGTTTTGTTCACTGATGATTCCCCAGAACCTCAAGTAGTGTCTGACATATGTTCAGTTCAGTTCAGTCGCTCAGTCGTGTCCGACTCTTTGCGACCCCATGAATCACAGCACGCCAGGCCTCCCTGTCCATCATCAACTCCCAGAGCTTACCCTAACTTACGTCCATTGAGTTGGTGATGCCATCCAGCCATCTCATCCTCTTTCGGGATCCTCCTGCCCCCAATCCCTCCCAGCATCAGAGTCTTTTCCAGTGAGTCAACTCTTCGCATGAGGTGATCAAATTATTGGAATTTCAGCTTTAGCATCATTCCTTCCAAAGAACACCCAGAGTTGATCTCCTTTAGGATGGACTGGTTGGATCTCCTTGCAGTCCAAGGGACTCTCAAGAGTCTTCTCCAACACCACAGTTCAAAAGCATCCATTCTTTGGCGCTCACCTTTCTTCACAGTCCAACTCTCACATCCATACATGACCACTGGAAAAACCATAGCCTTGACTAGATGAACCTTTGTTGGCAACATAATGTCTCTGCTTTTTAATATGTTATCTAGGTTGGTCATAACTTTCCTTCTAAGGATTAAGCGTCTTTTAATTTCATGGCTGCAATCACCATCTGCAGTGATTTTGGAGCCCAAAAAATGTTAGGTTGGTGTAAAAGTAATTGAGGCTTTTGCATTGTTGAAATTGGATGCTGTTTGATATTGGAATACATTTTAAATAAATGTGGTTATACTATACATAATTGTAATGTGCATTTCTCATTTTATTTTTTTTTGCTAATGACTTATTATTTGCTGTTTATTAAAACTATGGAAATGCTGTTAGACAAAAAGCAAACTTGAGCAATTTTCTTATTTGAATTCAAAATGGGTCATAAAGCAGCAAAGACAACTCTCAATATGAACAATGCATTTGGCCCAAGAACTGCTAATGAACATACTGTGCAGTGGGGGTTCAAGAGGTTTTGCAAAGGAGATGACAATCTTGAAGATGAGGAGTGCAGTGGCTGGCCATTGGAAGTTGACAATGACCAAATGAGAGGATCATTGAAGCTGATCTTATAACTACATGAGAAATTGCCAAAGAACTCAAGGTTAGCCATTCTACAATCATTTGTCATTTGAAGCAAATCGTAAAGGTGAAAAAGCTTGATGAGAGTGTCTCTTGAGCTAACTGAAAATCAAAAATGCCTCATCTTGAAGTGTGGTCTTCTCTCACTCTATGGAACAACAAATGAATCATTTCCCAATTGGATTATAATATGCTATGAAAAGTAGATTTTCTACAGTTTCTACGACAACTGGCAATGACCAGTTCAGTGGTTGGATCAAGAAGCTCCAAAGCACTTTCTAAAACCAAATTTTACCAAAAGAAGGTCGTGGTCACTGATCGATGGTCTACTGCTCATCTGATCTACTATAGCTTTTTGAATCCTGGTGAAACCATTACACCTGAGAAGTATCCTTAGCAAATTGATGAAATTCACTGAAAACTGCAATGCCTGGAGCCAGTACTGGTCAACCGAAAGGGTCCAGTTCTCCACAACAATGCCTGACCATACAGCACACAACCAGTGCTTCAAAAGTTGAAATGAACTGGGCTACAAAGTTTTGCCTCATCCGTCATATTCATCTGACCTCTCACCAACCAACTGCTACTTCTTCAAAGGATATCAACAACTTTTTGCAGTGAAAATGCTTCCATGATCAGCAGGATGCACAAAATGCTTTCCAAGAGTTCGTCAAATCCTAAAGCACAGATTTTTATGCTACAGGAGTAAACAAACTTATTTTTCATTAGCAAAACTATGTTGACTATAATTTTGATTAATAAAGATGTGTTCAGTTCAGATGCTCAGTCATGTCCGACTCTTTGCAACCCCATGAATCACAGCACTCCAGGCCTCCCTGTCCATCACCAACTCCTGGACTTCACTCAAACTTACGTTCATTGAGTTGGTGACGCCATCCAGCCATCTCATCCTCTATCGTCCCCTTCTCCTCCTGCCCCCAATCCCTCCCAGGATCAGCATCTTTTCCAATGAGTCAACTCTTCACATGAGGTGACCAAAGTACTGGAGTTTCAGCTTTACCATCATTCCTTCCAAAGAACACCCTAGTTATAATGATCTAAAATTCACAATCTGAAACTGCAATTACTTTTGTACCAACCTAATAAGAGATACTCAATAAATACATGTTGAGAGGGACATGGAGTCAGGACTGACTTAAGATAATTAAGATTTTCCTTCTGAGTCATGCAAGGAATAAAATGTAACCTCTATATGCCAGGAGAATGGGAGAATAGCTGTTGAGTGTGAGTCAGGATGAGATAGTTGCCTATGTTTGGAGATTTCTGGCTCTAAATAGCTTGTGACCCTCCATCTTAAAGTCTTTTAAAATAACTCTTGGCACCAGGGGAACCATGTCCTTTGTGCTCCAATCCATGCAAACTTCCCTTCAAAGTATCTGGCCCACAAGGTTGACATTTAATGATTTTTTTTGTCTTATCCGATTTGAGGTCTTTTCCAACTTGTCATAAAGTTGGCAAGAAAAAGGCAAGGCCATGACTCAGACATACCATATCAATGAGTAGGTTCTGGCCAAAGCAACAAATAGATTTTCCTGCCTGGTTTCCTATGCTAAACCACCCATTCAAATGAGAGATTATGTTGAGTTCTTAGTATTATTATCGGCAGAGAAAACAATTATTATTCCTTATACTGATTTACCACCATATACTTTTCAAAATGATTCTGTTCTCTCATTTGCTGATTGTAACAACTGGCAAAGTAATAAGGTCATCAGGGCAGACTTTCAGAAACTGAAACACTTCTTCCCTCCCTCCATAGTGACTTGTCTACACTGTTAATAAGTGACAGAGCTTGATTTAAGCCCAGGTTTCTGATACCATGTCCATTGTTTCCATAATACCCATATTGACAATTTCTTCTACCCTGGCCCATACTAAACAATGAAATTATTTATTTCGAGTTTGGATTGAATGTGGCAAACGTTTGTAAACATCTGCAAACAAGTCTATACCTCAACTATAAAGAAGGGGGTCTCTCCAGTGCTTGAACTATTGATATTTACCCCTAAATAAGTCACTCAAGTTGATTTTTCCTTAAGCATTCACTGTCTTCCAGGAAGAGTAAATGCTGGCTCTGTGAACACAGAAATAGTAGAAGAAAGTTGACATAGGATGACTTCTGACTTCTTTTCCCACATCTGGGCTGCCATAATGCTTCATCTTAACCTTATTTTATCTGCTTAAACCTTTTGGGTGTTGGTGGAAGAATAGTGTATGGGATGAATTCCAGGTCTGCCCTCCCCTGGGAATGCTCCTGTTTAAAGCCATTCTGTTGCCTTCTGGCATTTCTGAGACCCCTCCTGGGATGTCCTTTGCTTGTTTAGTGTCTTGGATCCTGTCTGTTGGAACAATGTACACTAATTGAGAAAAGATGGTTCCATAACTCTCCCCTACATACTACTGTAATTTAGAGTGTTGATGTGGGAAGGAATTATGAGGTGTAATCAAACTGGAAGGGAAAGGATACATGGCAAGCTGCATTTGCCTGGAACTTTACATTACATTGAAAAAAATACCAATTGTTACAGCAAAGTGTAAAGGGTTACTGAAGATTTGGGAGGAAGATAGAGAATGTCTCAAACTACCTGTAGCTCTCTAAGTAAAGCCCTATGCCTCCTAAATAAAACTGAGACGCCAGAAATGCATTGGTATAAGTTAGCAAAGAAATGAAATACTTAGGGAGATAGGAATCCTGGAGTAACTCTGTTATGCATGCCTCATTCATTTCCCCCACAATGACCATTAAGAGGTCTTAGAAGATATTTCTTTCCTCAGGACATTAAGATGGAATTTCTGGGTCTGGAAGTATGGCAAACTAGATGCTCTGGCTGACCCTCCTACCAAATGTAATTGACAAGTCTGAAAAAAAGGTTTTAAAAAAGTAAGTGAATAGAGAATACTTAGAGTCCAAGACCAAAGAGAATAAAAAGGAGCAAACCCGTTGATAGATGCAAAATCGATTAATCTCAGCACCATTATGCTCAGTGAAAGAAGCCAGGTCAAAAAGAGTTCATACAGCATGACTTCATTTCTGTAAAAGTCTAGGAACTTCAAATGAATCTGTGGTGATAGAAAGTAAGCCTATGGTGATGGTGACAGTGCAGATAGAGGGCTGCTGCCTGGGGATGCGCATAGATGGAGGGATGTGCTACAAAGGGGCAGGAGGAAAGCTTTGGGGGGATGGAGATGTCCATTATCCTTTCTCAAAGTTCCTTTCAATCTCTCTTTGTTTTTGTTAATTAATTTTTATTGGAGTATAGTTGCTTTATAATGTTGTATTAGTTTCTACTGCATAACAAAATGAATCAGTCACACATATACACATATCCCCTCCCTTTGGGACTTCCTTCCCATTCAGATCACCACGGTGCATTAAGTAGGGTTCTCTGTGCTATAGAGTGTGTTGCCATCCGTTGTCTATTTTATCTTGATTACAGGGATGGCTTCATGAGTATAAACTGCTAAAATTGATCAAATATGTGCAGTTTATGGTGCTTCGGATATGCAGCAATAAGACTGTAAAAACAAAAACTAATTAACAAAAAACAAAGTGATACCTGGAACTCAAACTGAAACTTCAGCTGTGAAGTGATCTTTACCCAGAGGACATACACTCAACTAGTGATCTTGATTTTCCCTTTCACAATTTTACAGGGTGATGGAAAATGGAGAAAAAGCCCAGACTGATGAGTAGAGTAGGAGAGCCCTGTACAAAAGTGTGAAAGTGAAAGTGTTAGTAGCTCAGTTGTGCTTGACTCTTTGCCACCCCATGCTACTCTTTGAAGCCTGCCAGGCTCCTCTGTCCATGGAATTCTCCAGGCAAGAATACTGGAGTGGGTAGCCATTCCCTTCTCCAGGGATCTTTCCCACCCAGGGATCAAACCCGTGTCTCCTTCGCTACAGGCAGATTCTTTACTATCTGAGCCACCAGGTGAACCCCCCTGTACAAAGCTGAACCTCAAAGTCCTACACTTTTATGTAAGCATGACCAGAAAATAAAACAGCCTCTCACCCTCTGCCCACTCAGGGGATGATTGTTTTAATGTCTTTCTATAGTTTGGGGGCTTCCCAGGTGGCTCAGCAGTAAAGGGTCCATCTGCAAAGCAGGAGATGCGGGTTTGACCCCTGGGTCGGACGACCCCCTGAAGAAGGAAACGGCAACCCCACTACAATATTTTTGCCTGGAAAATCCCATAGACAGAGGGGCCTGGCAGACTACAATCCATGGGGTGGCAAGAGTGGGACATGACCAAGTGACTAAACAACAAAAATAGTTATTTCATCTTGATAGCAAACACCAGGTTTCTGCATCAGGGATCAGACCAATATTTACTTACAGCCAGTAACAGTGCTGTCTTCCCAGGCTCTATTTCCCTGTTGGGGTGATGTGATAAGGGCAGGTGTTCACCCTGCATGGACTGAGGGGTTTGTCACACAAGAGGGGAGCCCTGAAATCTTGACTCACCGAGCTTATATAGGAACTGCTTCTCAGAGGCCAGCTTCCCCTCTGCAGAAAAAGAGAGAAATGTGCTCTCTGATGTAAATGGACCTTCTCTGGGAAGGAAGGGGAAAGCCTGTAGGTGTTTGCAACCCTTTGAGATGTAGATACACAGCTCTAAATATACCGTCTTAAGCTAGTACTAGCCATTCACTCATTCTTTGCCAGAAAGCTTTGCTCACATACAAACATGAAAATAGTCGTCTGTTCCCTGAGAGGGGACAGATGGGAAAACTGCATATTTTGACTTTATATGCTTATTAGAAGGTGGGAAACACCCGCTTGAACATTCATAAGCACAATATGGTCTCTTTTAGACTGAATTCCCAGTTGACACTAGTGGTGAAGAGCCTGTCTGCTAATGCAGGAGACTTGACGCTGACTTGACCCCTGGGTTGGGAAGATCCCCTGGAGGAGGAAATGGCAG
This sequence comes from Capra hircus, assembly GCF_001704415.2. NCBI lineage: Eukaryota > Metazoa > Chordata > Mammalia > Artiodactyla > Bovidae > Capra > Capra hircus. The sequence continues at coordinate 43,489,626 of NC_030810.1, forward strand.
CCCACTCCAGTATTCTTGCCTGGAGAATCCCATGGACAGAGGAGCCTGGCAGGCTACAGCCCATAGGGTTTCCAAGAGTTGGACACAACTGAGCTGGGAGGGATTGGGGGCAGGAGGAGAAGGGGACGACCGAGGATGAGATGGCTGGATGGCATCACTGACTTGATGGACGTGAGTCTGAGTGAACTCCGGGAGTTGGTAATGGACAGGGAGGCCTGACGTGCTGTGATTCATGGGGTCACAAAGAGTTGGACACGACTGAGCAACTGAACTGAAGCAACTTAGCAGGCATACACCCATCACCTGGATAGTTGTAGTTTAGTCACTCAGTTGTGTTCGACTCTGGCAACGTCATCACTAGGCTCCTCTGTCCATGAGATTTCCCAGGTAAGATACTGGAGTGGACTGCCATTTCCAACTCCAGGGAATCCTCCTGACCCATCCCAGGTCTCCTGCATCACAGGCAGATTCTTTACCGACGGAGCCACCAGGGGAGTCCCAACTGGATAGCAGTAGTAAATAAAATTTGATACTTAATAGATGATTTAACATTGATTAGGTACAGCTCAAGATAGAATGGACTTTCCTTGTGGTGCAGTGGATAAGAATTCTTCTGCCAATGCAGGGGACTTAGGTCCCTCGTTCAGGGAGGATCCCACATGCTGCAGAGCAACTAAGCTTGCATACCACCACTGCTGGGCCTGTGCTCTAGAACCCATAAGTCACAACTACTGAAGCCCACACACTGTAGGGCCTGTATTCCACAGCAAGAGAAGTCACTCAATGAAAAACCCACACACAACAACAAAGAGGGGCCCTCACTCACTGTACCTAGAGAAAGCCCATGCACACAGCAATGAAGACCCAGTGCAACCAAAATAAATAAAATTTATAAAGGAACTGGAAAATAGATCTAAAGAAATCAACTGGTATGTAGCAAGGAAAAATAGAATGATGAAAAATATGAAAAAGAAGTGAGTAGGTACAGAAAGGGGAGTGAAATAAATTATTAAGAGTCTAATTAGAGCCCCAGACAGAGAAAGAGATAATTTGGGTGAGAGGCAAGTTTTGAAGAATAATGGCTCCAGAACTGATGAAAAACTCTAATCCTCTAACTTCAATAGGCCAATGGATTCTATGCAGATTACATTAAAAGATATACAGTCCTAGGTATATCATAGTGTATATTAAAAGTAACAAGTCAGAAAGATACACTACCTTCAAACAAACAAAATAAAAAAACAACACCTGAAGTATTAAATGAATACTAGATCAAGGAGTCAAATGGCTTTTGAAAATTGAGATATATTTCACACGCCATAAAATTCACTCTTTTAAAGTGTACGAATCAGTGACTTTAAGTATCACCATAGAGTTGTACAATTATTAGCAGTATCGTTTCAGAACATTTTCATCACCCTGCAAAGAAATCTTACACCCATTAGATGTTAACTCTCCTTTCCACTTCCTTCAGTCCTGGCACCCAACAACCTAATTTCTGTCTCTATGGATATTTTTTGACATTTCATATAAATGGAATCATAAGATACATGGCCTTGTGTGTCTGGCTTCTTTCATTTAACGTCATGTTTTCAGGGTTCATCTGTGTTGTAGCATGTATCAGTACTGCGTTTTTCGATGTGTGTGTGTAGCTGAATAATATTCCACTGAATGGATGCACCGTATTTTGTTTATCCATTTATTGGTTGATGAACATTTGGGTTGTTTCTACCTTTTGGCTGGTATAAATAATACTGGTATAAACACTCATGTACAAGTTTTTGTGTGAACATATCACACACCACTTTTCTTGGTATATACCTAGGAGTAGAATTGCTGGGCCATGTGGTAACTACGTTTAGCTTTTTAATGCACCACCAAACTGCCTTCTAAAAGTGGCTGCACGATTTTATATTCCCCCTGCCCCAGCATGATATGAGGGTTCTGATTTATTTACATGCTTACTAACACTCCTTATTGTCCATGTTTTTGATTATAGCTGTTATAATGAGTATGAAATGGTAGTCCATTGTGATTTTGATAAGCATCTACCTCATGACTAATGACACTGTTTTTGTATGCCTATTGTCCATTTATGTATCTCCTTTGGAGAAATGCCTATCAAATTCTTTGCTCATTTTAAAAACTGGACTGTCATTATATCACTAAGTTATGAGAGTCCTTTATATATTCCTGATACTAGATTCTTATTAGCTACATGGTTTGCAAATATTTTCTCCCATTCTTTGGGCCATCTTTTTACTTCCTTGATAGTATCCAGATATTTTTTTGGCACCATGGAATACTAAGTTCAAAAAAAATTGTTTTCACTATTTTTAATGTTGTCTTGCTTTGCTTGTGCTCTCTTTTTGTCAACCTTCAGTGGGTAAATTTGGCAAAACTTAAAGCTTCCCTTGGATGAATGACATACCATACTGTTGGTAATCCTGAGCTGGTCCTTTCTTTCTCAACACATCACTTTATATAGACACATAGGAAATACATAATGACTTCCCTTAGCTAATAGCAATTTGAGTGGTAAGAGAAAACAAGTAGCAACTTGGGTATATTTGTGTAGCACATTGCATGTTACACATTTATGCACGTGTATGCATGCATGCACACATCCATTTAGATGCAGAGCTATTGGGACATCTTAGTGTAATGACTGGTGGTCTTCCCTGGGAATGGTGATGAATATTGGGTATATGTGGATGACTTACTCATGGTTCAATTGATCATTTTTTTCAACTCACTTCACTGGATAAATGGGAGAGGAAATAGAGCTGATCCTTTCATTTCTCTCCAAACAGACTGAGAAATTCTCCTGTTTCCTTATATAACCACTCCTCTCAGTCCCTTCCTCTCTCCATCAGCTGATGGACCACTGAGTCTCCATGACTGGGCCAGCTGGGTAAACCATGTTTTCCTTCTAATTCCATCACTACTCCCCTGGTTGAGGCCTTCATCTTCAGCTGCCTCCTAATTCACTCCCTTGCTACAGCCACTTAATATTCCACTTCCACCTCGTCGCTGCCCCAGCACCCTTCCAAAGGCCTACATCTTGCCACTTACACCCTGAGAATCCAACAGAAGGATTTAGGTTTTCTTCACCTTTATGAATATTTGTCCTCAATAGAGTTTGTTAAAAGAAAACGTTCATGAACATGTCACTTATTTGCACAGAAATCTTCATTAACTGCCTTTGCAGATGTCTGAAAAACTTGGCACAGCATCCAAAGTGCCTTCTGAATTTTGCATAATCAGCACTTCCTGCTCCATCTCCCACCCCACTGTTGTCTTTTCCTCTCATATTCTGTCTTAGCCTACAGTATAGTCACCCTACATTACTCTGTTCCTTGTCACCCATGGCACCTCCAGGACTCTGGGCCTTTATTCATTTTATCTCTCTTATAAAAATGTTTTTATTATTTTTTTAAAGCTAATTAGAATTCTTCTTAGCCTTCTAGGAACAACTCCCGCATTTTTCTCCTCTGCGTACTTCCCTGATTTGCTATCTGGCTCCATCCCTCTTCACTCCTGCTGCAGTTTGCTTCTCTCTAACAACTGTTACACTCCTCCTGGCTCCTTTCTGGAAGGCTGAGATTTTGCCTAATTTGGATGCATCCTCTTGGAGCCTGGTTCAACTGATGTTCATTAAACATTTGTTGAATTGAGCTAAACTTTTATGTGCAAGCTGAATATTTGATTATATCACCAAGGAAGAATACTTGATATTCCATAGAATTATGTTCTCTTGATTCCCTAAAAGTTTTAACTTTTTAAAGTTTATTTTTATTTATTTTAATTAATTTTTGTTGGCATGCAGTTGATTTACAATGGTGTTAGTTTCTGCTGTAAAGAGTATCAGTTAAACATATACATATATCCACTCTTTTTTAGATCCCTGGAATTTTTAGATATTTCAGATGCCACCAAGCAGAAATCCCTGCTACCCAGGGCCCCTGTGCTGTCCCTCTCTTTCTCCCCTTCCCTCTAATCTTGGGCTTGCTGCCACCACATCTACATGATCAGATGGCAGTGGGGTCAGCCTCCTTTCCCCTCTGGTTTATTTGATGCTCCCACAAAGAAAGAGGAAGGAAGGAAGGAAGGTGAACCTCCCTGGGACTGTCTCCATGGTGGCCTGGGATGTCACAGGCATTGGTCCATCTGCAGGCATGTGAAGGAATGGGAGAGTGAAGCAGGTTTTCTGGCCCCCTTTTCCCTCTTGCTCTCTAGTGAAATTTACATAAGGATATAACCCAGAGCAGGGGGTTCCTCCTCTGGAATTCAGGATGCTACTCTAGCACTTCATCTTTCCTCTGCAATCTGACAGTTGCTCACTGCTCCCCAGAACTACACTGTCTTTGGGGGAAAATCTAAGGTTCAGCCAAAGGCCATCAAGCAGGATCATAAAACTCTTACATATCAAACCATCCATCCTGCTGATGTAATTCATTTGCTGAGACACCATAAGGATATTATATGGAGAGTGATGCACTTAGCACAGTCTCTGTGCTTAATCACTCAGTCATTTCCAACTCTTTGGGACCCCATGGACTGTGACCCGCCAGGCTCCTCAGTACTTGGGGATTCTCCAGGCAAGAATACTGGAGTGGGTTGCCATGCCCTCCTCCAGGGGATCGTCCCAGCCCAGGTCTCCTGCATTGCAGGCGATTCTTTACTGTCTGAGCCACAAGGGAAGCCCAAGAATACTAGAGTGGGTAGCCTCTTCCATCTCCAGGGGATCTTCCTGACTCAGGAATTGAACTGGGGTCTCCTGCATTACAGGCGGATTCTTTACCAGCTGAGCTACCAGGGAAGACCAGGTTAGGAATGGCTTTCCCTTCCCTGCACACAGTGGTGATCATCTCCATTCTTATGCTGGGGTGTCCATCTGCCCCCTTATCCCCTATTATCTTGCTGCCTGGCCACTTGGCTCTTCCTTCTTAAACTTCTTACAGCAGCTGTATGCAGACTCACTCTCCTGGACAGCTTTAAAAATCAATCTCCCTGTCTACCCTTCCTGTCCCTGTACATCCTACCCAAGCTTCTCTCCACAACACAGGCTTAGAGGGCATAGCATCCACCTGCACTGTTCAACATGGTACCCACAAGCCAGGGCCATTATTTAAACTGAAATTAATTAAAGAAAGTTTAAAATCCATACTCTTCACATTCCAAGTGGTTAGGCACCACATGTGGCTAGTGGCTATATGTTGGCCAGTACAGATTTAGAACATTTCTGTTATCACAGAAAATTCTATTTGAAGGTACTGTTACTATGAGGAATTGTCTTTCTGGGACATGTTTGTTGGATTTTTATCCAAGAAAAATGATTTTTCATTTTAGTTTTTGTTTCAATAACTTAAAAAAATAGAAATATAGTTAATTTACAATGTTGTGTTAGCTTCAGGTATAGAACAAAGTGATTCAGTTATATGTATATATCTTCTCGCTCTCTCTTTCTATAGAGGGAAAGTATATATATATATATATATTCTTTTTCAGATTCTTTTACATTATAAGTTATTACAAGGCACTGAATATAGTTCCCTGTGTTGTACAGTAGATCCTGTTGCTGACCCGTTTTATACACGTGAATGTCCCTCAGTCATGTCCAACTCTTTGCAACCCCATTGGGTGTTTCCCACCAGGTTCCTCTGTCCATGGGATTTCCCAGGCAAGAATAGTGGAGTGGGTTGCCACTCCTTTCTCCAGGGGAACCTCCCAACCCAGGAGTTGAACCCAGGTCTCTGGCATTGCTGGCAGATTCTTTATCGACTGAGCCGCCAGGGAAATAGCAGTGTGTATATGTTAGTCCAAAATGCCTAATTCATCTCCCCTCATTGTAGCTTTTCTTACTCATCTGTTAGTTTCTTCAGAGTGTCACTTCCTAAACCGGTACTTGGTTTCTCCAGGATATGTACACAAAGGGAGAAAACATAAGAATAGCCACTAGTGCGCAGTGGCAGCTACCACGCCTTGCACTTTCTATATGGACTCTTGATCCTCACAACAACCTCATGGACTAGGCATTTTTCTTTCTACTTACAAACACAGAAATTGAAGCTCAGAGAGGTAAAATGCACTTAAGTGTACACCTCCAGTCAGGAGCTGGGATTCAAATTCAGGTCTGTCTGGCATCAAAGTGACCTCTAATATATCTCAGTGCCTCTTCAGCATGAAAGATTCTGAAATAAGGACTTGCTCCAGCTGAGATATTCGGACTTGGGAGATTTAGTGCACAATCACTGTTCTCAGAGGTCTTTCAGTCTAGCTGGGAAGACAAACAACCTCGCTGCTACTGTCATCACACTGCAAACATTTGTACAACAGTTTATAATTTACAAAGGGCATTCTCAGGATTTCAGTATCCCAGGAGGTGTTATAGAGCTGGGCTTATTAAGGGACACAGAGGCATATGCAACTGGATGATCGAAATGCTGAAGAAGGAGCAATTAACTATGATTGACTGGCAGGCACAGAGAGGATGTCCCAGGAGCTGAGTCCTGATGGATGGGGTGGATTTCTACAGGCGGAAGTGGGCACTGGGCAGGGACAGCCACGTGATGAATGGCAGGTACCCAAGCTGCAGCCTCACTCCTCTCTGATCCATGCTCCTCCCAACAGCCAGAGTGAGCTTTCTAAAGCACAAGGCTGTCATTGGGTGGCTTAAAAGTTTCAGCGACTCCCAGGGCCCTGGGATATAGTCCCAAGGCCCTAGGACAGTTTGGGAGGCTGCCAGTCTGGACACAGGCTTGTGCCCTCTCTTGTCACCTTGCACCACCAAAGTGACCTCTTTCCTTCACACCCACTAAGCCCTCTCTCACCTTGGAGCTTTTATTCAGATTATTCTTCTGAATGGAAGCATCCTTCCCATTACTGACCCCCTGCTTTTCTGACTGATGCCTCTTTATTCCTTCAGGCTAGAGTTAGCTGCCCCCTTGGTGTTCTGTGGGTGCCCTGTACTTGCCTCTACGTTAACTGCTACCCCTTCCATACATTGGAATTGCCTCATTTATGTAAGGCATCACCTCAGTCAATAAACAACTCAAGGGCAAGGGCTGTGTCTTGTTTGTTATGTACAGAGCACTTAGCAATAGTAAGCGATCAATAAATATTTGATGGCTGAATAAATGAAGCTGTTGCCATTTACTAAGGAAACTCAGCTGGCTTCAGGGTAACACTTTGTTTCCTAACGAATGTATAAGACCCTAAAGTAACCAGCATGCTGACAGTGCATGACTCTTGGAATTTAACTACAGATCAATTTTATTTATGTCTCCCAACGTCAGTCTACGTGTATTCACTAGTCCTAGTTCTTTTCTTGCCTTTGGATAAAAATATGAGCAGACTCATGACTTTTCTAGTTTAGGTTAAACTATCCTTAGGTTAAACAATCCATCCCCATTTAGTAATTAGGGAAACAGCAGCCAACTCTTAGCTTCCCCAGCGACTTGCTAATCTGGTCCCCTCCACTTAGATCTATTACTTTCTATGATTTGTCGTTGTTCGGTCACCCAGTCACGTCCCACTCTTTGCAACGCGTGGACTGCAGCACACCAGGCTTCCCTGTCCTTCACCATCTTCCAGAGTTTGCTCAAACTCATGTTCAATGAGTCAGTGATGTTATCCAACCATTTCATGATAAACTCGCATTATTATCTTTCACCTGGAGTGCTGCAGTAACCTCTAAGTGTCCCCCACGTTTGTGTCTTTGACTTTCTAAAGAACAGGTGAAGCTCTTTCCGCAAGAGTTTTTCATGGCTTCCAATTGTTTACTGAATCAAATCCAAATTCTTAACCTGGCATTTAGATCTCCATGACCAAGCTCTAGCCTGTTCTTCCAGTTTTTTTTTTTCCCCATCAATTTCATACAACCTATGCTGTCACCAAATTTCTCAGTGTTTCCTGAACACGACTCTCTTACTCATGCTTTCTTCCATCAACCTGGATGCCTTGGTGTCCCTTTTTGTCTAAGAAGACTGGATATGGTTCAACTGCCCCCTTCTCTTGAGACCTTTCTCAGTCCCCCAGTAGGAATTACTAAATTATCCTTCTATATTCCTGTAGCTGCTATAGGGCTTTAAACAAAACCAAAGTATGCCACTTCAAATTAATGTGTAATTGTTAAAAGCCTGATTTTATAGGATATATCAACTGTTGGGTATATCCATACAGAGGTTTTATGGGGGTGAGTTGGGTGGGAAATTAAGATCTGCAGGCCTTCACAAAGGCCTTTGGACGAGTTAGGACATGATCCTCCCTTTTTGTGGGGTGGAGAAGGGTATTCTGGGTAGAGACCGATGAAGGACAAATGCAGCAAGCAGAAGATGATAACTGGCTAAGAAAGTCTCTATTTCCTTTCACTTAAGTCCACAGATAGTCTGGATCCATGGGTTCTAATAACACACTCAGTTGAGAATGTGTTGCCTGACAGCATGATGGTTTGCTGGCTGAATACTGGGGATTCAACTCCAGGCCTGTATCTTATAGGTGAAGTCAAGGGCACTACAGAGATCAGAAATTTGGCAGTTTAGGGAAAGGGCTTGCCAAATGTCTTAATCTGTTTCCTGAAGATGTCTTAGATTATTTTAGGATGATAACATTTTGTAATAAAACTGTGTGCCAAGATTGCTTCCAAGATGGACTGTGGGATGGGGGATGGAGAAGAGCCTTGTCTGGTTCAATGTAATGGATGGCCCCAGTCACCTTCCAGAACTACCAAATTGGGGCTTTCAGTAGCATCATTATGGAGCTCTAGAAGAAGAGGATACATCACCAGGTTGCAGAGCACTTACTTCGTCCCACATTGTGCATTATAACATTAGTTTTGTGAGATTTGAATGCCCCGTTAGACCAGTCTTCTGAGTGTCCTCCCAATTCTCGATGATGAAGCTCCAAGAAACTTCAGGGGCTCTTCCCAACCCTCCCCCTTAATCAGCTTGGAGAAACACTTCTCTAGATTGGGTATGAATCTATTCCAGTCCTAATTAATACTGAAGCCACACTCTTGGTGCTCAACCCTACTACTGTAAAGCAGCCAGCTCTTGCCTTGGAGTAAGAAAAAGACTTAAATAGTGGGGATCTCCAATGAACCATAAGAGATTCCTGTCTCTGAACATATTTCATTTTGTTTAGGCCCTTTTAAAGATACAGACTCTTGGGGCTTCCCTGGTGGTCCAGTGGTTAAGAATTGCCTTGCAATGCAACAAACATCAGTTTTATCTCTGGTTTGGGAAGATCCCACATGCTGTGGAGCAACTAAGCCTGTGCGCCACAACTACCGAGCCAAAGCTCTAGAACCCACGAATCACAACTACTAAGCCCGCACACTGCTACCACTGAAGCCCATATGCCCAGAGCCTGTACTCTGCAACAAGAGAAGCCACCATAATGCAAAGTCCGCAACTGCAAGTAGAGAGTAGCCCTTACTCTCTGCAACTAGAGAAAGTCCACGTGTGGCAATGAAGACTCACCACAGACCAAAAGTAAAAATAAATACATCTTTAAGAAAAGATACACACTCGTTTCACTATAGTTCCTCTACTCTTACCCAGTTGTTAGTGAAGTATTGTCAGAGCTTCTTTTCCCAAGAGGAGGCAATAATTCTTGAGCATCACAGTAGTCATCAGAGTAACCAACCAGGTGAATTAAATGACCCACTGATATCTTTTATTTGTTCTGTCTATGACAGTATAAAAGATGATTCTGGAGGCACTGATCACTTGCCCCTATTGAATCAGTTACCATCTTCCTTATAGGCAAAATCTCCAAATGAGATGGGCAAAACTCACAGTGCACCTCCCATCAAAATTCAAACAGATCTCTCAAAATCTCTTCCCAGAATTAATGAATACCCTATAAGTAAAGAAACACTTCAAGGCATAAAGCCGACAACAGAAAATTACAAGGCTCAAGGTCTCATTATTTCCTTTACTAGCCACTGTAACACTCCCATTTTACTGGTGAGAAAACAAAGGCTGAGAGTGGAGGTTTGTCCAAGACCCCTGAGCAATAAACACATTGTCATCCTTCAACACCCTGTTGTTTCAAACCCTCATATATTACTAACATCCATTCCAACTGGAAGCAAATTTTTTACTGTAACTGATTTATGCAGGGCATCCTTTAGTTTCAATTGATGAAGTAGGTCAATACCCTCTTGCCTTCTCTTAGGAAGAAAAACCATCTACCTGGACAGTAATTCCTCAAGATTTTACTGGGAATCCTTATTTCTTGCAAATCCTGAAGACTGATCTGGACAATATAAAGTTCCCTAAAGGTTCTACTTTGTTGCAATATATGAGTTATTTGCTTCTTTACTCTCCTCAAGTTTCCTCACAGGAAGACAACATACATTTGCTAAAGCTCTTAGCTTTAAAGAGATGTAAGATTGTCAAAGAAAAATTGTAGTTTGCCCAAACCCAGGTTTACTATTATTTATGGTATCTAATATCAGAACAAGAGCTATACTAAGATCCAGATAGTCTTCATGGTATTCTAAGTTTCCTAAAACCCAACATTAAATGCCAGCTGCCAAGTTTTTTGCAGCTAGTTGGTTACTGCCAAAATCGGATCCAGAATTTTTTCTGATGGCCAGCCTCTGTATATCTTACCAAACGATAATAACTCTGACCCAATTTAAAGGACGAAAATAGTTTTTAAGGCTTAAAAGGACAGTTTGATGAACAACTAGTCTTTTAATATTTTTATTCTGGTAATTCAGATGGTAAAGAATCCACCTGCAATGCAGGAGACCTGGGTTTGATCCCTGGGTTGGGAAGATCCCCTGGAGAAGGGAATGGCTACCCACTCCAGTATTCTTGCCTGGAGAATTCCATGGACAAAGGAGTCTGGCAGACTACAGTCCACGGGCTTGCAAAGAGTCAGACATGACTGAGCAACTTTCATTTTCACTTTTATTTATTTTTAATTGGAGAATAATTGCTTTACAATACTGTGTTGGTTTCTGCCATATATCAACATGAGTCAGCCGTATTCCCTTTTTACTTTTTCTATATAAAAAGGAAGAAAATTACCTTGGAGTACTCACTCTCTCACCCCAAAGTGTGGAGCCATCATCAACCCATAGGTTATTATAGTGAGAAACTGGGGCATAGAGATCCCCCCGCCCCATTGCCTCAGAGCCACTGTCCTTTTGGGTAAGGCCATTCAGTTCAGTTCAGTTGCTCAGTTGTGTCTGACTCTTTGCAACCCCATGGACTGCAGCACACCAGGCCTCCCTGTCCATTACCAACTCCTGGAGTTTACTCAAGCTCATAATTATTGAGTAGGTGATGCCATTCAACCATCTCATCCTCTGTCATCCCCTTCTCCTCCCTCTTCAATCTTTCCCAGCATCAGAATTTTTTCAAGTGAGTCAGCTCTTCGAATCAGGTGGCCAAAGTATTGGAGTTTCAGCTTCAACATCAGTCCTTCAATGAATTTTCAGGACTGATTTCCTTTAGGATGGACTGGTTGGATCTCCTTGCAGTCCAGGGGACTTTCAAGAGTCTTCTCCAACACCACAGTTCAAAAGCATCAATTCTTTGGCTCTCAGCTTTCTTTATACTCCAACTCTCACATCCATAGGTGACTACTGGAAAAACCATAGCTTTGACTAGATGGACCTTTGTTGGCAAAATAATGTCTCTGCTTTTGAATATGCTGTCTAGGTTGGTCATAACTTTTCTTCCAAGGAACAAGCATCTTGTAATTACATGGCTGCAGTCACCATCTGCAGTGGCTTTTGAGCCCCCCAAAATTAAATCTGTCACTGTTTCCCCATCTATTTGCCATGAAGTGATGGGACCAGATGCCATGATCTTAGTTTTCTAAATGTTGAGTTTTAAACCAGTTTTTTACTCTCCCCTTTCACTTTATTCAGTCACTCAGTCATGTCTGACTCTTTGCGACCCCATGAATCACAGCACGCCAGGCCTCCCTGTCCATCACCAACTCCCAGAGTTCACTCAAACTCATGTCCATCGAGTTGGTGATGCCATCCAGCCATCTCATCCTCTGTCGTCTCCTTATCCTCCTGCCCCCAATCCCTCCCAGCATCAGAATCTTTTCCGACAAGTTAACTCTTTGCATGAGGTGGCCAAAGTATTGGAGTTTCAGCTTCAGTATCAGTCCTTCCAATGAACACCCAGGACTAATCTCTTTTAGAATAGACTGGTTGGATCTCCTTGCAATCCAAGGGACTCTCAAGAGTCTTCTCCAACACCACAGTTCAAAAGCATCAATTCTTCGGCGCTCAGCTTTCTTCACCGTCCAACTCTCACATCCATACATGACCACAGGAAAAACCATAGGATCCCCTTTAACCATTTTTGTCCCTCATGCAATAGAAGCTTTCCCGAATTCTCATCACACTCAACATCTCTTAGTCAGCTGCCTCACCTGCTTTTGTTAACTGCTCTGTGCATAACTCTTTATGTTATAGTAAGATAAACCCTGCTATTCTTCTTTCTGCCACTGATGAAGTCCTTCATGACTGCTTAATGCTGATGGATCACCTCTGACTCCTTGTGATGATCTATAAGAAATTCCTCCATATAACAATGAGTTCTCATGGTTCACTGATGGTTCTTATTTAAAAGATGCCAATGGCAAATATTGTGCTGAGTTTGCTATTGTGACTCCTTTCGATGTTATTGTGGCAACATCTTTACCTAGGGCTACTTCAGTTCAGCAGGCTGAACTGTATGTTTTTTCATAATCTTATACTTTAGCCAAGGACAAAACTTCCAATATTTTACTCATGGTAGATATGCTTTTGAAGTAGCTCATGATGTTGGAATGTTGTGGAAGCAACGTGGATTCCTTCCAGTGGAAATAAAATTTAAAATGGCCCTTATATTCAGGAATTACTGGATGCAATACTCTTACTTGCTCCTTTATCTATTACTAAGATTCTGGGGCATTATGTCAAGAGGGAGGGGATATATGTATCAGTTCAGTTGCTCAGTCATGTCCGACTCTTTGTGACCCCTTGAATTGCAGAATGCCAGGCCTCCCTGTCCATCACCAACTCCCGGAGTTCACTCAGACTCACATCCATCGAGTCAGTGATGCCATCCAGCCATCTCATCCTCTATTGTCCTCTTCTCCTCCTCCCCCTAATCCCTCCCAGCATCAGAGTCTTTTCCAATGAGTCAACTCTTCGCATGTATACATATAGCTAATTCACTTTGTTGTATAGCAAAAGCTAACACAACATTGTAGAGCAATTATACTTCACTAATTAAAATAATTAAAAAGAAAGAATGTTCATCATGAAAAAATTACTAGAAATTTTTTGTTCTTAATATTTACTTGGTTTTGAGTTATCTACTCATATAATTAAATAATATTTTAAAGTAAAAAAGATATAAGTTCCTGAGAGTTTTCCCTCCTGTTCCTTTTCTTACACAAATATGAGCTCAATAGGTCTCTAATCTGCGAACTTTTCCTCCAAAGTGAGACATCACACCAAGAAAATGTCCCTCCTGCCACTGGGGACAAAAGCTTCTCAAACTAGAAAGCCTAACTCTTGATCAGTGGTTCTTTCAGAGAAAGATCTTGATCAAAAGGGGTAAATGTAAAATAAATAAATAAAATACATGGAAACCTTAATTAAATAGAGCTGGGAAATGAGAGGGGAAGCTCTTAGGCCCTGGAATGATATAGCAGAGCCCAACAAGAAGATCAAAGACCCTTCTCTTTCCTGGAAACAACTCAGCCAATGAAAAGCAATGGTCTCCTTATTTACTACCACTCTCCCAATTTCCTTTTCCCTTTTATGAGAATGTTCTCCTTCCTTTGCCTCAGGAGCTTGTATGTGGCTACCATGGTTGCAGACTCTGAACTGCATTTCTCTGCTGGTCCTAAGTCAACCCATCTTTGTTGAAGCAATGTCTAGTAGTCTCTTTGTTTTAGAACAACAGTGTTCACAAAAAGAATACTTTTTACATTCCCTTTTGATGTATATTTATTGAATGGGAGAAGGCAATAGCACCCCACTCCAGTACTCTTGCCTGGAAAATCCTATGGACGGAGGAGCCTGATAGGCTGCAGTCCACGGGGTCTCTAAGAGTCGGATACGACTGAGTGACTTCACTTTCACTTTTCTCTTTCATTCATTGGAGCAGGAAACGGCAACCCACTCCAGTGTTCTTGCCTGGAGAATCCCAGGGATGGGGGAGCCTGGTGGGCTGCCGTCTATGGGGTTGCACAGAGTCAGACACGACTGAAGTGACTTAGCAGCAGTAGCAGCAGCAGCAGCTTTTTTTGCTTTGGGTTCCTTGCTGTTCAAGATTGGTTAATTCAGCTGTCTGAAGCTATAAACAGGCAGTTGAGGCTATGAGTTCAAGCCAGGTTTGGATAGATGGGCAACATGCTCTTCCTTAACCCTTTAGGAAAATGTTTAGTCAGCAATCAGTGATCAAATCACATGAGAGGGAAAGGTGGGTGGAGATGTTGAGTTATATCAAAAAAAGTTTTACAGTTCAGGACTGGATAGTCAAGTGTGAAATATGCTGTGAGTGCATAAATAGAATTTCCTATGCTGTGTCATGTGTTTTTATAATACCACATAGCTCACACATATTTGATTTTAAAAAAGAGAGAGTGAATGTGTCTATATAATATTCAAATTGTGTTGATTCTTATATAATTTTCCTAGGCAATGGAAGCTGGATTAGATGTAGTAGAATTATAACTACAGTAGGAAAGAAAAAATGTTCAGCTTGGCTGCTGATTTGAAAAAGCCTCTAAGCATCTTTTGGGAAAATTAATTTTAAGCCCCTGCGCCTGGGACTTGCTTCCTGGCATGTGCACCTCAGGCCTGCACATTTCCAGGCAGGTTACCTATCCTCCTGCACCCACTTTAATGGCAGTGTAATTGCATTGTTTTTGTGCCTGAAAGCTAGCATCTGCATTCTTGTTCTGTGTATTTTTAATGTCCCTTTAGTCCCTATCATGCTTTGCACATGTGATGTACTTGATGAATAAATGGAAAATGAAAGGGCTGGACTCTGAACTTGATAGCTCTATTGTATTCCAGGTAAGAGATTCTCACCAGAATAATTATTATTTGAATACATTATCAGTAACATCATGCTCAATTGTTTTGATGTGCTAAACAAATAGGCTACTTGTTAGGAAAGACAAGCTTGCTCTTATGCGCCAAGGACAGACTCAGAAGGATCTGAATTTATTCCACTTGCGTTCTTTCAGCTCTATTTTACTAGGCCCTTGGAGACCCATCTCCAAGACCCACTCTCCAAAACCTGATACTCCCCAAATCTCTATCCGCTACTCTACTTCACTGCTACTCACTTTACTAGCCAAATTATAATGCTTATTTATTTACCTGTTTATTGATTGTCCCCATGGAATGTAAGCCCACTGTTACAGCTCAGCTCTAAGAATAATGTTGGTACATAGTAAATGCTCAATAAATACTTATTTAATGAATGAATATACTCAGGTTTCGCCCTCTGATCCAAACACTTGGGAGAATGATTTGGCATTGCCTTGTACAAATGAACGCAGCTTGTCAACCAACAATCTTACTCTTAGGTATGTACCTATGTATGGTAAAGCCTTCTAGCACTTTCCCAATATTTATTCTCTTCTTCTACCATGGAAGCAGACTTTCTAACGGGTCATATTCTGTCCAAGGAAAAAGACTTCATGTGTCACTCTCCACTGAAGCTAGGCATGGCCACATAATTCATGGCCAGAAGGATATAAGTAGAAACATCTGTGGCACTTTTCAGGAAACTTCCTTAAGAGACAAGTTATATATGTATGCTTTGTACCTGTCTTTTCATTCTACCTTCATCTCACTGGCTGAATTACAGAATGCCATCATCTTGAACTGTGAAAATGAGAGCCACACTCTAGAAATGTCAGCACCATGAGCTAGAAGTTACCTGGGTCTCTGGGGACTTACGAGAACAGAACAGCTATACAAGCCATGCACCACATCCACCAAGACTTCACTTAAATAAGAAATACATTTCTATCTAGTTTGCTTCCCCTGGGGCTCCCCAGTAAATATTTGCCTGCAATGCAGGAGATGCAAAAGAGTGGGTTCCATCCCTGGGTCAGGAAGATCGTCAGAGGAGGAAATGGGAACCCTCTCTAGTATTCTTGCCTGGAGAATCCCATGAATAGAGGAGCCGGGTGCTCTAGTTTCAGTTCAGTTGCTCAGTCATGTCCGACTCTTTGAGACCCCCATGGATTGCAGCACGTCAGGCCTTCCTGTCCATCACCAACTCCTGGAGTTTACTCAAACTCGTCCAATGAGTCGGTGACGCCATCCAACCATCTCATTCTCTGTCGTCATCTTCTCCTCTCATCTTCAATCTTTCCCAGCATCAGGGTCTTTTCAAGTGAGTCAGTTCTTTGCAGAAGATGGCCAAAGTATTGCAGTTTCAGTTTCAACATCAGTCCTTCCAGTGAACATTCAGGACTGATTTCCTTTAGGATGGACTGGTTGGATCTCCTTGCAGTCTAAGGGACTCTCAAGAGTCTTCTCCAATACCACAGTTTCAAAGAATCAATTCTTCAGTGCTCAGCTTTCTTTATAGTCCAACTTTCACATCCATACATGATTACTGGAAAAACCATAGCTTTGACTAGATGGACTTTTGTGGGCAAAGTAGTGTCTCTGATGTTTAATATGCTGTCTAGGTTGGTCATAACTTTCCTTCCAAGGAGTAAGTGTCTTTTTATTTCATGGCTGCAGACGCCATCTGCAGTGATTTTGCAGCCCCCAAATATAAAGTCTGACACTGTTTCCACTGTTTCCCCATCTATTTGCCATGAAGTGATGGGAATGGATGCCATGATCTTTGTTTTCTGAATGTTGAACTGTAGGCCAACTTTTTCACTCTCCTCTTTCACTTTCATCAGTTCAGTTTAGTTCAGTCACTCAGTCGTGTCTGACTCTTTGCGACCCCATGAATTGCAGCACGCCAGGCCTCCCTGTCCATCACCAACTCCTGGAGTTCACTCAGACTCACGTCCATCGAGTCAGTAATGCCATCCTGCCATCTCATCCTCTGTCGTCCTCTTCTCCTCCTGCCCCCAATCCCTCCCAGCATCAGAGTCTTTTCCAATGAGTCAACTCTTCGCATGAGGTGGCCAAAGTACTGGAGTTTCAGCTTTAGCATCATTCCTTCCAAAGAAATCCCAGGGCTGATCTCCTTTAAGATAGACTGGTTGGATCTCCTTGCAGTCCAAGGGACTCTCAAGAGTCTTCTCCAACACCACACTTCAAAAGCATCTATTCTTCGGCACTCAGCCTTCTTCACAGTCCAACTCTCACATCCATACATGACCGCAGGAAAAACCATAGCCTTGATTAGATGGACCTTACTCGGCAAAGTAATATCTCTGCTTTTAAATATACTGTCTAGGTTGGTCATAACTTTTCTTCCAAGGAGTAAGCGTCTTTTAATTTCATGGCGGCAGTCACCATCTGCAGTGATTTTGGAGCCCCAAAAGAATAAAGTCTGACACTGTTTCCACTGTTTCCCCATCTATTTCCCATGAAGTGATGGGACCAGATGCCATGATCTTTGTTTTCTGAATGTTGAGCTTTAAGCCAACTTTTTCACTCTCCTCTTTCACTTTCATCAAGAGGCTCTTTAGTTCTTCCTCATTTTCTGCCATAAGGGTGGTGTCATCTGCATATCTGAGGTGATTGATATTTCTCCCGGCAATCTTGATTCTAGCTTGAGCTTCTTCCAGCCCAGTGTTTCTTATGATGTACTCTGCATTTAAGTTAAATAAGCAGGGTGACAATATACAGCCTTGATGTACTCTAATCCTTATTTGGAACTAGTCTGTTGTTCCATGTCCAGTTCTAACTGTTGCTTCCTGACCAGCATACAGATTTCTCAAGAGGCAGGTGGTCTGGTATTCCCATTTCTTTTAGAATTTTCCACAGTTTGCTTTTTTGCATTTCTTTTTCTTGGGGATGGTCTTGCACCCTGTCTCCTGTACAATGTCATGAACCTCTGTCCATATGTCATCAGGCACTCTGTCTATCAGATCTAGTCCCTTAAATCTATTTCTCACTTCCACTGCATAATCGTTAGGGATTTGATTTAGGTCATACCTGAACGGTCTAGTGGTTTTCCCTACTTTCTTCATTTTAAGTCTGAATTTGGCAATAAAGAGTTCATGATCTGAGCCTCAGTCAGCTCCTAGTCTTTTTTTTTTTTCGCTGACTGTATAGAGGTTCTCCACCTTTGGCTACAAAGAATATAATCAATCTGATTTCAGTGTTGACCATTTGGTGATGTCCATGTGTGGAGTCTTCTCTACAGCGAGTCATCCTGCAGCTGTGTGACACTGGAGCAGCGAACTGCCAAGAGAAGGCACCCCACATCCAAGGTCAGGAGTGGAGCCTGTACTTCACTGGAGCAGCTATGAATAGATACCCCGTGTCCAAGGTCAGAGAAACCCCAGTAACACGGTAGGCACTGGAGCAGCTGTGAGGAGATACCCCACGACCAAGGGCACAGGAGAAGTCCCAGCAAGACAGCAGGAGGGGCAAATTCATATTTAGAATCAGACCCCATTCCCACCAGAGATGCTCAGAGGGCTCAAACAAATCTTGCATGCACTAGGACACAGGGACCCACAGAGACTGAGACAGAACTCTGTGTGAACATCTCCTGTGGAGGTACGTGTTGGCAGTGGTCTGCTGCAGGGACAGAGGTTCTGTGTGTGGGTATGGCATAAGTCCTCTTGGAGGAGGTCACCATTAACCCCACCATAGAGCTGCCAGAACTTACATAGGACTGGGAAAACAGACTCTTAGAGGGCACAATAGAACCTTGTGCACCAGGACCCAGGAGGAAGGAACAGTGACCCCCACAGGAGACTTGCCTGTGAGTGTCCAGGAGTCTCTGGCAAAGGTGTGGGTCAGTGGTGGCCTGCTGCAGGTTTGGGGGCATGGACTGTAGCAGTTCATGAATAGGATATTTGAAAGAGGTTACATTATCTTCATTACCTCCACCATAGTTTAGTGAAAGTGAAGTTGCTCAGTTGTGTCTGACTCTTTGTGACCCCATGGACTGTAGCCTACCAGGTTCCACCATCCATGGGATTTTCCAGGCAAGAATACTGGAGTGGGTTGCCATTTCCTTGTTCAGGAGATCTTCCCGAACCAGGGATTGAACCCAGGTCTCCCACATGGCAGGCATTGTAGGCAGATGCTTTACTGTCTGAGCCACCATGGAAGATCCACCATAGTTTCAGTTCAGTTCAGTTGCTCAGTCGTGTCCGACTCTTTGCGACCCCATGAATCGCAATACACCAGGTCTCCCTGTCCATCACCAACTCCCAGAGTTCACCCAAACTCATGTCCATCGAGTCAGTGATGCCATCCAGCCATCTCATCCTCTGTTGGGATCCTCCTGCGCCCAGTCCCTCCCAGCATCAGAGTCTTTTCCAATGAGTCAACTCTTCGCATGAGGTGGCCAAAGTACTAGAGTTTCGGCTTTAGCATCATTCCTTCCAAAGAACACCCAGGGCTAATCTCCTTTAGAATGGACTGGTTGGATCTCCTTGCAGTCCAAGGGACTCTCAAGAGTCTTCTCCAACACCGCAGTTCAAAAGCATCAATTCTTCAGCGCTCAGCTTTCTTCACAGTCCAACTCTCACATCCACGTATGACCACTGGAAAAACCATAGCCTTGCCTAGATAGACCTTTGTTGGCAAAGTAATATCTCTGCTTTTGAATATGCTATCTAGGTTGGTCATAACTTTTCTTCCAAGGAGCAAGCATCTTTTAATTTCATGGGTGCAGTTACCATCTGCAGTGATTTTGGAGCCTAAAAAAATAAAGTCTGACACTGTTTCCACTCTTTCCCCATCTATTTCCCATGAAGTGATGGGACCAGATGCCATGATCTTTGTTTTCTGAATGTTGAGCTTTAAGCCAACTTTTTCACTCTCCTCTTTCACTTCCATCAAGAGGCTTTTTAGTTCCTCTTCACTTTCTGCCATAAGGGTGGTGTCATCTGTATATCTGAGGTTATTGATATTTCCCCGGCAATCTTAATTCCAGCCTATGCTTCTTCCAGCCCCATGTTTCTCATGATGTACTCTACATAGAAGTTAAATAAGCACAGTGACAATATACAGCCTTGACGTACACATTTTCCTATTTTGAACCAGTCTGTTGTTCCATGTCCACCATAGTTTGGCCCCAGGTAAATAGCAGGGAGGGAACACAGCTCTACCCATCACCAGAAAATTGGATTAAAGATTTACTGAACATGACCCAAGTAGGGAAAACCACTAGATCATTTAGGTATGACCTAAATCAAATCCCTTATGATTATACAGTGGAAGTGAGAAATAGATTTAAGGGACTAGATCTGATAGATAGAGTGCCTGATGAACTATGGACGGAGGTTCATAACATTGTACAGGAGACAGGGATCAAGAACATCCCCATGGAAAAGAAATGCAAAAAAGCAAAATGGCTGTCTGAGGATGCCTTACAAATAGCTGTGAAAAAAAGAGAATCAAAAAGCAAAGGAGAAAAGGAAAGATATAAGCATCTGAATGCAGAGTTCCAAAGAATAGCAAGAAGAGATAAGAAAGCCTTCCTCAGCAATCAATGCAAAGAAATAGAGGAAAACAACAGAATGGGAAAGACTAGAGATCTCTTCAAGAAAATTAGAGACACCAAGGGAACATTTCATGCAAAGATGGGCTCAATAAAGGACAGAATTGGTCTAGACCTATCAGAAGCAGAAGATATTAAGAAGAGGTGGCAAGAATACACAGAAGAACTGTACAAAAAAACATCTTCATGACAAGATAACCATGATGGTGTAATCACTCACCTAGAGCCAGACATTCTGGAGTGTGAAGTCAAGTGGGCTTTAGGAAGCATCACTATGAGCAAACTTAGTGGATGTGATGGAATTCCAGTTTAGTTATTTCAAATCCCAAAAGATGATGCTGTTAAAGTGCTGCACTCAATATCCCAGCAAATCTGGAAAGCTCAGCAGTGGCCACGGGACTGGAAAAGATCAGTTTCATTCCAATCCCAAAGAAAGGCAATGCCAATGAATGTTTAAACTACTGCACAACTGCACTCATCTCACACGCTAGCAAAGTAATGATCAAAATTCTCTAAGCAAGGCTTCAATAGCACATGACTGAAAACTTCCAGATGTTCAAGCAGGATTTAAAAAAGGCAAAGGAATCAGAGATCAAATTGCCAATATATGTTGGGTCATAGAAAAAGCAAGAGAATTTCAGAAAAATATCTACTTCTGTTTCATTGACTGCTAAAGCCTTTGACTGTGTGGATCACAAGAAACTGTGGAAAATTGTTCAAGAGATGGGAATACTAGACCATATTACCTGCCTTCTGAGAAGTCTGTATGCAGGTAAATAAACAGTGGAAACAGTGGCTAACTTTATTTTTGGGGGGCTCTCAAATCACTGTAGATGGTGATTGCAGCCATGAAATTAAAAGATACTTACTCCTTGGAAGGAAAGTTATGACCAACCTAGACAGCATATTCAAAAGCAGAGACATTACTTTGCAAACAAAGGTGCGTCTAGTCAAGGTTATGGTTTTTCCAGTAGTCATGTATGGATGTGAGAGTTGGACTATAAATAAAGCTGAGCGCCGAAGAACTGATGCTGTTGAACTGTGGTGTTGGAGAAGACTCTTGAGAGTCCTGTGGACTACAAGGAGATTCAGCCAGTCCATCCTAAAAGACTGATGTTGAAGCTGAAACTCCAATACTTTGGCCACTTG
Source organism: Capra hircus (assembly GCF_001704415.2). Classification (NCBI taxonomy): domain Eukaryota; kingdom Metazoa; phylum Chordata; class Mammalia; order Artiodactyla; family Bovidae; genus Capra; species Capra hircus. Next base: position 43,511,426 of record NC_030810.1, read on the forward strand.
ATGTGAAGAGCTGACTCATTTGAAAAGACTCTGATGCTGGGAAAGATTGAAGGCAGGAGAAGAAAGGACAACAGAGGATGAGATGTTTGGATGGCATCACCGACTCAATGGACTTGAGTTTTGGTAAACTCTGGGATTGGTGATGGACAGGGAGGCCTGGCATGCTGTGGTCCATGGGGTCTCAAAGAGTCAGACACAACTGAGTGACTGAACTGAACTGAACAAGAAGCAATAGTTAGAACCAGACATAGAACAACAGACTGGTTCCAAATGGGGAAAGGAGTACGTCAATGCTGTATATTGTCACCCTGCTTGTTTAACTTATATGTAGAGTACATCATGTGAAATGCTGGGCTGGATGAAGCACAAGCTTGAGTCAAGATTACAGGGAGAAATATCAAGAACCTCAGATATGCAATTGACACCACCCTTAAGGCAGAAAGCAAAGAGGGACTAAAGGACCTCTTGATGAAAGTGAAAGAGGAGAATAAAAACCAGGCTTAAAACTCAACATTCAAAAAACTAAGATCATGGCATCCCATCTCATTACTTCACAGCAAATAGATGGGGAAACATTGGAAACAGTGACAGACTATTTTCTTGGGCTCCAAAATCACTGCTGATGGTGACTGTAGCCATGCAATTAAAAGATGCTCACTCCTTGGAAGAAAAGGTATGTCAAACCAAAACAGCATATGAAAAAGCAGAGAGGTGGGAGGGGGGTTCATGTTTGGGAACGCATGTAAGAATTAAAGATGTTAAAATTTAAAAAAAAAAAAATTAAAAAAAAAATTAAATTAGCCGAATGTTTCTCCACTAAGTAAACAGATCACAAATCTTCCACTGAAAGCAGGTGATGATTTTCTAAGATTGCTACAGATAACAATTCAAAATTGACTTGATTTCCCTTCTTTTGTTTATACAATATGTATGCATTGTAGAAGATAATTGAAATATATTGAAAAATAGAAAAAAAAAAAAAAGCAGAGATATTACTTTACCAACAAAGATCCATCTAGTCAAAGCTATGGTTTTTCCAGTAATCATGTATGGATGTGAGATTTGGACCATAAAGAAAGATGAGCACTGAAGAATTGATGCTTTCAAACTGTGGTACTGGAGAAGTTCTTGAGAGTCTGTTGGACAGCAAGAAGATCAAACCAGTCAATCTTAAAGGAAATCAGTCCTGAATATTCATTGGAAGGACTGATGCTGAAGCTGAAGCTCCACTACTTTGGCCACCTGATGTGAAGAACTGACTCATTTGTAAAGACTCTGATGCTGGGAAAGACAGAAGGCTCTTTATAACTCTGTTATAGAGAAGACTCTAACAGTCTTAAAACACCTAGGAAAACCATTAATGATTGAAGCAGATATATACATAGCAAACATTCAATACACTAGTTGATGAAGACAGTAATAAAGAGGAAAGTTTGAAAAGCAAATGAATGCCGATATACAGCGAGTTATGTTACTAATTTAACATTCAGTTCAGTTGCTCAGTCACATCCAACTCTTTGCAACCCCATGAATCACAGCATGCCAGGCCTCCCTGTCCATCACCAACTCCCAGAGTTCACTCAGACTCATGTCCATTAAGTCGGTGATGCCATCCAGCCATCTCATCCTCTGTCATCCCCTTCTCCTACTGCCCCTAAACCCTCCCAGCATCAGAGTCTTTTCCAATGAGTCAACTCTTTGCATGAGGTGGCCAAAGTATTGGAGTTTCAGCTTTAGCATCAGTCCTTCCAAAGAACAGCCAGGACTGATCTCCTTTAGAATGGACTGGTTGGATCTCCTTGCAGGCCAAGGGACTCTCAAGAGTCTTCTCCAACACCACAGTTCAAAAGCATCAATTCTCTGGCGCTCAGCTTTCTTCACAGTCCAACTCTCACATCCATACATGACCACTGGTAAAACCATAGCCTTGACTAGATGGACCTTTGTTGGCAATGTAATGTCTCTGCTTTTGAATATGCTATCTAAGTTGGTCATAACTTTCCTTCCAAGGAGTAAGCGTCTTTTAATTTCATGGCTGCAATCACCGTCTGCAGTGATTTTGGAGCCCCCCAAAATAGTCTGACACTGTTTCCACTGTTTCCCCATCTATTTCCCATAAAGTGATTGGACCAGATGCCATGATCAACATTATTGTCTATCAATTACAGCTCAACCAAACTGTAGCTTTCTTTTACTTAATTCTAAAATCCCTTCCTAAGTGAAAACTGAAATTTAATAATTCAGCAAATATGTAATAAGTGCCCATTGTGTGTTTTTGCACTGTTCTGGGAAAGATTGAGGGCAGGAGGAGAAGGGGATGACAGAGGATAAGATGGTTGGATGGCATCACCGACTCAATGGACATTAGTTTGGGTAAACTCTGGGAGTTGGTGATGGACAGGGAGTCCTGGCGTGCTGCAGTTCATGGGGTTGCAAAGAGTCGGACACAACTGAGCGACTGAACTGAACTAGCACTGTAGATACCACCATGAACAGTATAGAGGTTTACAATGAGTCTAAGGTGCTTTCAAGTGTCATCAACATCAGTAACAATTGTATTATTATTAATATTACTACTATATAGTAATTTGAAAGTCTCAAAGCTCTGAAGCAGTTTAGCATCAAAATCTCATTGAAACAGCTTCTCTCACTTTCAAAGGTTTATGTCTGTAACAGTATGTTAGCCAGATAAAGCTGGTTTAACTATACAAAATCAACCCCTTCTCCCAGAACTTTAGTGGCTTCAGGCAAGAGTCTATTTCTTGTTCGTATCTATCCTTCTTTGGGTCTGGGCTGCTTTTAAGTGCAATTTCCCTGATGTGTAGGCTCAGAATCAGGTATTTTTTGTATGTGATGATGTCAAGACTTGCTCTCACAATCACTGCTGTGGAGGAAATGTAGCCTGAGAGTCTTCAATCATCTTTGTTGACTAAAGCAAGTTATATGACTCCTTATAATTTCAGAAAGAGCTATTTTCCTGTGGGTTTGGAAGAACTGGGTCCAAAATGCCTGTAAATGGTGCCATGGCCATAGGTAGTCCAATGAAAGTGAACACTACAATGTGTTCTCACATACCACCTCCCCCACATCTGTTTAAACTCCAAGCAACCCTACCTACAAAGAAGTTATTATTATGTCACTTCTCTAGATGAGAAAGTACGCCTAAAATGGCTTTTACTTGCCTAAAATGGCTTTTGCTATTAGAGTTAAAGAAAGAAATCAAGATGTGTGCTTGACAGCAGCAATGTTTTATTGTCCCTTTCACATCTCACATAGAAGAGTGAATCATGAACATAATTCATGCTCTGCTTTTAAGCTCCCAAATGTTAATATAATAAGAGTCATACATCTTATGTCTGGGGATGTTCATTGTTCAGTCATCATCAACTACAATTGGCTACACCATACAAACTACAATATATAAAGGAACATTATTTAACTGGTTTATCGGTGCTGCGCTCTTTCCAATTTCTTCTTTTGAATTTCTAAATACTGAGAAATTGTAACCTGCTTTAATAATATCCATGGTACTGTCCCTCCTAGTTCAACTATTCATTAAAGGGCAGCCATTAGTAGGTACAACAGACTGAATAATGTCCCCCACAAAGATGTCCATGTTCTCATACCCAGCAACCTATGAAAAAGGGATTTTTCAGATGTGATTAAGTACCTCAATTTGGGGAGCTTATTCTGGATTATCTAGGTAGGTCCAATGTAAACATAATGGTCCTCGTAAGAGAGAGGCAGGAGGGCCACCATGAGAAAAAGGAGATGAAATGATACAAATAGAGGTTGGGACGATGCATTTTAAAGATGGAGGAAGGGGTCAGGAGCCAAGGAATATAGGCAGCCTTTCAAAGATGGAAAAGTCAAAGAAATTGATTCTCCCCTGGAGCTTCCAAAAAGAATATAGTCCTGCTACCATCTTGATTTAGATCCATAAGACTCATTTCAGACTTCGGACGTCCAGAACTGTCAGTAGTTTGTAGTCTTTTTAGCTGCTAAGTTTCTGATAATTTGATATAGCAGCAAAGGGAAAGTAATAGTGTAGCATCCTGGAGTTATGCTTATTTCACAGCTCTCTTTGGAGATCTTTTATTTTTACACAATAGTCTCCTTTAAAACTTTTTTATTGGTTCCCTTTTATGGTTGATGAACTGTCCTCTATATTCCTCATTACCTATTAAAACACAGAACTTGAGGATAAAAAGTACTTTAACATCGTGTTAGAAATAACAGTAGGATGCTTCCTCTAATCCATTTTGAAGAGGGTGTAAAATTTAAACCAAAGGAAGATGAGCCTTCCCTGAGTGGTCCAGGGGTTAAGAATTCACCTTCCAACATGGGGGACATGGGTTCGACCCCTGGTTGGGGAGCTAAGATTTCACATGCCACAGAGTAACAGCCCACATGTCCTAAAGTCTACGTGCCACAACTAAGACCCAACAGCCAAATAAATAAATAAATTAGAAGAAGAAACTTGGTAAAAAATAATAATAATAATAATCACATGGGCTTGAGAATCAGACCTGAGCTTGATTACAAACACTACCAGGCAACAGCCACGTATACTCAGGTGTTGTGGACTGAATGTGTTCCTCCCAAACTTATACGTTGAAGCCCTAATCCCCTTTGTGATGGTATTTAAAGGTGGTGCCATTGGGAGGTAATTTGGTTAGATCAGAGTCATGAGGTGGGGTCCTCATGGCAGTATAAACGTCCTTATGAGATCTCTCTCTCTGCCATGTGAGGACAAATCAAGAAGAAGGCCATCTGCAAAGCAGGAAGGAGGCTCTCACTGACATTGAATCACCAGGCACCTGGATCTTGGCCTTTCCAGGCCTCTAGAACTGTGAGAAATAAATTATTGTTTAAGACACCCAGTCTACAGTATTTTGTTACAGCAGCAATATTTTGTCTTTTGAATAAGACATTGGGCAAGTTAATCTGAATACATATTACTTTTTTTAATATGTAAAATTAAAAATAGTACTTTTGCTCTCAAAAGACTGTATGAGAACTGAATGCTACATACAATAACTTAACACTCACATATAGGAAAAAAACAGCAAATTGCTTGGGGTTACCAGCAAAATTGTATCCTACCCCCTAACCCATGTCTTTTTAACATGTTGAAGGGCTAACGCTCACCCTCTCAAAATGTGACTGTGTTTGGAGATAGGGTATTAAAGAAGTAACTAAAGTATAATAAGATCATCAGGGTGGGACCTAACCCAGTAAATTTTGTATCCTTATTATAAGAGGAGACTGGGACACAGGGTTACAGAAGGAAGGCCATGTAAAGACATAGGGAGAAGATAACTGCCTATAAGTCAAGGAGAGAGGCTGCAGAAGAGACTGAATCTACTGATACAATAATATTGGACTTCTAGCCTCCAGAACTGTAAAATAAATTTCTGTTGTTTAAGCCACCCAGTTTTTAGTACTTTGTTATGGCAACCTTAACAATATTTTTTGATACACTTGGAATTTGGTAGATAAGGGCTGTGTTGACTTAAAAAATACTCACAAACTGTAAGTTGAGAGTTACATTTTATTTGGTGGGAATTTAAGGACTTCAAGCCTGGAAGAGAGCATTTCAAGTAACCCTGAGAGAATTGCTCTGAGGAGGCAAGAGGAAGAGCTAGGTTATATAGAAATTTTGCAACAAAGGACAGGTAGTCTAAACGTTGGGCTTCTGAGGTGGCTCAGTGATAAACAATCTGCCTGCCAAACATGAGGTGCAAGTTCAGACTCTGGGCTGGGAAGCTGCCCTGAAGAGGGTGAAGGCAACTGACTCCAGCATTCTTGCCTGGGAAATCCCACAGACCAAGGAGCCTGGAGGGCAGTCCATGGGGTGACAAAGAGTCAGATGTGACTTAGTGACTAAACAGCAAGTCTAAATACCAAAAGATTACTGTTAATTACAGAAAACCAGATATTCCAGGCTAAGGAATTTATCAGATTTCTGTGTATAGGAAGGTGCGAGAGTCCTGGCTCACAGAAATCATTCCTTTGATATGCACCTCACCTATCGGAGGCCAGTGTCCTCCGTTTTCACAACATTCTGAGTTTCCTCAGGGCTCACCATTGGGAGTGGCTGCAGTCTGATGCTGATAGTTGGCAGATTTTCTTTTCCTTCTTGAGTTTCCTAGGAGTTCACCATCTGTAGTGGCTGTGATTGCTGGTGACTGCAACATCCCTGTTTACTGATATGGCAGGAAATATTCCGTTTCTCAACTGAAGTAAAATGCTGATTATTCATTTTAGCTATTTTGATGGTAGACCTCACTTCTACTCCATTACAACCATTCACTTTTGAACTTGTCATTATTTGAAAACATTTTACCTCTGAAATGTTATTTTTTTATTGAAGTATAATTAACTTTCAATATTGTGTTAATTTCTGCTACACAACAAAGTGACTCAGTTATACATATACATACATTCTTTTTTATATTCTTTTCCATTATGGTTTATCACAAGATATTGTACATAGTTTGCTGTACTATACAGTAGGACACTGTAGCTTATCCATTCTATATGTAATACTTGGCATCTGCTACTCCCAAACTCACACTGCATTCCTCCCCCACTGTTCTTCCCCTTAGCAAGCACAAGTCTGTTTTCTGTGTCTGTGAATCTGTTTCTATTTTGTAGATATGGTCATTTGTGTCGTATTTTAGATTCCACATATAAATGATATCATATGGTATTTGTCTTTCTTTTTCTGACTTACTTCACTTAGGGTGATAATCTTTAGGTCCATCCATGTTGCTACAAATGGCATTATTTCCTTTTTTTTTATGGTTTGGTATTTCATTGTAAGGGGTTTCCCTAGTGGATCAGACAGTAAAGAATCTACCGGCAATGAAGGAGGCCCAGGTTCGATCCCTGGGTCAGGAAGATCCCCTGGAGAAGGGAATGGCAACCCACTCCAGGAATCTTGCCTGGAAAAGCCCATGGACAGAGGAGCCTGGTGGGCTACCGTCCATGGAGTCGCATAGCTGCACCGCATCTTCTTTATCTATTCATCTGTCACTGGGCATTTAGGTTGTTTCCACATCCTGGCTATTTGAATATGGTTCTATCCATGTGTTGGCTATTAACATGGGGGGGTGCATGTATTTCTTTGAATTATAGTTTTATCCACGTATATGCCCGGATGTGGGATTGCTAGATCATATGGTAGCTCTCTTTTTGTTTTTTTGAGGAACTTCCATACTATATGCTATAGTGGCTGTACCAGTTTACATTCCCACCAACGGTGTAGGAGGTTTCTGTTTTCTCTGCATCCTCTCCAGCATTTGTTATTTGTAGACTTTTTAATGATGGCCATTCTTACCAAGGTGAGGTTATACCTAATTGTAGCTTTGATTTGCATTTCTCTAATAATTAGCAACTCTGAAGCATCTTTTCATATGCCCGTTGGCCATCTGTATGTCTTCTTTGGAGAAATGCCTATTTAGTTCTTCTGCTCATTTTAAATTGGGTTGTTTGTTTTTGTTGAGTTGCATGAATTGTTCATATATTTCAGAAATTAAGCTCTTGTCAGTTTCATTGTTTGCAAATATCTTTCCCATTCTAAAGGTTGTCTTTTCATTTTGCTTATGATCTTCTTTGCTATGCAAAAAGCTTGTAAGTTTGATTAGGTCCCATCTGTTTACATTTGCTTTTATTTCTATTGACTTGGGAGGTTGATCTAAGAAAACATTGGTATGATTTAAGTCAGAGAACTTTTGCCAATGTTCTTTTCTAGGAATTCTATGGTGTCATGTCTTATGTTTAAGTCTTTAAGCCATTTTATGTTTATTTTTGTGCATGGTATGAGGATGTTTTCTAAATTATTTACATGCAACTGTCCAAATTTCCCAATACCTCTTGCTGAAGAGACTCTTTTTTCATTTTTATATTCTTGTCTTTTTTGTCAAAGATTAAGTGACTGCAGATGCTGGGTAGGTTTATTTCTGGACTCTCTATTCTATTTCTTTGATCCATATGTTTGTTTTTGTGTCATACTACTTCATGGAAAATAGATGGGGAAACAGTGGAAACAGTGTCAGACTTTATTTTTGGGGGCTCCAAAATCACTGCAGATGGTGATTGCAGCCATGAAATTAAAAGATGCTTACTCCTTGGAAGGAAAGTTATGACCAACCTAGATAGCATATTCAAAAGCAGAAACATTACTTTGCCGACAGAGGTCCATCTAGTCAAGGCTATGGTTTTTCCAGTGGTCATGTATGAATGTGACAGTTGGACTGTGAAGAAAGCTGAGCGCTGAAGAACTGATGCTTTTGAACTCTGGTGTTGGAGAACTCTTGAGAGTCCCTTGGACTGCAGGAGATCCAACCAGTCCATTCTGAAGGAGATCAGTCCTGGCTGTTCTTTGGAAGGACTGATCCTAAAGCTGAAACTCCAATACTTTAGCCACTTCACGTGAAGAGCTCACTCATTGGAAAAGATCCTGATGCTGGGAGGGATTGGGGGCAGGAGGAGAAAGGGACGACAGAGGATGAGATGGCTGGATGGCATCACCGACTTGATGAACATGAGTTTGAGTGAACTCCGGTAGTTGGTGATGGACAGGGAGGCCTGGTGTGCTGCAATTCATGGGGTCACAAAGAGTCGGACACAACTGAGCGACTGAACTGAACTGACACTGTTTTAATTACTGTAGTTTCTTAATATTGTCTGAAGTCTTCAAGGATTATGCCTCTTCCTTTGTTCTTTGTCCTCAGGGTTGTTTTGGCAATTCTGGGTCTTTATGGTGCCACATAAATTTTAGAATTATTAGTTCTAGTTCTATGATAAAATGTCATGGATAATTTGTTAGGAATGAATCACATGAAACTTATAGATTGTTTTGTATAGTACTACCATTTTAAGAACATTCATTCTTCTAATCCAAGAGCAGGAGATATCTTTCCATTTCTTTGAATCACCTTCAATTTTCTTTTATCAATGTTTTGTAGTTCTTAGTGTATAAGATTTTACCTCCTTGGTGAGGTTTATTCCTATTTTTATGTGGTTTTAAAAATATTATTTATTTATTTCATGGAATAGTAACAGTATAATTAGTTTGAAATTACTGTCTTTTTCCACATGGTCTCATGTAAGCACCTGAGAGTTATGGCCACTAGCTTACAATGATTTATAGAGTTTTTTCCAGGAGAAAAGTCTTTGGACAGGCAGCCAGTGTAGTGGTGAATTATGCCTCCATAGTGGGTACACTATGAGGATAAGAGAACAGGTTCAACTATAAAGAATCTGCAGCTCTCTCCTAAAAGGGGGAGGAGTCTCATTTTTCAATGAGGTTAGTTTTGACAGTCATAGCTAGCTTCTCTAGACTTCCAGACTTTCTAGATTTAATAGAACCTCTGTTCTTAGGAGTTCTTGATGTGACTTTAAAAAGGATTGCTTGTTTTCATTCCCTTCCTGATATTTCATTGTTAATATAAAGAAATGCAATCGATTTCTATATTTCTTTTATGCTGCTACCTTGCTGAATTCATTTATCAGTTTTAACAGCTTTTGTCTGGTTTCAAATAGGAAAAGGAGTACGTCAAGGCTGTATATTGTCACTCTGCTTATTTAACTTATATGCAGAATACATCATGAGAAACGCTGGACTGGAAGAAGCACAAGCTGGAATCAAGATTGCCAGGAGAAATGTCAATAACCTCAGATATGCAGATGACACCACCCTTATGGCAGAAAGTGAAGAGGAACTAAAAAGCCTCTTGATGAAAGTGAAAGAGGAGAGTGAAAAAGTTGGCTTAAAGCTCAAAATTCAGAAAACAAAGATCATGGCATCTGGTCCCATCACTTCATGGGAAATAGATGGGAAAACAGTGGAAACAGTGTCAGACTTTCTGTTTTGGGCTCCAAAATCACTGCAGATGGTGACTGCAGCCATGAAATTTTAAGACGCTTACTCCTTGGAAGAAAAGTTATGACCAACCTAGATAGTATATTCAAAAGCAGAGACATTACTTTGCCGACTAAGGTCCGTCTAGTCAAGGCTATGGTTTTTCCTGTGGTCATGTATGGATGTGAGAGTTGGACTGTGAAAAGGGCTGAGTGCCAAAGAATTGATGCTTTTGAACTGTGGTGTTGGAGAAGACTCTTGAGAGTCACTTGGACTGCAAGGAGATCCAACCAGTCCATTCTGAAGGAGATCTGCCCTGGGATTTCTTTGGAAGGAATGATGCTAAAGCTGAAACTCTAGTACTTTGGCCACCTCATGTGAAGAGTTGACTCATTGGAAAAGACTCTAATGCTGGGAGGGATTGGGGGCAGGAGGAGAAGCGGACGACTGAGGATGAGATGGCTGGATGGCATCACGGGCTCGATGGACGTGAGTCTGAGTGAACTCTGGGAGTTGGTGATGGACAGGGAGGCCTGGCGTGCTGCGATTCATGGGGTCGCAGAGTTGGACATGACTGAGTGAATGAACTGAACTGATGGTGTCTTTAGAGTTTTCCACATATAGTGTTACGTCATATACATATAACAACAATTTTGCCTTTCCCTTCCAATCTGGATACCTTTCATTTCCTTTTCTTGTCGACTGCTGTGGCCAGGGCGTTCAATACTGTGTTGAACAGAAGTGGTGAGAGTATACATCCATGTCTTCTTCCAAATTTTAGCAGGAAGGCTTTCAGCTTTTCACTGCTGAGTATTATAATGACTGTGGGTTTGTCACAGCTTTTATCATGTTGAGGTTTGCTCCCTCAATAGACACTTTGGTAAGGGTTTTTTTAATCACAAATAAATGTTGAATTTTATCAAATGTGTATCTCTGTATTTACCTGAGATGATCATGTGGGTTTTGTTTTTTCTGTTGTTGATGCAGTGTATCACAGTAACTGATTTGTGTATGTTGAACCATCCATGTGATTCTGGGATGAATCCAATTTGATCATGGTGTATGATTTTTTTCTTTGTGTTGTTGGATTTGGTTTGCTTATATTATTATTGCAAGTATATTCATCAGAGATAATGGCCTGTAGTGGAAACAGTGGCTGACTTTATTTTTCTGGGCTCCAAAATCACTGCAGGTGGTGACTGTAGCCTTGAAATTAAAAGACACTTACTCCTTGGAAGGAAAGTTATGACCAACCTAGACAGTATATTAAAAAGCAGAGATGTTACTTTGCCAACAAAGGTCTGTCTAGTCAAGGCTATGGTTTTTCCAATGGTCATGTATGGATGTGACTATAAAGAAAGCTGAGTGCCAAAGAATTTATACTTTTGAACTGTGGTGTTGGAGAAGACTCTTGAGAGTCCCTTGGACTGCAAGGAGATCCAACCAGTCCATCTTAAAGAACATCAGTCCTGGGTGTTCGTTGGAAGGACTGATGCTGAAGCTCCAATACTTTGGCCACCTGATGCAAAGAGTTGACTCATTGGAAAAGGCCCTGACGCTGGGAAAGATTGAGGGCAAGAGGAGAAGGGGACAACAGAGGATGAGATAGTTGGATGGTATCATTGACTTGATGGACATGGGTTTGGGTGGACTCTGGGAGTTGGTGATGGACAGGGAGGCCTGGCGTGCCGCAGTTCATGGGGTCGCAAAGAGTTGGACATGACTAAGTGACTGAATTGAATTTTCTTTTTTGACGGTATATCTGATTTTGCTATCATGGTGATGGTGATTTTATAGAATTTCTTTGGGAATATTCCTTCTTCTTCAATATTTTGGAAGAATTTAAGAAGAATCAATTTGCATTCTTCATATGTTTGGTAGAATTTACTGTTGAAGTCATCTGGTCCTGGTCTTTTGTTTGTAGAGAGTTTGGGTTTTTTCTTTTTTCAGATGTTTTACTTCTATGGATGTGTTCAAAGTATCTATTTCTTGATTCAGTTTTGGAGAAGAGTATGTTTCTAGAAACTTGTCCATTTCATCTAGATTGTTAAATTTGTTGGCATATAAGTGCTTATAACATTTTTTTTTGTATTTATGCAGTATTGGTTGCTATTTCCCCTTTTTCACTTTTTATTTTGTTGATCTGGATTCTCTCTCATTTTTTCTTGGTGAGTCTGGTCAGAGGTTTGTCAGTTTTGTTTACCATTTCAAAGAATCAGCTCTTGATTTATTGATTTCTTCTATTGTTTTTTAACCTCTATTTTATTTATTCCCTCTTGGATCTTTATTATTTCCTCTCTTCTGCTGACTTTAGGTTTTGTTGTTTCTCCTTCTTCTAATTCCTTTAGGTGGTAGATTAGATTGTTTGATTCTTTTTTTCTTTTTGATGAAGGCATGTATCACTATGAATTTCCCCATAAGAACTGCTTTTTCTGCATCCCATAGATTTTTGTATAGCTGTGTGTCAATGTCTCAAGGTGTGTTTTTATTTCTTTAATTTCATTGTTAATGCATTGGTTTTTTATTAGCATGTTGTTTAGTCTCCATGTAATCATTTTTTCTTCTGGTTGATTTCTAGTTTATGCTATTGGTCAGAAAAGATTTCTGAAATAGTTTTTATCCTCTTAAATTTGTTGAGGCTGGTTTTGTGCCCTAGAATGTGGTATCATTTAGGATCTCTGTTGTCTTATTGATTTTCTCCCTAGAAGGTTTGCCCATTAATGTGAGTGGGGTCTTAAAGTCTATTATTATTGTCTTCTGGTCAACTTCTCCTTTTATGTCTGTCAGTATTTGTTTTATGTATTTAAGTGCTCCTATATTAGGTGTATATATGTTGACAAGAGTCATATCCTCTTGCTGTATTGATTCTTTTATCTGGTGTCTTTCTTTATCTTTGTTTATGGCTTTTGTTTTAAAGTCTATTTTCTCTGTTACAACTATTGCAATTCCACTTTTTTGTCATGAAATCTTAAACTATGGGAATCTCTTTCTGTAGGCATAAGATTTAGCCCTTTATTCCCCTTTAACTATTAGGATTATAGTTTGTCCTCATAGAGAACTCAACCTGTCTATAATAAGATAGGAAAGTCCAAGATGTCAGCCTCCACTTGGATTCATCTTCCCTACCTATTTAGGACACAAAGGTCATGGAAAACTTGTGTTTTTACCATTTATTGTGTATAACGCATTCTCTTTGCCCCTTTGCAATTTGTCCCAAATTTAAGAGTTGCCAATCATTTGTTTTCTTTCATACTGTTCACAGATTGTCATATAGTGCTTAACAAAATCATACTACCATGTATCTTGATGCCACAGCTGTTTATGGAGTATACTTCTCTAGGCTTGGCTGTCACAAATGACAGTTGTGAAAGGACAATCATCCTTTATGACAGCTATTTTCACTTTTTAGCTGAGAATCAGTTCAGTTCAGTTCAGTCGCTCAGTCGTGTCCGACTCTTTGCGACCCCATGAATCACAGCATGCCAGGCCTCCCTGTCCATCACCAACCCCCGGAGTTCACTCAGACTCACGTCCATCGAGTCCGTGATTCCATCCAGCCATCTCATCCTCTGTCATCCCGTTCTCCTCCTGCCCCCAATCCCTCCCAGCATCAGAGTCTTTTCCAATGAGTAACTCTTCGCATGAGGTAGCCAAAGTACTGACGTTTCAGCTTTAGCATCATTCCTTCCAAAGAAATCCCAGGGCTGATCTCCTTCAGAATGGACTGGGTGGATCTCCTTGCAGTCCAAGGGACTCTCAAGAGTCTTCTCCAACACCACACTTCAAAAGCATCAATTCTTCAGTGCTCAGCCTTCTTCACAGTCCAACTCTCACATCCATACATGACCACAGGAAAAACCATAGCCTTGACTAGATGGACCTTAGTTGGCAAAGTAATGTCTCTGCTTTTGAATATGCTATCTAGGTTGGTCATAACTTTTCTTCCAAGGAGTAAGCATCTTTTAATTTCATGACTGCAGTCACCATCTGCAGTGATTTTGGAGCCCCAAAAAGGAAAGTCTGACATTCTTTCCACTGTTTCCCCATCTATTTCCCATGAAGTGATGGGACCAGATGCCATGATCTTCATTTTCTGAATGTTGAGCTTTAAGCCAACTTTTTCACTCTCCTCTTTCACTTTCATCAAGAGGCTTTTTAGTTCCTCTTCACTTTCTGCCATAAGGGTGGTGTCATCTGCATATCTGAGGTTATTGATATTTCTCCTGCAATCTTGATTCCAGCTGTGTTTCTTCCAGTCCAGCATTTCTCGTGATGCATTCTGCATAGACGTTAAATAAGCAGGGTGACTATATACAGCCTTGATGTACTCCTTTTCCTATTTGGAACCAATCTGTTGTTCCATGTCCAGTTCTAACTGTTGCTTCCTGACCTGCATACAGATTTCTCAAGGAGCAGGTCAAGTGGTCTGGTATTCCCATCTCTTTCAGAACTTTCCACAGTTTATTGTGATCCACACAGTCAAAGGCTTTGGCATAGTCAGTAAGGCAGAAATAGATGTTTTTCTGGAACTCTCTTGCTTTAATAATCTCTATTTTATAACTACCTACTAAAAAGTTCATAGAACAAAAACAAATAAACCTAAAATTTGTACCAATTCACAAAAGACCCCAATTAGCCAAAGCAATCTTAAGAAAAAAAAGCAAATATGTAGTTATTAGGCTCCCTGATTTCAAACTATGCTACAAGCTAGAGTGATCAAAAAAGCATGGTACTGGCATAAAGACAGATACATAAGTCAGTGGAATAGAATGAAGTAAACCAATGCATATATAGGCAACTAACTTACAACAAAGGAATCAAGAATATATGGGAAAAGACAGTTTTTTCAATGAATAATGTTAGAAAAACTAGATAGCTATATGAAAAAGAATGAAACTGAACCACTTTTTTGTACTGTATACTCTTTCTTACCCCATATACAAAAATAAACTCAAAATGGATTAAAGATTTAAGTGTAAGACCTGAAACCATAAAGAAGATAACTTAGGAAGTAAGCTCTTTGACTTCAACCTTAGCAATATATTTTTGAACATGTGTCCTTTGGCAAGAGAAACAAAAGAAAAAGAAAAAAAAATGGGAATACATCAAACTAAAAAGTTTTTTGCACAGTGAAGAAAATAATCAACAAAACAAAAAGGCAACCTACCAAACGGGAAAAGATATTTTCAAATGATATATCCATCATGTTTGGGAACGCATGTAAGAATTAAAGATTTTAAAATTTAAAAAAGAAAAAAAAAGTTGGAAGGCTGAAATTGAAAAAAATAAAAAATAAAAAAAACACAATATCTGTGAATTTCAATAAAGTGAAATGAGTGCAATAAAATGAGTTATGCCTAAAAAAAAAAACAAATGATATATCCAATAAGGGGTTAATATACAAAATATATAAAAAAAAACTCGACACCAGAAATACAGTCTGATTTTAAAATGAGCAGAGGAATTGAATTGACATATTTCCAAAGAAGACATACAGATGGCCAACAGATACATGAAAAATGCTCAACATCACTAATCATTGAGGAAATGCAGATGAAAACCACAATGGGCTATCATCTCATGACTGTTACAATGGCTACTGTCAAAAAGACAATGAATAATACCTGTTGGCAAGGCTGTGGAGGAAAGGGAACACTTGCTCACTGTTAGTGGAATGTAAATTGGTGCAGGCAACTATGGAAAATGGTATAGCAGCTCCTCAAAAAATTAAAATAGAAGCATATATGGTTCATCAGTTTCACCTCTGAGTATTTGCCTGAAAAAAACAAAAATACTATTTTGAAAAGATATGTGCACCCCTATATCCATTGTGGAGAGTTCTGACAAAATGTGGTCTGCTGGAGAAGGGAATGGCAAACCACCTCAGTATTCTTGCCTTGAGAACCCCATGAACAGTATGAAAAGGCAAACACATAGGACACTGAAAGATGAACTCTCCAGGTGGGTAGGTGCCCAATATGCTACCGAAGATCAGTGGAGAAATAACTCCAGAAAGAATGAAGGCACAGAGCCAAAGCAAAAACAACACCCAGTGGTGGATGGGACTGGTGATGGAAGCAAGGTCTGATGCTATAAAGAGCAATATTTCATAGGAACCTGGAATGTCAGGTCCATGAATCAAGGCAAATTGGAAGTGGTCAAACAGGAGATAGCAAGAGTGAACATCAACATTCTAGGAATCAGTGAACTAAAATGTACTGGAATGGGTAAATTTAACTCAGATGACCATTATATCTACTACTGTGGGCAAGAATATCTTAGAAGAAATGGAGTAGCCATCATAGTCAACAGAAGAGTCCGAAATGCAGTACTTGGATGCAGTCTCAAAAATGACGGAATGATCTCTGTTCATTTCCAAGGTAAAACATTCAATATCATGGTAATCCAAGTCTATGCCTTGACCAGTAACACTAAAGAAGCTGAAGTTGAATGGTTCTATGAAGACCTACAAGACCTTTTAGAACTAACACCCAAAAAAGATGTCCTTTTCATTATAGGGGACTGGAATGCAAAATTAGGAAGTCAAGAAACACTTAGAGTAACAGGCAAATTTGGTCTTGGAGTACAGAATGAATCAGGGCAAAGGCTAATAGGGTTTTGCCAAGAGAGTACATTGGTCATAGCACACACCCTCTTCCAACAACACAAGAGAAGACTCTATACATGGACATCACCAGATGGTCAACACTGAAATCAGATTGATTATATTCTTTGCAGCCAAAGATGGAGAAGCTCTATACAGTCAACAAAAACAAGACCAGGAGCTGACTGTGGCTCAGATCACAAACTCCTTATTGCCAAATTCAGACTTAAATGAAGAAAGTGGGGAAAAACATTAGATCATTCAGGCATGACATAAATCAAATCCCTTATGATTATATAGTGGAGGTGAGAAATAGATTTAAGGGTCTAGATCTGATAGATAGAATGCCTGATGAACTATGGACTGAGGTTCATGACATTGTACAGAAGACAGGGATCAAGACCATTCCCATGGAAAAGAAATACAAAAAAGCAAAATGGCTGTCTGGGGAGGCCTTACAAATAGCTGTGAAAAGAAGAGAAGCAAAAAGCAAAGGAGAAAAGGAAAGATACAAGCATCTGAATGCAGAGTTCCAAAGAATAGCAAGAAGAGATAAGAAAGCCTTCTTCAGCAATCAATGCAAAGAAATAGAGGAAAACAACAGAATGGGAAAGACTAGAGATCACTTCAACAAAATTAGAGACACCAAGGGAACATTTCATGCAAAGATGGGCTCAATAAAGGACAGAATTGGTCTAGAACTATCAGAAGCAGAAGATATTAAGAAGAGGTGGCAAGAATACACAGAAGAACTGTACAGAAATGATCTTCATGACCCAGATAATCACGATGGTGTGATCACTCACCTAGAGCCAGACATCCTGGAATGTGAAGTCAAGTGGGCCTTATGAAGCATCACTACGAACAAAGCTAGTGGAGGTGATGGAATTCCAGTTGAGCTATTTCAAATCCTGAAAGATGATGCTGTGAAAGTGCTGCACTCAATATGCCAGCAAATTTGGAAAACTCAGCAGTGGCCACAGGACTGGAAAAGGTCAGTTTTCATTCCAATCCCAAAGAAACGCAATGCCAAAGAATGCTCAAACTACAGCACAATTGCACTCATCTCATACACTAGGAAAGTAATGCTCAAAATTCTTCAAGCCAGGCTTTAGCAATATGTGAACTGTGAACTCCCAGATGTTCAAGCTGGTTTTAGAAAAGGCAGAGGAACCAGAGATCAAATTGCCAACATCTGCTGGATCATCGAAAAAGCAAGAGAGTTCCAGAAAAACATCTATTTCTGCTTTATTGACTATGCCAAAGCCTTTGACTGTGTGCATCACAATAAACTGTGGAAAGTTCTGAAAAAGATGGGAATACCAGACCACCTGACCTGCCTCTTGAGAAACCTATATGCAGGCCAGGAAGCAACAGTTAGAACTGGACATGGAACAACAGACTGGTTCCAAATAGGAAAAGAAGTACATCAAAGCTGAATATTGTCATCCTGCTAATTTAAGTTATATGCAGAGTACACCATGAGAAACGCTGGGCTGGAAGAAGCACAAGCTGGCATGAAGATTGCTGGGAGAAATATCAACAACCTCAGATATGCAGATGATATCGTCCTTATGGCAGAAAGTGAAGAAGAACTAAAGAGTCTCCTGATGAAAGTGAAAGAGGAGAGTGAAAAAGTTGGCTTAAAGCTCAACATTCAGAAAATGAAGATCATGGCATCTGGTCCCATCACTTCATGGGAAATAGATATGGAAACAGTGGAAACAGTGTCAGACTTTCTGTTTTTGGGCTCCAAAATCAATGCAGATGGTGACTGCAGCCATGAAATTAAAAAACACTTACTCCTTGGAAGGAAAGATATACCAAACTAAACAGCATATTAAAAAGCAGAGGCATTATTTTGCCCACAAATGTCCATCTAGTCAAAGCTATGGTTTTTATAGTAGTCATATATGGATGTGAGAGTTGGACTACAAAGAAAGCTGAGGGCTGAAGAATTGATGCTTTTGAACTGTGGTGTTGAAGAAGACTCTTGAGAGTCCCTTGGAGTGCAAGGAGATCAAACCAGTCCATCCTAAAGGAGATCAGTCCTGAGTGTTTTTGGAAGGACTGATGTTGAAGCTGAAACTCCAATACTTTGGCCACCTTATGCAAAGAACTGATTCATTTGAAAAGACCCTGATGCTGGGGAAGCTTGAGGGCAGGAGGAGAACGGGATGACAGAGGATGAGATGGTTGGATGGCATCACTGACTCAATGGACATGCGTTTGGGTAAACTCTGGTTGTTGATGATGGACTCAGAGGCCTGGCATGTTGCCGTCCATGGGGTCACAAAGAGTTGGATATGACTGAATGACTGAACTGAACTCTTTTGATATCCATTGCAACATCATTTAAGTAAATGGAAACAAACTAACTGTCCTTTGATAGATGAATGGATAAAGAAGATGTGTTTTATACACATACATAAACAATTGAATACTATTCCACCATTAAAAAGAATGAAATCTTGCTATTTGTGACAACATTGATGAACCTAGAAGATATTACGCTAAGTGAAATAAGTCAGAGAAAGACAAGTACTGATGACTTCGTTTACATGTGGAATCTAACAAATGAAACAAATAAAACACAGACATACTCATAGATGCAAAGAACAAACAGGTAGTTTCCAAAAGGGAGGGAGTGTGAGTATGGAGGAAATATGTGAAGGGGATTAAGAATTCAAACATTCAGTTATATGATAAACAAATCATGAGAATGTAATATACAGCACAGGGGATCCAGTCAATAGCACTGTAATAACTTTATATGGTGATAGGTGATTATTAGATTTATCATGGCGATCAATTTATAATGTATGTAAATGCAAAATTACTGTGTTGTATACCTGAAACTAATATCATATTGTATGTCAACAAAATATCAAAAAAGAAAAAGAAAAGTCTGTAGAAAGCTAAATACTCGTATGATTTGGTAACCTAACTATGTTAGGTTAACGTATCTGTGATTCTCTTGATCTTTTCCTCCTCTTGTTACCTCAAGGTTATAAGATGGCTGCTGATGATCCAGAATTTATTTCCAGGTTCATGGAAAAAGAAAAGAAATCTTTTACCTGACACCATCTCTTTTGTTGTCTCACCAGCTCAGTCTACCCTTAAATGTTAGGGTTTCTCTGGGTTCCATTCTTAGTTCTATTCTTGCCGCACATATCCACTCCGTGTATGATCTCATCCCATGTCTTCTATGATCTTCCTCAGGATGCCTGAGCAATCTCTCTTTCTGGCTTCATCCTCATTCCTGAGCTCTAGCTCCTAAACTGGTATTGGATTTCCACCAGGACTTTTAAAGGGAACATGATCAAACAGTGTTCTTTGTCTTTCCTGTACTCTATCTGTTTGCTCATATTTTTGATTAACAGCAGTGCCATCCTCCCGTTCTCTTATCCTAGAGCCTCCCGTGGTCCCTTCTGCAGCTCCCTGGCTCCGTCTGCCTCTCCTCCACCTCTCACCAATACCTAGTAAGCAACAAATTCTCTCAGGTCTCCCTCAGATGACTACATTCCTCTCTCTAGCCCTATGGTTCTCCTTTAGCTGAGGTCCATATCATTTCATCTCCCTCAAAGCCTCCTCTTGTCCCACATGTGGTCAGATGCTCTGTGGAGGAAGCCCCACCAGAGTGACTGAGAATACAGAGCTGGAGACCAAGTTTATGTCCTAGTTGGGCCGCTCACCAGCCACATGACCTTGCTGTGTTTAGTTGCTCAGTTGTGTCCAACCCTTTGCAACCCCATGGACTGTAACCCGCTAGACTCCTCTGTCCAAAGGGATTCGCCAGGCAAGAACACTGAAGTGGGCTGCCATGCCCCCCTCCAGGGTAGCTTCCTAACCCAGGGATTGAACCCAGGTCTCCCACATTGCAAGCGGATTATTTACCAGCTGAGCTACCAAGGAAGCCCTTGAACAAGGTGGTTAACCTCTCTAGGCCTGAATCTTCTCATCTTAGAAGTGGAGATAATAATATTGCTTCGATTTTAGGGTTTTCATTGTACATACAGATAAATTAATTCCTGTTTGCTCCTTGAAAGAAAAGCTATAACAAACCCAGACAGCACATTAAAAAACAGAGACATCACTTTGCTGACAAATATAGTCAAAGCTATGGTTTTTTCGGGAGTCAATTACAGATGTGAGAGCTATACCATAAAGAAGGCTGAGTACCAAACAATTGATGGTTTTGAATTGTGGTTCTGGAGAAGACTCTCAAGGGTTCCTTGGACTGCAAGGAGATCAAGCCAGTTAATCCTAAAGGAAATCAACCCTGAATATTCACTGGAAGGACTGATGGTGAAGCTAAAGCTCCAATGCTTTGGTCACTTGATGAGTTGACTCATTGGAAAAGACCCTAATGCTGGGAAAGATTGAAGGGAGAAGAAGGAGGCAACAAAGGATGAGATGGTTGGATGGCATCACTGACTCAATGGATATGAGTTTAAACAAACTCTGGGAGATAGTGAAGGATAGGGAAGCCTGGTGTGTTGCAGTCCATGGGGTTGCAAAGTGTCAAAACACGACTAAGTTCCTGAACAACAACAACGCATGCAAAACCTTTTGAAGAGTGCCTGGCTCAAACCCTATAAGTGTTACTGTTATTATCATTTAAAAATCAAATATGTGTATAGAGTGCTTAGCATAGTGCCAAGCTCATGGGGAGAGCTCCGTAAATGTTAATTGCTATTATTTTTGTCTGTGCTCTGTCTTCCTACTGCTGAGTTCGGGGTCCTGTTGAAGTACTTCTCACTGTGTTTTATAATTTATCTCTTAACATCTGTCTCCTTCGCTAGACTGTGTACTTCCCCCAGGCAAAACAGATCGTGTTTTAGTCATCTGTGTGTGCAACATTTAGCTCAGTGCCTGGTACAAAGTACAACACCAACATATGTTTTCAAGTAAGAAAGGCAACAAAGAGTCCAGTAGTTCCCTATACAGGCTCCTTTGATCTAATTCTGTCCTTCCCTCAGGTCTCGGATAGTCCCCACCAGGAACTCTTCCTAATGCCCCACCCTGATAGAGCTGGATGCTGCCTCCCTTGTGTTTCCATAATACACAGTGCCTAAGTCCTCCTATTGTTTTTTTAATTATCTGTTTACTCATTGACACCCTTGATAGATCATCATCTCCTGCAGGGCCCGAAGAGAATCTTATTCAACACTAAATGCCCAGCCAGTGCACAGCATATTAACTGACACCTGGTACTCAATATATATCTGCTGAATAATGCATGCCTGAATTAATTCTTGCAACAATGCTAGGAGAGAGGTACTAATATCATTCCTTTTAATATTTGAGGAAACTCAGAATTAGCAAGATGAAATGCCTTCCCAAAGGCATTAAAAACAGAAAATGAGGTTGAAGACATATGAAATCTGGATATTAAATTTGTAAGCAAATATATGTAGCTGCGTTAGACAAAGTCCCAAAGTAACAGTGGTTTAACCAAAGTAGATATTTATCTCTGAAGTAAGCCTGAGCTGAAATGGCAGCTCTGCCTCACAAAATTAGGAAGGTGCTGGCTACCTTCGATTTGGTGGCTTTGCCAGTTTTGGGGATACTGTGCCATTTGCACAGTCCAAGATGGCCCACACCATACCTGCATTTCAGGCAATGGGGAAAAGCAGTAGGCTGTGGAGAGCTTCTCTCCTTACAGGATATCATCTTGAACTTGCAAAGTTCCCAGCCACTTTTGCACACTTGGCCACATCTAACTGTGAAGGTGACTGGGTCTTTCTATTGGACAATCATGGGCCTAACTTAAAACTCCATTCCTTTGAAGGAGGAAAATAACATTGTTAACCAGGGCTCTCTTTCATGAATATTAAAGCTCCCCTTTTCCTGGGTAGAGAGGAGATACTGGAAGGGAAAGGAAATGATATTAGAGATCTATTTTTTCTTTAAGGTAGCATAACTTATTTTCAACATGTTGATGGCATGAAAAAAATAGGAGAGAGGGTTCAGCTCTAGATTAAAAGAAACTTAAGAGACATACAACCAAATGATACATGTGGCCTTTTAAAAAAATAGATGCAAATGGTTTGAATAAAACAACCATGAAAAGAGCAATTAGGGAATTTGAAAATATCCTGATACTTCAAATATGATAACCATCTCTGAGTTATGGTGACACACTTTGAGTAATATAATGGTATTTTGGTTATCTTTTTTAATAGAGACTATATTCAAGTAAATAGGCATGAAATGATATGATGTCTGGCGTTTGTCTTAAACTCCTTCAGCCAGAGAAGGGTGTGGGGGAAAGATCAAACTATATGCAAAACCTTGATAATTATTAAATTACTTACTTTGAGGTATATTAAAATTTTTTCACAGTGAGAAAATTAAAACAGGAACAAAAATCAACCCCCATCCCCACTAGCTCAGCCCCACTGCTGGAGATATTTCAGTCCAAAGATGAAGGTAATAAACAAAGGCGTTGCTTCTTTGAAAGTTCCGGGTCCGTGCAGAGCTCAGGGCATGGCAGGTAAAATCAATATGTGTGTCCTTATGACTAAGCCTCTCTCCAAATGCTCCCCTGGGGACTCAGCTTCTTCTTGCAGATTACAACAGCACTGACGTTTTAGAAAAGAAAAATAGCACCGAGAAGTACTTAGTATGCTGGACCTGCCGCTGGCTCACACGGAGAGAGAATCAGGAACAGGCTGCTGCAGCCTGGGCCTCTCTCTGGGAGCTGCTCCCTCCCTTCCTCCTTAGAATATGGAAATTATCTCAAATCCAGAAGAAAAATCATTTCATCTGGGGGAAACTTTGACCCACAGCAGGTCACGACAGCTGTTTCTCTTCCCAAAAGGATAGGTAAAAGCAATACTGATTTGTCTCTGTGCTATGCCACCATGAGCCAGGATGACATTTGCTGCCACTCTGTTTGGTGGGACCAGTGCTGGGAAATTTCAGAGCAGGGGCGGCAAAGAGGTAACAATTTACATGCTGAAAAGGTCACCTGTGAATGGTTCTCAGCTTCATCGGCGAGGCTGATGTTGTCCTGATCACAGCGTTATTGGTTTTCAGAAAAAATCAGAACAAAGCAGTCCTCTATTCTCTCTGTTGCTGATAAAAACTGCCTCATACAGGCAATGCTAGAGATCCACTAGGACAGAATGTTTATGACGAATTAAGTGAATGCAGTTGTTCACACGTAGAAACCCATGTACCTCCATGTGAAGCCTACAGTGTGTTGCAAACCCATGCATTAAATTTATTTCAACAGGCATATCTTGAACACTAACCTGTGTGAGGTATTGCCCAAAGCACTGAGGAGACAGAGCTGACCCTCCCCCTCAGGGAGAATACCTACTCCTACTGCTATTCTGTGAACAACAGTGTCACAGGATATCATAAAATTCAAGTTTACTTTCTCCCCTAAGGAACACACTGTGCTCTGTCCCCCACCCAGTTCTGCTTGCTGCCATGTATTTGTATAACCCACTGCTGCTAAGTCGCTTCAGTTGCGTCTGACTCTGTGCAACCCCATAGATGGCAGCCCACCAGGCTTCCCCATCCCTGGGGATTCTCTAGGCAAGAATACTGGAGTGGGTTGCCATTTCCTTCTCTAATGCATGAAAGTGAAAACTCAAAGTGAAGTCACTCAGTCATGTCCTACTCTTAGTGACCCCATGGACTGCGCCTACCAGGCTCCTCCATCCATGGGATTTTCCAGGCAAGAGTACTGGTGTGGGGTGCCATTGCCTTCTCCAGTATAACCCACTGCTGCTGCTGCTGCTGCTAAGTCACTTCAGTCATGTCCGATCCTGGCCAAGATCAAAGAACCATCTGGAAGATTTCCCCAAATGACTCTAACAGAAGTCCAAGCCTATGATGTTCTTCCTGAAAACAGTGTTCTGTTGATTTAATATATTTATTCCTTCCCTTAGAGACCCACACTCCTCATTAGCACATCCATCTCTCCTAGACTTGGCAATAAAGAAACCTATTTGACCTAGAGTTTTCCAGACTTACTTAACCTTAGAACCTTTTCATCAAATAACTTTTCTGTTTGTGTTTCAAGGAACATACTTTGGGAAATGTCAATCCAGAGGCCTCTTAAACTATTAGAATTGTTGGCATGGGTCTAAAATTAAACAGAATAAGAATGTGCCCAAGTGGGAATCACATTTGAAGCTTTGACTTTTGACTTATTTAAAGCTAAAATCCAAGAGTCTTAAAATTTTCTAAGACCTTTTTAACAGGTTTCCTGTTAATTAGCTTTTTTCAAGTTAAAGGTAATCCTATGCTTGGCTTACCTGAAGCACTCTTTCAAACTGAATTGAAGGTTAGTGAGAGCTGAGAAACGTTCCAAGTGGGGCCACTGTGTTGTGCCATTCCTGGGGCTCACCCTTCACATGTTCACAGTGTGAATGTGCTCCTCGCGTTTGTGTGACACAGACAACCTGAAGAATTTCAACACTTGGGAAGACTGATTTTGAGTACAGGGAATTTGTACACCGCATCCCTGGTATGTAAGGCAGTGTCTGGTATACAGTAGGTGCTTGATAACTGAATGAACAGATAATGAATAGTCTAACTTTAGGTACCACGCTCCCTCAACATTTGTTCTTCAGGGAAACCAAGAGGCAAAACTAGGTGAATATAGGCTGTGGTTGATAGCCAGCGATCACAGTAGTTATTACTTATGATGCCAGTCTGAGTCAGGAATCAGACTCCCAGCAGAAACACATGAGCTATACGTACTTCTCCTGGCTAATCCTAAACTTAAATTTTTAGATGAAGAAGTTCAGTCAAGGAAGATACTCACAGCGGGGTCCATGGAACAAAGCTCATGACCTGTGCATGGATGACATCCCAGCTCTTTAGAGTAATAGTTCCTACATGGTTCAGAGGGGTCGAAAGAGAAGCACAAATTGATTTTTATCTTTGAACATCCAGCCAAGGTACTGAAGCATCAGGCTGGTCAATGACTTGAAAAACTAAACTTGATTCTCCTAGAATCACAGACCATCACAGTCGATGTGTACCAGTAATGCATGATGTGTACTTTAGAAACCATTTCTTACAATCATCTCTTTATGATGAAAAAGCTAAGACCAGATAAATGAAGTGGGTGTTTTTGGGTCTTTGTCTAATAGTTCATGGCCTCACTAGGACCAGAAAGCTTTTCCTAGCTCCAGTTTTTCCTTAGCTTTCTGCTCATATTACCTCGTCATATAAGGGTGTCAAAATGTCCTACTACAAAGCATTGATGGTAGATGATGCTAGGAAGACTGCAGTCAGATAATTAAAAAATTTATACAGTGTTGAGGGATTTAGACAGTAGGTTGGCGGTGAGAAGCCATTGAAATTTCTAAGCATGTAAATATTATGATTCGCTTTTCTAAAACATTTAAAAGACCAAAAAAAGGTATAAAATGCAAACACGAACCGCAAGACAGCTGAGGGGTCATAGAAAAATAAGGCAGTTGTAGGTGGAGTAGATTTACCATATTCAAACCCAGAGCATCTGGCATGCTACTCCAGTATTGGAGTTGTTAAGGGAAATAATTCAATATAAAATCTCATGCCAACCCAGTGAATCCTAAGCATTAAACCAGACTGTGATGCATATCAAGGCAATCTGCTAAGGAAATTGCCAAAAGAAAGAAATCTCACTCTTTTATATAGCCTGGCAGATACAATTTACTACACACATGTTTAATTATCTTTACTAAATGAAAAAATACAGAACTTCTATCATTATGAGAAACAAAAAACTACATCATAGAGCCAAGTGGTAGGCTTAATCCCCCATAGATCCAGGCACCACCCTCCTTAACATTCAAAGATAGC
Source organism: Capra hircus (assembly GCF_001704415.2). NCBI lineage: Eukaryota > Metazoa > Chordata > Mammalia > Artiodactyla > Bovidae > Capra > Capra hircus. The sequence goes on from NC_030810.1 coordinate 43,537,717, forward strand.
TCTGAGGCCTCCAAGGAAGGCATTCTTGGGATACAAAACTGGCAAGTGGCTTATTTAATTTTTAGAAAGAGTTGCATACATCTCAAAGAACTAGAGAAAGCATTTACAGTATCAAATTTTTCTAAAGAAAATGTTAAGTTGAGAGAAAAGGGGAAAGTTTTCTTTTTCTATTGGTTAGGGGGAATTTTTTTTAAGTACTTAAGTTTCTGTTTACTCTAACAGAGTTTTTTCTCTTGGATTGTATCACAGTTCCAAGATCTTTAAAGGTGCTCTATTAGTTTCTGAAGGCTGTCTTAACAAAGTGCCCACAAACTGGGTAGCTTAAAACAATAAAATCTATTTACTCATGGTAACTTTGGAGGCCAGAAGTCCAAAGTCAAGGTATTGTCAGGGCCATACATCCTCTGAAGTTTCTAGAGGAGGATCCTTCCTGGCCTCTTCTAGCTCTGGGTAGCCCCAGGCTTTCTTTGGCCTGTGGCAACATAATCTAATCCCCACTTTCGTCTTCCTATGACTGTCTTCCTTCTGCGTCGGTATGTCCTTCCCACTTATATGACTCCAGAATTATTAGATTAGAGCCCACTGAAACCTAGTATGACCTGATTTTATTGTGGTCACTTCTGCAAAGATGCTATTTCCTAATAACATCACATTCACAGGTCCTAGAGATGAGGACTTCAATGTATCTTTGTAGGGGACACAGTTCAACCCATAATGATGGGGCCATGATATTCATGCCAAATGAGGCCTGGAGAGTGTGGAATGGTGTCTTGTTTCCCCCAAAGTCACTGAAACATCATCACTCCCTTCAGATTCAGCACTCTTCCATGCTATGCTTGGGACACTGGGATTTTTCTGGGACAATCTAGAATCCGGGAGGTACCAGTCATTTTTCAGGTCTCTAGGTCTCTCCTCTGTACCTCTGTGGCATCCCAAGAAGCACAGGCAGTGGCCCTATCCTCTGTGGCTCTAACACATTCTCCAGGGTCCCCTTTCGGAGAAGGCAATGGCACCCCACTCCAGTACTCTTGCCTGGAAAATCCCAGGGACAGAGGAGCCTGGTGGGCTGCAGTCCATGGGGTCACGAAGAGTAGGACACGACTTCACTTTCATTTTCACTTTTCACTTTCATGCACTGGAGAAGGAAATGGCAACCCACTCCAGTGTTCTTGCCTGGAGAATCCCAGGGACGGGGGGGCCTGGTGGGCTGCCATCTGTGGGGTCGCACAGAGTCGGACACGACTGAAGCGACTTAGCAGCAGTAGCAGCAGCAGCAGGGTCCCTTTATTCTAAGATCCATAGATTTCTCTGCCTTCATCTTCCTCCTTCATTCAGCCTGGGATGTCTGTTTCTGGTCTGGAGAAGAGACTTCTCCCTCTGTGACTTCCCATGAAGAATGGACTATCCTGGGGAGAGACTTTGAGGGCTATCTTGCCTTTGATTCTGCCGGAATAACCCCTTCCCCAAAGGCAACTGGCACAGCCTTGACTATCTGCTTCAGTGTTAGGATACAGAGGGAGTCACTCATGATAGATTAAGACATCAAACTGAAGCCCAGTTGCAAAATAATTGAGGTATTGAGTAAAAAGAGACTGTCCTCTGAAAACATTAAAAAGAAAACAGCATCTGCAAAAGAGTAACTGGCCTCTCTCACATATAGGTACACGCTTTCCTTCTTGTCCCTAATCACTGTGGGTTTCTACTGCCTTTGAATACACAGCATGGAGAAATGGTTCATCCACCATTTATTCCCCACCACTTCCCTTCTTCCTCCTAATGAGGAACATTATTTCTGTGTGGTTTTTTTCCTGTCATTTGCCACTTACAAACCAGTTTGCTTCATCACCAGCCGACTCCTTCTCACACTAACACATATGTCTCCTTTACCCAAGCCTTTTCTGTCTCTCCTCATTATGTCATGAGATGCTCTCTCTCCAGACTTATCATGAGTGCAAAAATGGCCCTAATTACAAATGATGGGCATAAGGATACTCTAATGACGCACTTATAGCTAGGAGAAAGAGAGCCATAGTGTTCCGGGAAAATGAGGACATGATAATAACGGGGCCATCACTTGCAAAGTCCTTCAAAGTCCTCAGAAGTCTCCTTCAGAATCTCCTAGAAAGTTTCTGCCTGCCTCTCTATCTTTCTCTAATCATGCCTGTCCCACTTCAAGTGGCATTGTACAAGATAAGTAAATTCAAGTATTTCCCCCATACTGTTTGATCTCTGGGAAGAACTTTAGAGATATTTTACACTGAAGAAATTAAGACTTAGAAAAGCTGCTTACAGAAGAACACATGGCTTGCAGATGAAGGATAACAGGAATACACCACCCCAAAATATGCTACCTTGGCATAAGGATTATTTTGAGCTAAAAGCAACTGAAGAGGAGCAGATAAAACACAAGCTCTCTGCACTCCCCCTATTTGCCTAAAAGCAAGACATAAATTTACAAGGTATACCTCTTCCTCTTTTTCAGAGGGACAAAGGTTAATTCCCAGACCTGACCTAAGATCCTTAACAAGAGAGAAGGCACCGACATAACAAACCTTACTCTTTTTCAATCATGCTTTTTCCTGGTAGTCTTCCCATAACTGGCATTCCCTCTGCATTTCTTTCATTTTAGTGGAGGATGATATTTAAGTTGGGGTTCTTAGCTATGTCAGAGAGTTAATCATTTCCCCCTGGGTATCTCCCATGTAGACATGAGCTGTTGTTGTTCAGCCACTGTCATGTCCAACTCTTTGCAACCTGATGAACTGCAGCATACCACATTCCCCTGTTCTTCATTATCTCCTGGAGTTTGCTCAAACTCACATTCATTGAGGCAGTGATGCCATCCAACCTCATCCTCTGTCACCCTCCTCTCCTAATGCCCTCAGTCTTCCAGCATCAGGGTCTTTTACACTGTGTTGGCTCTTTGCATCAGGTAGCCAAAGTATTGGAGCTTCAGCTTCAGCATCAGTCCTTACAGTGAACAGTCAGGACTGATTTCCTTTAGGATTGACTGGTTTGATCTCCTTGTTGTCCATGGGACTGTCTAGAGTCTTCTCCAATACCACAATTTGAAAGCATCGATTCTTCAGTGCTCAGCCTTCTTTATGGTACAACTCTCACATCCATACATGACTGCTGGAAAAACCATAGCTTTGACTATACAGATCTTTGTTGGCAAAGTGATGTCTCTGCTTTTTAACATGCTGTCTGAGTTTGTTGCAGCTTTTCTTCCAAGGAGCAAGCATTGACATGAGAGATACAGACAAAATACATGTCAATAAACTTCTCTTTTGTTTTCTCTTGCTAATCTATCTTTCATCACGGAAGTCTCAGCCAAGAACTCAGAAGGACAGGGAGAAAATTATTTTTCCTCCTCTACACAGTGATAGATTTCAACAGGGCCTTTTGCCTCTCCACTGAGTGCTCATTCTAGCACCATATGTTGTCTTCTTGTTAGAGGAAGCACGCTGATTGAAACCGCCCACGCTGGCCAGGCACCATAGTAACCATTTGCATGAGTTGTTTTACGGCAGGAGGTCCTGGTAAGGAACAGGAAACTAATAGGCCACCACCAACTAGAAGAGTTTGGGAAAGGTCAAAAGGAGATACCACCTGTCCGACCACCTCCCAGAATCCTTCTCTGCGGCATCCGTCTTGGGTGAACAAGGTGTGCACCACCAGGAAGGACTCTGAGTCAGAATGATTGGCTAAAGACAACCCGGAAACTAACCCCATCACCATAAAACCCCAGACTGCGAGCCATGTGGCAGAGCAGTTCTCCTGGCTTCCCTTACCCTGCTGCTCTCCACCCGGGTGCCCTTTCCCAAAAAATTCTCTTGCTTTGTCAGCACATGTGTCTCTTCAGACAATTCATTTCCGAGTGTTAGACAAGAGCCCAGTTTCAGGCCCTGGAAGGGGTCCCCCTTCCTGCAACATTCTCATACCCCAGTGCTTAGGGTTTTTTCTTTTTAAGGGTATAACTTGATACATTTTTTATGTAAGAATATACCTGTGAAAGATTACCACAAACAAGATATTGAACACCACCCACAATGGTTTCCTTGCATCCTACCATACTCCTTCCTACAGAATTCTCCCTACACCAGCCCTATAGTCAGGCAAAAATTTTTTGGGATCTGCCTTCTCTCACTATAGATTAATTTGAAATTTCTCACATTTTATATAAATAGAATCCTACAATACATTCACTTTTTGTGTCTAGTTTCTTTCATTCAGCAAAATTATTTTGAGATTTATCCATATTGTTGTATGTATCAAAAGTTGATTCCTTTTTGTTAAATGGTATCTCACTGTGTGTGTGTGTGTGTGAGTGTGTATGCATAGATACTTGTACGTTCTTTCCAGTTTAGGATTACAGTGCAGGAAAGGCAAATGCAGGCAGAGTCCAGTGTTCTTGCTGAGATGAGCTCCTTGCAGATACAAGGATACAGTCAGGCAAAATTATTTAGAGTTTTTATGGCAGAACACTGGAAAGTAAAGAACTCTAAAAATCTGCCTAACCTTGATTGTGTATCTAAAAATTGCTTAAGTCAAAATCACAAATATTTCTCTCAGAATTTTTATATTTGTGTGTGTGTGTAACTTATAGTTATTTATTCATCTAGTGTGGGTGTGGATCAAAGTTCCCAGTGCTTAAGTTTTATTCTGCTTTACTAACATTGGCAGCCAATAGAGTCCTTCCACTCATTCAGTTAATATTTACTGAGTCCCTGTTATGTGCCAGACACACAGTGCTGAACACATTTAAGCTTTGGCAAAACAGAGGTAAACAAGGCAGGTACAGTGCCTGTTCTTGCTGAGCTTACATTCTTTGGAGAAAGGCACAAAGAAAAGCAAATAGCTACTTAAATACAGTGTCTCCTATGAGACTTAATAGGTTTATAATGGGAGCACTCAATAGTGCTTACTTGGGACAAGGCCTCCCAAAATGAAATTTAATATTTTTTTTTTAGTAAGGCAGCATTTTAGCCAGATTCAGAGTTTAATGCTATTTGTTGGCTTCTCTACAAACAACAGAAAGATGCATTCTAAGTTGCAAAAAAGTAACTTAGAAAATGTTGGAAAACAGTTTATCTTAGAAGGTGAGAATGAGACTCTTGTCCTAATGTGCTCCCTACGAAGAACTGATCATAGGCATGACACAGAAACAAGAGCTACTATGCTGAACATGACCTAAAATTCTCAAAAGAATGAACCATATATATCCCCTCAAGTGTCTGTAAACACAGATACAGATTAGCAACATAGCAGGCATTCAAAAAGTATTTTTAAATCAATGAATGGTGAAATTTCCATAAAAATTAAAATCTCAATAGGCAGAAAGAATGAGAGAAATTCCTATCCTACCTTAATTCTCACTGAAAAGGAAAAGCCAATTGTTACAGTGCAAAATTTTCAGATTATACATTGCAAATGTATAAAAATACAACTAATTTTTATATATTATCTTATATCCTGTACCCTTGGTGAACTTGCTAATTACTTCTAATAGTTTTAGTAGATTCCTTACAATTGTCTATCCACAAAATCACATCATCTGCCAAAAGAGATTGTTTTACTTTTTCCTTTTCAAAAGCATGCTTTCATTTTTTTCCTTGTCTAGGATGTGGTTAGACCCTCCAGTACAATGCTCAGTAGAAGTGATGAGAGCAGGCATCTTTGTCTTATTCCTGACCTTAGGGAGAAAGCATCCAGTCTTTCACTATTAAGTATGTTATTATGTGTGAGGTTTCTGTAGCTGCTCTTTATCAGGTTGAAGAAATTACCTTCCATACCCGGATTGTTGAGTATATCTTTGAATTTAAAGTGTGTTTCCTGTGGCAACATGTAATTGGAGCATTGTTTATTTTTAATATAGTCTGACAATCTCCGCCTTTTGATTGGATTGCATGTTCATTCACACAATGTCATTATTGATATGGTTAGATTTATGCATGCCACTTTACTTTTTGTTTGTATATGTCTCATATCTTTTGTATCTCTCTTCTTCCTTTGCAAAGAATTGAACAAATATTTTCTAATATAGCATTTGTACTCAAATGTGTGCTCAGTTGCTTCAGTCATGTCTGATTCTTTGCAACCCTAAGAACTAGCCAGGCGCCTCTGTTCATGGGATTTTCCCAGCAAGAATACTGGAGTGGGTTGCCATGCCCTCCTCCAGGAGATCTTCCCAGCCCAGGGACTGAACTTGCATCTCCTGCATTGCAGGTGGATTGTTTACGCTGAGCCACCAGGGAATCTCATTTAAATATCTTTAATGCTAATTTACTTTAAAACTTTAAAAACTTATTTCCTTAGTGGTTTGGTTATTCTAGAGCTTATCATTCATGTCTTAACTTATCAGACTCAGCTCTACACTAGTAATTCTAGTGAGATATAGAATGTTACTCCTATATAGATCTACTCCCTTTTCCCCTTTTAATAGAATTACTTCTATACATATTATATCTATCAATGCTGTAAACCAAATAATACATTGTTATATAATTATTTATATAACTTGGTCTTTTTTTTTAAGTGAGAAAGAAAAGAACAAGTATACAATTGATCTTTGAACAACATGGGTTTGAACTACGCAGGTCCACTGATCTATGGGGTTGTTTTCAATAAACACATACTACAGTACTACAGTAAAGTGATGCTTAAAATTCTCCAAGCCAGGCTTCAGCAATACATGAACTCTGGACTTCCAGATGTTCAAGCTGGTTTTAGAAAAAGCAGAGGAACCAGAGATCAAATTGCCAACATCCGCTGGATCATGGGAAAAGCAAGAGAGTTCCAGAAAACATCTATTTCTGCTTTATTGACTATGCCCAAGCCTTTGACTGTGTGGATCACAATAAACTGTGGAAAATTCTAAAAGAGATGGGCATACTAGACCACCTGACCTGCCTCTTGAGAAACCTGTATGCAGGTCAGGAAGCAACAGTTAGAACTGGGCATGGAACAACAGACTGGTTCCAAATAGGAAAAGGAGTACGTCAAGGCTGTATTCTGTCACTCTACTTATTTAACTTATATGCAGAGTACATCATGAGAAACACTGGGCTGGATGAAGCACAAGCTGGCATTCAGGTTGCTGGGAGAAATATCAATCACCTCAGATATGCAGATGACACCACCCTTATGGCAGAAAGCAAAGAACTAAAGAGCCTCTTGATGGAAGTGAAAGAGGAGAGTGAAAAAGTTGGCTTAAAGCTCAACATTCAGAAAACAAAGATCATGGCATCTGGTCCCATCACTTCATAGCAAATAGATGGGGAAACAGTGGAAACAGTGGCTGACTTTATTTTTCTGGGCTCCAGAATCACTGCAGATGGTGATTGCAGCCATGAAATTAAAAGATGCTTACTCCTTGGAAGGAAAGTTATGGCCAACCTAAACAGCATATTAAAAAGCAGAGGCATTACTTTGTCAACAAAGGTTCGTCTAGTCAAAGCTATGGTTTTTCCAGTGATCATGTATGGATGTGAGAGTTGGATTATAAAGAAGGCTGAGCACTGAAGAATAGATGCTTTTGAACTGTGGTGTTGGAGAAGACTCTTGAGAGTCCCTTAGACTGCAAGGAGATCCAACCAGTCCATCCTAAAGGAGATCAGTCCTGGCTGTTCATTGGAAGGACTGATGTTGAAGCTGAAACTCCCATACTTCGGCCACCTGATGCAGAGAGCTGACTCACTGGAAAAGACCCTGATGCTGGGAAAAAAAGATTGAGAGCAGGAGGAGAAGGGGATGACAGAGGATGAGATGGTTGCGTGGTATCACCTACTCAATGGACATGGGTTTGGGTGGACTCTGGGATTTGGTGATGGACAAGGAGGCCTGGCATGCTGCGGTTCATGGGGTTGCAAAGAGTCAGACACGACTGAGCAACTGAATGAACTGAACAGTACTACATGATACAGAGCTACATGTTATAGTTGGTTGAACCTGTTGACACGGAGGGCTAACTGTAAGCTTATATGCACATTTTCACCTGGTACCCTATGCTGGGAGTTGGACAAATCTTAGGCACTAGAAAGCAGCCTCTAAGAGAAAGCAGAAGCACTTGTCCTGATTGATTTCTCCTTCCTTTCTCTCCTCCTTCTTCCTTTTCTTCCTCTCTCTCTGCCCTCCTCTCCCTCTTCTCCTCTTCCCCTTCTTCTTTCTCCTCCCCTTCCTTCCTTCCTCCCTTACTTTTTCTCTCTCATTCTCTCATAATACCATCATAAAACTAGATCTGGATAATGGTTTAACCATAAAAACAGCCAGTGAAATTCCTGAGAACAGAATGCAGCATGTTGTCCTAAGAGGAGATAGATCTGGTTCTTACAGAACTAGTGTGAGACAGTGAAGAATAAAAGACTTAATGGTGGGGTGAAAGCATGATGAATGGCTGATGGGAGATCTCTGGTGTAGAAAAGGGAAAGGAAGCAATTCATACTGTTTAGGGACAAGATGGAGACCAATGATCGAAACTTATGAGGAGGCAGATTCCAGCTCAACGTAAAGAAGTCTTTTAACCACTAAACTCTTATCAATGAGATGTGTGTGGTTATAACACGAACAGCTTTGTTTTTGTCTTGGTTTCAAGTTGTCCAGATGCCAACTCTGAGACAAGGATTTGGGTGCTAGTAGTTTATCTGGGAGGCAAAGAAGGATCACGGGGAGAGGAGTAGAAAAGTGTGACAGAGAGGCAACAGGACCAAGAAAGAGCACTCTGTCAATCCAGCCACTGCTGTGGATAACTTGTGCTTAATCCTGATGAGAACCTCTGAGAGCAGCTCAAAGCCATTCTACTCTGGAGACAAGGGAGCAAGAGTATTTAGACACTAACCCCTGACAGCCATTTGTCTAAGCTACTCCCAGGGACCTATCTCCTAGCACCTGGGTGACAATGAAGGCTCCAGCAACAGGAGAAGGCCAGGTGCCAGCAGGGGGAGGTCGGGTTAAGGTGCCTTGAAGTAGTGGGGACAATGATGTCTGCTGCGGGACCACCAATGGCCCCTGCTGTGCATTTATACAGCACTTTGTTGTTAGTCGTTCCGTCATGTCTGACTCCTTGCGATCCCATGGACAGTAGTTCACCAGGCTTCTCTGTCAGTGGAATTCTACAGGCAAGAATACTGGAGTGGGTTGCCATTCCCTTCTCCAGGGGATCTTCCCAACCCAGGGATCAAACTCGGGTCTCGTGCGTTGCAGGCAGATTCCTTACTGCTTGAACCACAAGGGAAGCCAACTGAGCACTTTAAGTGTGCCAAGTACTTGGCATGTATCATCCTACTTATTCCTCACTTCAACCCGACTGGGTCGATATTATTCTACTCATCTCATAGATAAAGAAACAGAGGCTCAGAAAAGATACGTGACTTGTGGTGTAGCTAGAATAAGGCAACGTTCAAGGTCAAACTCCAGCTCGCCTCATTCTAAGTCACATGATCATAATACTACCTTTGCTTCCTCTCTTAGGCAGCTGGGACTAAGCTGAGAGTGCATGAGGGACCTGTAGGAATTGTGTAGGGGTGTAGGGTTCTTCCTCTTCTAAGTCGCTTCAGTTGTGTCCAACTCTGTGTGACCCCATAGACGGCAGCCCACCAGGCTCCCCCATCCCTGGGATTCTCCAGGCAAGAATGCTGGAGTGGGTTGCCATTTCCTTCTCCAGGGGTGTAGGATTAAGGGCTTTAAATTCATGCCACCTCCAACTGAACAGCCACAGAAGAACAGGCTACAGGCTGTGTGTGGGCAGAAGCTGGGGCTGGGAGGCAAACTTTGTCTTTCACTGAAGTGCCAAAGATGTGTGTGTTTGTGAAGAAGATGGCAGTGTTTGTGAACTGATTATGTTTGTACATCAGCTTGAAGGCCTTTTTTTTCTCTTATCTTACTCTTAATTGAAGCATAGTTGATATGCAATATTATGTAAGTGTAAGGTGTACAATATAGTGATTTGACAAATACAATATAAAATGACCACCTTGATAAGTCTAATCACCATCTATCACCAAACAAAATGATTATACTACTGTCGACTCTACTCTTTTGCTGTGCATTGCATCCCATAACTTATCTTATACCTGGAAGCTTGTACCTCTTAACCCCTTTCACCTCTTTCACCCATACCTCAATCCATCTCCCCTCTGTCAACCATCCATTAGCTTTTTATATCTGTGAGTCTCTTTCTGTTTAGGGCTCTTTGATGCCTGAGGATTCCGAGATTGTGCTTGGGGAGCCCAAGAAGGACAAGGAGGAAAGTCTGGGTGTTACCTAGATAGGAGTAAAGGAGCAACCCAGGGAGGAAGGGCTCAGTGTCAGAGAGCAGCGAGGGCACAGGGCAAAGCACTGTGTCCGTTTATACTTCCAAGTCCGCAAAAGAGAAATGTTACCATTGTCCAGGGACAAAAATCTAGGTTTTCGCCAACACACACATGCACCATGAATTCAGCCCTGGAGGCAGTTTGTTGAGCATAAAGAGCACCAGCCTTAGAAAGATCTTGACTCTGAACCTGGTTACTTACAGGTGTGCCAGGCAAAGCAGTGCCCCCCCCCACAAAATTTATCATCACCTTGAACCTGTGAATATCACTTTATTTGGAAATAGGATCTATGCTTGAAAAAAAGTGAAACAGTGAAAGCATTAGTTGCTCAGTTGTGTCTGACTCTTTGTGACCCCCATGGACTCTAGCCTGGCAGGCTCCTCTGTCCGTGGAATTCTTCAGGGAAGAATACTGGAGTGGGTTGCCATTCCTTTCTCTAGGGGATCTCCCAACCCATGGATCGAACCAGCATCTACTGCATTGCAGGTGGATTCTTTACTGTCTGAGGCATCAGGGAAGCCCTAGGATCTATGCTTGCTGCTGCTGCTAAGTCGCTTCAGTTGTGTCCGACTCTGTGCGACCCCATAGACGGCAGCCCACCAGGCTCCTCTGTCCCTGGGATTCTCCAGGCAAGAACACTGGAGTGGGTTGCCATTTCCTTCTCCATCTATGCTTAGGTACTCAAATTGAAATGAGATCATACTGGTTTCGGAGGAGCCCTGCCTAATTCAATGACTGGTATGCTTAGAAGGTCACAGACCCAGAGCGGAAAGCCCACCATGTGAAAACAGAGGTGGAGATAGAAATTCTGCTCCTGTAAACCCAAGAGTGCCAAGGAACGCCTGCAACTGCTAGAAGGGATGAGAAAGAATTCATCTGTAGTACTTCTGGAGAGAGCACGGCCCTGCTGACACCTGGTTTTGGACTTTTGCCTCCAAAACTGTGAATGAAAAAATTTGTGTTGTTTTCAGCTACCCAGTTTGTAGTAATTGTTTTACAGTAATTTTTGTACTGAAATGAAGGCAAGCTGGGTGTATTAAGTACTCCCTTGAGCCTCAGTTTCTTCCTCTGTAAAATGGGAACAAAAGCAGACACATACAATAGGGTTCACTAAAGCCTTTACTTCAATCAGTGTTAGCTCACTTCCAGAAGATTCAGAGGGAAGAGGTGCCCATCACTACCCTGCCCACTTCTCTCAGCTACCGTCAGGGTTCGGGGGACAGCCAGCAGCTCCTGAGAAAATTAGCACTGGTCTGACCATTTCCCTCTTTTCACTGCCTTGGCTCCCTTCTGGCTCTTTCTTTCCAGACAGAGAAAATCGTCTGGGAGCACTGACTGCTCCTGGAAGCAGACCGGTTTGAGCTGGTGATAAATGGATTGCTGCCCACAGGAGCCCTGCTGCCTGACGTCAGAGACGGCGGGCACTAATTAAGGGGTTACTGTGTTTACAGGAAGATGAGGAAATAAATGTCAAGACTGCAGTGTTCTGGCTGCTGTTTCACAGGGTCAAAGCCAACTCTAACACCTTTTATCTGAGAGGGTGGTGGGTCCCATGGCTCAGGGCCCCCCAGGTTCCTCACGTGGTCCTGACAAGCAAGGCCTGGTGCCCCAGGGGTCTCTCAGCCCCCTCATCTTTTCCCGGCTGGGACTCTGTTAAAGGCGGAGGGGGGAGAAAAGGAGTGAGGAAAATTCTGGCTAGTTAATTGTAACATTTATAAAGAAGCCACGTTTCCAATCTTTAGCCCGGCTGCTCATGATCCCCCACCATCCCGCTGTTGGTATTTGGAGCTGATAAATCAGTCTTTCTAAACAGGTCCTAAGAGGCTGCTCAGATTTGGGAGGACAGGAAATTAAAGAGCCTTGGGAGGGGGACTGACAGCCTGTGCTCCCACACACGGCCCCCATGCCAGACAGTGGCTATGGCAGGAGAAAGCAAATGAAGGAGCAGAGCAGGCAGAGTGAGGGCGACGTTTGGCATTCACATCACCAACCAAGATCCAGAGAGACCCCCCAGGCCAGGACTAACAGCTGTGGCACAGGCCCTGATTGCCCAGAATGCCCAGTCTACAGCTGGCTGTGAGTCAAAACCTCATGCCAGACTCCCAGCCAGGAGTATAATTAGTGAGAAAGGGCGAAAGGACCGAATCCCTATCCAGTCATTCTGATCTGTAGTTCCAAACTCTGGAAACCATTCGTAGCGGGGCACCGCCAGATATCCAACACAGAGCCCCAGGTTCAAAGGTAAATGGGAAAGGGAGAAGCGGAAAAGATGCCAGCAGCAGTGTGGGAGGTGACACCCCCAGCCAAAAGCAGTTCCCAACAGGGCACAGTCCTGGGAAAAGGGTTCTGATTAAGAAAACAATCTGGCAGCCTGTTTGGATTCAGCTGAATTAAACTAAAAAATTAATTGCAGAAACACTTCCCAAAATGTTTCCATTTTTCCGTGTAGGAGGGCTAAAAGCTCAGCAAGAACTTAAAGTGATGACTATTATAGGTGCCATTTATTGAGTGCTACTACATGCCTGCAAGTCTGCATGCATTTGGTATATTTCTTACAATAGCCGTGCAGTGTAGGTGGGATCCTTCCCTTTGGATAGATGAGGAAACTGAGGCTCAGAGATGCTAATTAAGGTGCCCAGGTCACACCAGCTGGAAGGAAGTGGGAGAGCCAGGTATCAAATCTGGCCTGATTTTATGATCCATGATGGTTCTCCTCTCCTGGGGTTCTAGTCTTCTATTGCAGCTTAACAAGCCACCCCAAAAGTCAATGGATTGAAACAGCAATCATTTTGTCATGTTTGTGATTCTCTGGGTGAGGATCTAGGCTGGACGCAATAGGAATGGCTCATTTCTGTCCCACGGTGACTGGGGTGTCAGATGAGGTGGCCCCAAGAGAACTGGAGGTAGCTCTACTGAGGCCATATATCTGGGCTCTCAATTCTGAATTTCTACTAGGTTCCTTGCTTTTTTAAAAAATCCCTAATGTATCTACTGAAGTCCAAAATAGTTTCTTCCCTCTCTCATCTGGGGCCTGGATTTGGATGGCTGGAATAACAACTCTCTCTCCCCTGAGCCTCTTGGTGTGGCTGGCTTGAGCTTCCATAAAGCACAGTGGACTCAGGGTAGTCAGTTTTTACAGAGTGGCTAGCTTCTCCAAGCCCATTAGGAAGAAACAGAAATCAGAAGTTGCTAGTTTTATAGGTATTAAGCCCAGGAGCTGGCCCAGTATGACTTTTGCCATATTATATTGGCCATATGAGTCACAGAGCCTGTCCAGATTCACGACGAGCTCATTATATGCTTTGTGAACATCATCTCTGCTCCTTATTAGGCATCATGCCACAGAGAAGCTCTTTGCCTTAAATTACACTGTTTCGGACGATAATGATAATGCCTCAATTTTGTTTAGCTTTTTAGATTTACAAAGAGCTTCCAATTGGATCTTATTTGAGCCTCATAATAAGACTCTGAGGCAGGCAGAGCAGGTTGTACCATACTGATTTTAAGAAAACCAAGATTTCAAAAAGAAAAAAAAAATACCCAAGGTATATGGGCATAAACTCCCAATCTACCCAACTCCATGCAGCCCCACTGATTATAGCTGAGACCTTTGCCTGCCATACCCTCCACACTGCTAATACACTCTAATTTGTCTTGTATTTTTATTCTTCAGCTCAAGAAATTTCTAGAGGGCTTTCAAAATAATAGGCCTATTAATATAAAATCAAGCTAGAAATAATAACTCCCTTTTACTGAATTTAATGATGAAAAAAGGTATGTGTTTTACCTTAACTGAAGTTAAATATTTCTTTGTTTTTATTGAGGTAAAGTTCACAAAACATAAAATCAAGCATTTTAAAGTCTACAGTCAGTAGCTTTCAGTCCATTCACAGTGCTGTGCAACCGTCACCTTTATCTGGCTCCAAAACATTTTCATCCCAAAGGCCCTGCGTTTCATAAAATTTATATGATAATTTCACCTTATACTTGGAATTGAAATGCTTTGTAGGTAATTATATGTGGGTAATGCTAGGTTTTATTAAAATGAAAAACACTCTGTCTTTGGACTCAAAATGACCTGGATTTAAATCATGACCCTTCAATTTTCTAGCCATGTGGGTTTCACAAAGGTGTTTAGCTGAGCCTGTTTTCTCATTCCTCATAAAAGGAAATAATGATCTCTACTTAGAAGGGAAATTGTGAGGACTGGTGAGATAATGGACTTCAAGCACCTCTTATAGGGCATGGTGCTTAGCGGTTGCCTAAATGATGGTAGTTGTTATTCACAGTGTTAATAACCAGAAAAGAGTTACAGGACCTCATGAAAACCATCACAACTCTCAGCTTCAGGGTTCAGGATGGAAACTGAAAGTGAATCTACATGATTCCTAAGCTCTAATATTTGAGATGGTAAAATATTTAACAGATCCACCCTTCTTCCATCTCTTTTAAAAGCCTATCACCTTCCTTCTTCTCACCCCTGACACACACACACGCATTCGCACAATCAAATTTCTCATTTTCTTTAATGGAAACACTTAACTTTAAGGAACTGTATTAAGGTATATGGAGAAGGAAATGGCAACCCACTCCAGTGTTCTTGTCTGGAGAATCCCAGGGACGGAGGAGCCTGGTGGGCTGCCGTCTATGGGGTTGCACAGTCGGACATGACTGACGCGACTTAGCAGCAACAGCATTAAGGTATATACTTGTTATTTGATATGCAATAAACTGCGCATATTTTGAGTGTATAGTTTGATGTTTTGATGTAGGTACACACTCTTGAAATCATCATCATTACCAAGATGCTGATGTACCATCACCTCCGACAGGGCTATGAGGTTCTGTTGCCCCCTCATAATCCTCTCTCCCATACTCTCCCATCCCCTAACTATGTGATGTTTGAGAATGTCCTGCTATGTGGCAATTGTCTTATCCCCCATGTGTAGATACACGGATTCCCTCGGGGCAGAGATTACGAATGCTTTGCTCATTATTGTATCCCCCCCTCAAATTGGTGGAATAGAGGAAAACAGCAAAAGAGGAGATGCTCAACAAATATTTGTTGAATGAATGAATAACCCCTTTGTCCCTTTCCTCCTGATGCGGTGATACTGAAGCTTTTATTCTCTGAGCGCTGTTGTGATTGATGCCAAGACAGAAGAGAGCTCTGGGGGCTGGAGTGTCTGGGAGCATTTCACAGAGGAAGAAAATTGCTTTGAGTCTGTGATGATGAAAAGGGCTTGTTGAGGAAGGCAGAGCTAATGGCTTGAGCACAGGCCAGGAAGCAATCTGGGAAAGATGAGAGTATGGAATGGATCGGAGACAATGCGGCAACTGACATGACTGACAAGTGACAAGGATTAGACTCCCTGGAGTTGTGGAAAACTTGAGACTTTATGAAATAGGAAAACAGAAAATAAAAGCAAAGCAGGAGCTGCTTGTACCTTGGCTGAGAATCACGCGATTTTAGAACTGGCCTAGCCATTCAAGATGAAACAAATGCTCATCATAACACAGATGAGAAAGGTGAACTCCAGAGAAGAAAAATAAGTTTCTCCAGCTCCCACAGTAGAATAGTGGGAGAACACGGCAAAATGCAAGTTTTGCAGTCTCTGCCACCTTTGCTTATTCATCATTTAATATTTACACTTGTTAATAATCAACTAGTTAATAAATATTTAATTAACTTATTGAGCTCGTACCATAAGCTAGGTGCTGGGATCATGTGGAAGTGAAAAAACAGCAGTGTCCTCATGGTATAGTGGAAAAATAAGAAAAGGTCAGAGTGATGCCGAGTGAAGAGAATGTGACCTGCTGGTTACAGCTTTGTAGATAGAGGACGGGTCTGAAGGCTAAGGAATTTAAGCAGCTTCTAAAAGTTGAAAAAGACAAGGAGAAACATTCTTTCTTAGATCCTCCAGAAAAGAATGCAGCCTGCTGACATGTTGATTCAGCCCAATGAAACCCATTTTTAACTTCTAAACTACCCAACTGTAAGATGATAAACCTGTGTAGATTTAAGCTATCAAATTTGTGGTAATTTGTTATAGCAGCAACAGGAGATTAATACAACCCCTAGCTAGCTATAGAGCCTTGTTATTGTTATTGTTTAGTCGCTAAGTAATGTCTGATTCTCTGCAACCCCATGAACTGTAGCCCTCCAGGCTCCTCTGTCCATGGAATTTTCCAGGCAAGAATACCAGACTGGATTTCCATTTGCTTCTCCAGGGGTTCTTCCCGACCCAGGGATCAAGCACACATCTCCTGCACTGGCACGCAGATTCTTTACCACTGAGCCACGAGGGAAGCCCTTCGAGTTACTCAAACTCTCTGAACAAGTTTTTCAATACCTAATGATCATAGTACTTAACCCTTCACTTATGGTGAGTAACAAGTGAAGAAGTAGAAATAAAGTCACTAGAGCAAAGTCTGGTGTTATAAGCAGGGCTGTGTATCCCCTCTCCCTGCCCCGCCATCTCCGGATTCCTATGTTGAAGCCATAATTCCCTGCCTCAGAATGTGACTGTATTTGGAGAGAGAGTCTTTAAAGAGGTGATTAAGTTAAAATAAGGCCAATGGGATGGGCCCTCATCCAATCTGATGAGGTATAAGGTATCCTTATAAGAAGAAGAAATTTGGACACACAAACACCAGGGATGTACACACAGGGGCAGGGCAGTGTGAGAAGGAGGCCATCTGAAAGCCAAGGAGAGAGGTCAGGAGAAACCAAACCTGCCAGGTACCTTGCCCTTAGACTTCCAGCCTCCAGAACTGTGAGAAAATAAACGGCGGTTTAAGCCACCAGTCTGAGGTACTTTGTTAGGGCAGCCCAAGTGGTGTTAGTGGTAAAGAACCGTCCTGCCAATGCAAGACATGTAAGAGACACGGGTTTGATCCCTGGGTTCAGAAGATCCCCTGGAGGAGGAAATGGCAACCCACTCCAGTGTTCTTACCTGGAAAATCTCGTGGATAGAGGAGCCTGGTGGGCTACAGTCCATGGGATCGCAGAGTTGGACACAACTTAAGCAACTTAGCATGAAGCAAACTAGCACACCACCTGGGTCTGCCCCACAGGATGGGACACTTGGGCTTTGATTTGTTTCAGACACCCATCTTCTGATATACACTAGATTTCTCAAGATGTGCTGCTTATAAACGGAACTGATTTTCAGAGACATTTGGGGTTGCTGGGCTGCAAAGGGACGGAGGGTACTTGAGCCATCCATTCATCCATCTTCTCCTCTCCAGCCACATCCAGAGCACATTAAAATAAAAAAATAAATAAATAACCATCTGGCAGATGAGGGCCCTGGCGGTTACCATGGTGAGGCAGAGCAGAGCTGGGAGACTGGGGTGTGTGTATCGATGTCTGACACTTGAGCCTAGGAAAATGTCAGCCTGTTTTGTGTTCATTTTGGACAATATTTTTATCTACGTTTTTTCCCTGGCTGAGTTGTTCAAGAAAAACGTTTGTAGGTCCTGTTCTGATCACTGGGTGTTTTCACCTACAGACATAAAATTCTCCGAGAATAAGGACTGAGTGTTTTCCCATTTTATTCCTCTTTTCTGTCCTTTCCCCTTCCTTCCCTCACATTACCTGTACCATTTAAGCCTGCGTCTGTCACCAAGTTGATACTCAAAAAGTATTTGTCAGGTTGAGTTGAATTAATTAACCTTTGGAGAAACTATTTTCCTGTTTGCTTCTGATTTTAAAAAGCACTGACAATTAATATCATAGGGAGTTCATTCAAGTGGCAGGCTCTGATACTTGGGTTATAGCTGCAGCAGGATTGGGTCATGTGAGCAGAGCAGAGGGGCTGATGATGGGAATTTAGTGGAGAGACATGGCTTGAGAGCAAGGATTCTGGGCTTGTTTGGACATGAATTTATTTGCATCCTGGGTCTGCAGCTAACTCCTTGTGTGACTTGAGGTCAGAGACTTCACTTCTCTGGCCTTTTTCACTGTCTTCAAAATGGGCATTCTAACCATACCTTGGAGAAGGAAATGGCAACCCACTCCACTACTCTTGCCTGGAGAATCCCATGGAGGGAGGAGCCTGGTAGGCTACAGTCCGTGGGGTGGCAAAGAGTCGGACACGACTGAGCAACTTCACTTTCAACCATACCTGCTTCATGGGGTTCTTCTGAGCCTTATTGGAGATGCCTCAGATAGAGTCCAGCAGCTCAGTTCAGTTCAGTTTAGTCACTCAGTCGTGTCTGACTCTTTGTGACCTCATGGACTTTAGCACACCAGGCTTCCTGTCCATCACCAACTCCTGGAGCTTACTCAGACTCATGTCAATCAAGTCAGTGATGCCGTCCAACCATCTCATCCTCTGTTGTCCCCTTCTCCTCCTGCCCTCAATCTTTCCCAGCAACAAGGTCTTTTCCAATGACTCAATTCTTTGCATCAGGTGGCCAAAGTATTGGAGTTTCAACTTCAACATCAGTCCTTTCAATGAATATTCAGGACTGATTTCTTTTAGGATGAACTGGTTGGATCTCCTTGCAGTCCAAGGGACCCTCAAGAGTCTTCTCCAACATCACATTTCAAAAGCATCAGTTCTTCAGTGCTCAGCTTTCATTATAGTCCAACTCTTACATCCATACATGACTACTGGAAAAACCATAGCTTTGACTAGAGAAACCTTTGTTGGCCAAGTAGTGTCTCTGCTTTTTAATAGACTATCTAGTCCAGCATCTGGCACTCATCTAACACAGTTGCAGGTTTTCACTGGGGTTTTGTTTTCAACTTCATAAGTCTGGCTCTTTTTTTTTTTTTTTTTCCCTGATCTCTAACATTCCAGGAAATTTTCTCTCTCACTAAGCTCATATCTGGGGGCAGGTGTGGAGAGACGACAGATCTGCCCCTCCTCTCAAGTCACCTGTGGGTTCCCTTTGATAATCACAGGGTGTCTGAGACTTCCAGAGGCAGAAATACCTGGGGAAGATGGAAGACTGGGCCTACAGAGGTTTCCAAGAGCAGGAAACTGACAGTTCCAACAGGGAACTGGTTCAGGCCAGCCCAGTCCAGGCTCAGGAGGTTATAGATACCAGTGTTCAAGGGAGTGGAAAGTGGCTTCACTGACATGGAGTGCCAGGCTCTGGAAGGAATCAGCAGCCAGTGAACAGAGAGTCCAGGAGAGCCCAGAGAAACAACAGCAGTGGGTGTTTTGGAGATAACTGGCTTTGCCCCTCTGCAGGACAGTCTGGTTACTTCCCTTCCAAATCCAGCACCCTCTCTTTGGTTTATGCAGAAGCTGAGAGGAGGGTTCTACTGGGCTCTTTCATCCTCTGGCAGCTCACCGGCTCCAAGCCTCAGAGCCCCACATGGAAGCTTGCTTCTCCTTCCCACCTCTGTACCCCATCCCCCACCTAGCCACTCTCCAGGTCACAAATGGTTTCCTGAGATCTATCTACATGCTGTAGGAGGGAGTCATCTGTTAAGGGGGTTGAAAGTGAAAGGAAAGTGTTAGTCACTCAGTCATGTCCCACTCTTTGGGACCCCATGGACTGTAGGCCAGCAGGCTGCTCTGTTCATGGAATTCTCCAGGCAAGAATACTGGAGCGGGTGCCATTTCCTTCTCCAGAGGATCTTCCCAACCCAGGGATCGAACCTGGGTCTACCACATGACAGGCAGATTCTTTACTGTTTGAGCCACCAGGGAGAACTGTTAAGGGGGTTACTGGGTGCTTATATCAATTCAATGGCAAAATCTTCCAACATTTATTGTGTATTTATTATATGTTAAGCATCTTGCCAGATGACTCACATGCCTTACTCATTTAATTACCCAACAATACTAGGAAGCGCTTTTTTCATCCCCATTATTGTAACTGAGGAAACAAGTCCAGAGAACTTAAGGAACACGATTGAGTTTTCATAGCAAAGCCAGGATTTGAACCTGATACATCAATGTAGCTCCTCAGCGTGGAGAGGCAGAACGAGGGGAGCAGGGGTACAGAGACTGCTCCCCACAGTTTGAAACCTGTGGTCCTCCACTCACCACCTTGACAAACTTGGGAAAGGTACAGGGCCCAGCACTCATAGTAAGCCCACTATGCACATTTGCTATCATCATTCAGCATGGCATTGGGGTGGCTTCTGTGTCCTGGTGACCTCCCTGGAAAGCTGCCTGAAATCTCTACATCAGAGAGAGTCTGGAGCATCCTCAGATGTACCTGCTCCAACAACCCTGGCCAGAGTCCTGTAAACCTTGAGAAAGGGGATAACTAAGCCGAAGTACAGGGAGACCTGCCATTTACCTGCTCCCCTTGCTGGCCTGTTCCTTCATACATGCTTAATTTTGGCAAAATTAATGATGAGAAGGAGCTGAATTCCACAGACTTGGATTTGCATTCTGGCTCCAGCTTTTACTAGTTGTGTGACTTTAGAAATGTTAAAAGCCCTACCATGCCTCAGTTTCTTCATCTAGAAAGTAGAAACTGGCTGAATGGAGGGAAACAAGAGAGAGAAGGACCTGGTGGGGCAAAGCCCCAACCCAGGGTCACTGTCTTCCTAGTGAATCTGTCCATGGTTCCTTAAGAGAACAGCAAGGGCTGACATCTTTGAGTGGTTCCTAAACTTCTTTGGGTTCTAAACATTTTGGCCAAATGCAAGGTTCAGTGTTCAGCATCACTAATTATAAGGGATATGGAAATCAAAGCCACAATGGGATAGCACCATGGCTGTTATAAAAAAAGATAAATAGCCAGTGTTGGAGAGGATGTGAAGAAAAGGAAACCCTTGTGCACTGTTGGTAAGAAATGTAAATTAGCATATCCACTATGGAAAATAGTATGAAGGGCCCTCAAAATATTAAGAATAAAATTAATGAATAATCCAGCAAATTCAATTACGGGTATATATCTGAAGGAAACAAAAACACTAATGTGAATATATCTATATATCTATATATATATAAAAGCCTCTATATTCATTGCAGCATTATATATAATAGTCAAGACATGGAAATGATCTAAGTATCCAGTGATGGATGAATGAATAAATAAAACATGAGATATATATATAATATAATTCAGTCACAAAAAAGAAAGAAATCCTGCCATTTGTGACAACTTGGGTGGACCCCAGTGATATTATACTACATGACATAAGTCAGACAAAGACATACTATATAACTTCACTTTTATGTGGAATGTACAAAAACAGAACGAAACTAACTCATAGATACAGAGAACATACTGGTGTTTGCCAGGTGCAGGGAGGCTGGGGTGGGCAAAATGGGTGAAACTGTCAAAAGTACAAACTTTCAGACACAAAGTAAATTAGTCCTGGGATGTATGTACCAAATGGTAACTATGGCTAATATCACTATATTGGATATTAGAGAGTTGCTAAGAATGTCGATCCTTAAAAAGTGATAAATTCAAGGTTTAGAAGAATAGGTCGTTCTAGCTTTAGATTTATCATTCATGCTAGTCCAGGAAGTTGCTTATCAAAGGTGTAGTGATGGAGCATTCCTGGCCCCTGTGGCTCTATCCTCTTTAATTAATTTTTAAGTATTATTGAAGTATAACTGACATATAACATTGGTTTCAGGTGTACAACATAGTGGTTCCATTATATATATATTATGAAATGGTCTTCATAAGCCATCTATCACCATACAAAGATTTTACAATACTGCTAACTGTATTCCCTGTGAAAATGCTGCACTCAATATGCCAGCAAATCTAGAAAACTCAGCAGTGGCCACAGGACTGGAAAAGGTCAGTTTTCATTCCAATCCCAAAGAAAGGCAATGCCAGAGATGGTTGAAACTACCCCACAATTGCACTCATCTCACATGCTAGCAAAGTAATGCTCAAAAGTCTCCAAGCCAGGCTTCAACAGTACATGAACCATGAACTTCCAGATAGTCAAGCTGGATTTAGAAAAGGCAGAGGAACCAGAGATCAAATTGCCAACATCCACTGGATCATGGAAAAAGCAAGAGAGTTCAAGAAAGACATCTACTTTCGCTTTATTGACTATGCCAAAGCCTTTGACTGTGTGGGTCACAACAAACTATGGAAAATTCTTAAAGAGATGGGAATACCAGACCACCTGACTTGCCTCCTGAGAAATCTGTATGCAGGTTAAGAAGCAACAGTTAGAACCAGACACGTAACAAGAGACTGGTTCCAAATTGGGAAAGGAGTTCGTCAAGGCTGTATATTGTTACTCTGGCTAATTTAACTTATATGCAGAGTACATCATGCGAAATGCCAAGCTGGACAAAGCACAAACTGGAATCAACATTGCTGGGAGAAATATCAATAACCTCAGATACGCCTCAGACACCACCCTTATGGCAGAAAGTGAAGAAGAAGTAAAGAGCCTCTTGATGAAAGTGAAAGAGGAGAGTGAAAAAGTTGGCTTAAAACTCGACATTCAGGAAACTAAGATCATGGCATCCAGACCCATCACTTCACTGCAATGATGGAGAAACAGTGGAAACAGGGACAGACTTTTTTTTTTGGCTGCAGATGGTGACTGCAGCCATGAAATTAAAAGACACCTGATGGGAAGGCAATGGCAGCCCACTCCAGTACTCTTGCCTGGAAAATCCCATGGATGGAGGGGCCTGGCAGGCTGCAGTCCATGGGGTCGTGAAGAGTCAGACACAACTGAGTGGCTTCACTTTCACTTTTCACTTTCATGCATTGGAGAAGGAAATGGCAACCCATCCAGTATTCTTGCCTGGAGAATCCCAGGGATGGTGGAACCTAGTGGGCTGCCATCTATGGGGTCACAGAGAGTCAGACATGATGAAAGCAACTTAGCAGCAGCAGCTCCTCGGGAAAAAAGCTATAACCAAACTAGAAAGCATATTAAAAAGCAGAGACATTACTTTGTCAACAAAGGTCCATCTAGTCAAAGCTATGCCTTTTCCAGTAGTCATGTATGGATGTGAGAGTTGGACTGTAAAGAAAGTTGAGCACTGAAGAATTGATGCTTTTAAAATGTGGATTGGAGAAGACTTGAGAATCCCTTGGATCGCAAGGAGATCCAACCAGTCCATCCTAAAGGAAATCCGTCCTGAATATTCATTGGAAAGACTGATGCTGAAGCTCCAATACTTTGGCCACTTGATGCGAAGAACCACCTTATTAGAAAAGACTCTGATGCTGGGAAAGATTGAAGGCGGGAGAAGAAGGGGACGACAGAGGATAAGATGGTTAGAATGCATCACTGATGCAATGGACATGGGTTTGAGTAGGCTCTGGGAGTTGGTGATGGACAGGGAGGCCTGGCATGCTGCCATCCATGGGGTCGCAAAGAGCTGGACAAGACTTAGCAACTGAACTGAACTGAACTGTATTTCCTGTGAGGTACACTCTATCCCCTTGACTTATTCACCAAACATTAAAGACATTGTAGGTTTGGTTAGAGAAATAAATAAAACAAATACTTCAACAGAGGAAATCACAATCTTTCTGGTTTTCCCAGTGCATATAAAAGTTATTTTTACACTGTAGTTCATTAAGTGTACAATAACATTGTGTTAAAAAAACCAATATACACAGTATACTAACACATATATATGGAATTTAGAAAGATGACCATGACGACCCTGTATGCAAGACAGCAAAAAAGACACAGATGTGTATAACGGACTTTTGGACTCAGAGGGAGAGGGAGAGGGAGAGGGTGGGATGATTTGGGAGAATGGCATTGTAACATGTATACTATCATGTAAGAATCGAATCGCCAGTCTATGTCCGATGCAGGATACAGCATGTTTGGGGCTGGTGCATGGTGATGACCCAGAGAGATGTTATGGGGAGGGAGGTGGGAGGGGGGTTCATGTTTGGGAATGCATGTACACCCATGGTGGATTCATGTCAATGTATGGCAAAACCAATACAGTATTGTAAAGTAAAATAAAGTAAAAAAAAAAAAAAAAAGAACTAGAATCTGCATGTACACCCATGGTGGATTCATGTCAATGTATGGCAAAACCAATACAGTATTATAAAGTAAAATAGAGTAAAAATAAAAATAAAAAAAAAAACAAAAACCAATATACATACCTTAATTTAAAAATATTTTATTGCTAAAACATGCTAACCATCAAATGACAATTCAGCATTACCACATACCTTCAATTTATAAAAACATAGTATCTACAAAGTGCAATAAAATGAAGCACAACAAAATGGGGTATGCCTCTATTATAAAACTGGAAGTTTATACCTCCTAGTCCCCTTCATCTATTTTATACATTTTCCCCATGTAAACGGGTAACCAGTTTGGTTTCTGCACCTGTAATTCTGTTTCTATTTTGTTGTAATTGTCAATTTACATTGTTTTAGATTCCACATATAAGTGAAATCGCATGGTATTTGTCGGACATACTTTGCTTAGAATAACCTAGAGCCATCCATGTTATCGCAAATGGCAAGACTTCATTCTTTTTGTTTGAGTAATATTCCATTTTGGGAATGGAATGCTTACCTTTTGTATCCATTTATCTATTTACTTCAGTTGCTTCCATATCTTGGCTATTGGCCATTGTTAATAATGCTGTAATGAAACATAGGTGTGTGTATATCTTTATGAATTAATGTTTGGGTTTTCCTTGGTTAGATACCCAGGAGTGCAATTGCTGGATTATATGGTGAGTGAATCTTCTGCTTCAGTCGTGCCTGACTCTGCAACCCCATAGACTGTAGCCCACCAGGCTCCTCTGTCCGTGGGATACTCCAGG
Source organism: Capra hircus (assembly GCF_001704415.2). Taxonomy (NCBI): domain Eukaryota; kingdom Metazoa; phylum Chordata; class Mammalia; order Artiodactyla; family Bovidae; genus Capra; species Capra hircus. Next base: position 43,562,747 of record NC_030810.1, read on the forward strand.
CAAGAATACTGGATTGGGTTGCCATTTCTTTCTCCAGGAAATCTTCCCAACCCAGGGATAGAAACCAAGACTCTTATGTCTGAATTGGTAGGAGGGTTCTTTACCACTAGCACCACCTGGGAAACCACTGCTCTATTTTTAATTTTTCTAGGAAACTCCGTATGGTTTCAAAGTGACTGCAGTAACTTACATCCCTATTAACAGTGTACAAGGGCTCCTTTTCCTCTATAACCTCACCAACATCTGTTATTCGTTTTGTGATAATAGCTATTTTGATAGGTGTGAAGTGACATCTCATAATGGTTTTGATTTGCACTTCCCTGATAATTTAGCATCTTTTTCATGTATTTGTTGGCTATCTGTATGTCTTAATTGGAAAAATGTTTACTTAGGTTTCCTGCCTATTTTAAAATCAGATTTTTAAAAAATATTGATTTGTATGAATTCTTCATATATTTTGGATATTAACCTCCTTATTGAATATATCATTTGGAAATATCTCACTTAGTAGGTTGCCTTTTCATTATGTTGATAGTTTCCTTCACTGACCAAAAGTTTTTTAGTTTGATGTAGTCCCATTTGCTTATTTTTGCTTTTGTTGCCTTTTCCTGAGAAGACAGATCTAAAAAGATATCGCTAAGACTGATATCAGAGTTTCCTGCCTACATTTTTTTCTAGTTTTTGTGGTTTTAGTCTACATTTAAGTCTTTAATTCATTTGGAGTTTATTTTTGAATATGGTATAAGAAAATGGTCTAGCTTCATCTATTTGCATGTAACTGTTCAGTTTTCCCAATACCATTTATTAAAGAAGCAGTCTTTGCCCCACTTTATATTCTTGCCTTTCTTGCCATAAATAAATTGATCATACAAGCGTGGATTTATATCTGGACTCTATATTCTGTTCCGTTGATCTACATCATGTCTGTTTTTGTGCCAGTACCATATTATTTTGATTATTAGATCTTTGTAATATATGTTGAAATCAGAGAACATGATACCTCCAGCTTTGTTTCTCTCAAGCCTGCTTTGGCTATTTGGGGTTTTTCGTGAGTCAAGTTTGGGGATTATTTGTTCTGGTTCTATGAAAAATGCCATTGGTGTTTTAATAAGTATTGCATTGAATCAGATTGCTCTCGGTTGTGTCAACATTTGAACAATATTGACTCTTTCAATCCATAAACATGGTATATCTTTCCATTTGTTTGTGCTGTCTTCTATTTCTTTTATCAACACATTATTATTTTTCAGAGTACAGGTGTTTCATCTCCTTGGCTAAATTCATTCCTAGGTATTCTTTTTTGATGCAATTGTAAATGGGATTATTTTATTTCTCTGAGTTCATTATTAATGTATAGAAAAAACACAGAATTTTTATACTAATTTTGTATTTGCTAGAAATTTTGGAGGCTTTTCCTGGTGCAGGAACCCCAGACTGAGGAGTCCAGTGAGGTGAGGACTTCCGTTACTGTGATTTTCCTCCTACCCATGGGTCGCCAAGCCAGGGATGTGCATCCTGACCAGATTGCACCTCTGTCCCTTCTACCCATTTTGTTGTGTCTCTTTCTTTATATCTTTAATTGTATAAAGTCTTTCCTGCTAGTCTTGAGATCATTCTCTGAGATAGTTGCTCTGTAATTAATCGTTAATTTTGGTGTACCCATGGGAAGAGGTGAGAGGTGATCATTCTACTCTGCCATCTTGATCCAGACCTCTTTAATTCTCTTTAAGTCTTGACTAAGCAAAGAAAGAATATGTCAAAGGATCCCAAGTTAAATAATGGGAGCCTGCTCTCCTGTGGCAATAGCTGCTGCCTTTATCTAAGTCAACCATGGCTAGCCCTTCAGAAGAGTGTACCAGCTAACACGGATGTGGAGAAGAATAGGGGAGAGGTTTGGGGAGGGCTGGTGCATGCAACCTCTGCTGGTTGTGCTTATTCAGACCGAGTTTTAACCTCATCTTTTCACTGGACTCTAGGTTACATGGAAGACACTAGCCTTGTCTGTCTCTTCCCACTTATGTCCCTAGCTCTTGTCACAGTGCCTGGCAGGTGACTGAGACTCAACTGATACTTGTAGGATGATAACTGAGTGAATGTTAGCTACTGTTGTTGTCATTATTACTGATAGAAAGAGTTCTTCATCATGGTATAAATTTTTGCTTACAGAGCTTGTGATCTATTAGAGAGATAGCTTTATGTATGGAAGCCTCATGTTCCCATATTTCTAACTAGATAGTTTTCCCAAACTGTGTTCTATGGAGAACAAGTATGTTACATTGTTACAAGACAAAGATCTGCCAAATAAAGATTATTAGGTCAAATAGGCTTAGAAAGTGCTATAACCATATATCTTTCCTCTCAGTTCTCACAAATTATGTTAATTTATAAAAGGCTCTCTCTTAACTGATTGCCCATGGAACCATATTCTCATACCACGCTCACAAGTATCTCTTACTATACAATTATTTGGAAACTGCTGAATTACACTATGGGCTTTTTGAAGGCAGGAGCCATATCTTGTAAATATTTGGCATAACCTAGCAACGTTGTACACACAAACATTGGTCAATAAGTGCACATTGATAAACTGTTCTAGCAATCCTCTCCCTATTTTTTTCCTTATTTTTCTTAGGTTTATTTCCAAAATGGCAAAGGCTTAATTGCAGCTTAATGTAATTGCCTATAAATCATAGTGAATTTATTTCCCTCTTTGCCAAGATTAAACCATGGCAATTTGTAATGATTTATTTACAAGTATAATGGAATCACAGGATCGATTCTAATTCAAGTTCTGTCACTCTCTAGCTCTATGGCCTCAAGCAAGTTACTAATTTTTAGTTGGTTGAAGAGCCCTTGATTTCTCTTTGTCAAAACTCATTCTTCCACAGTCTTCTACATATACAAAAATGGCATTACTATCAACCTTTTCACTCAAACCAAAAACCTAGGTACCATTTTTAATTCCTTTCTCACATTTCCATCCACTCCATTAGCAATTCCAATTGATTCTACCACTGAGGAACATTATATCTCAAGGTTAACCAAATTCTCCCACCTCCACTGTCACCTGGGTGAGACCACTAACCACTATCTTTTACTGTAACTCACAATCAACTCAATGGTTGCTTGCTACATTTTTTGGTTGTTGTTCTCTGTGCCTATAATTCGATCACAATATGAGCCAGAGTGATCTTCTTAAAACGGAAATCCTTCAACCTTTCCCTTGCATTCATAAAATAATCTGAACTTCTTATCATGTTCTGTATATCATTACTAACCTTTGCTGCTACTTCTTATCCTTTCTCTCTCTGCTCTCTGCAATCCTGATATATGAGTTGCCTTTCATTTTCCCAGAAAATCTAAGTTCCTATCACCTCAGAATGCTAATATATGTTACTCTATCTGCAAAAGAGGCTTGCCCATTTCATATTCAGGGCACTTTATTAAACCTTAAATTTCAGCTTAAATGGTTCCCAACCAAACCTAGCCCAACTTCAGCCACTTGTACATGGTAGGTCTCCTCTCCCCTACTCTGTCTCTTTCCTTGCCTTGTCCATTTCCTTTAGAGGAGCACTAGTTACCATTTGGCATTATTTTCTATGATGTGTGTCCCCAGTGAAATATAACCTCAACGAGACAGACTACATCTATTCTTTGTATCCCCAATGCCCAGCAGAATGACTGCAAAAACACAAGAGGTGCCCAGGTTAGAATAAAAAGGCCTTCATTTCCTCAACCTAATAAAGATGAGTATTACTTACCTTTTATTGAGCATTACCACATACTTTTAAACTTGTTTTAAGGAATCTGTTTATGAAAAAAAAATGTTGCATCTCTACCATGTGCAAAGTATTGCACTAGTAAGTGTAACACAGCTAGAAGGAGAAAAGAGAAGCTGTGGGGGCAGCGGGGAGAAGGGTTTCAGCTTTGGGGTCAGAAAGACCTGGATACTAATAGCTCATCTTAACCTTCACATTTCTGGTTAAATGTGAGCGTTAAAGGAGGGCTAAATAAAACCCAAACCATTATCTTAGCTGCCCTACTTGTGTGCCCCATACCCCTGATTCCTGTATCTTAGCATTTGCCACTACAGGCAATGATCTGCGTACCCTTATCTATTTTCACTAGACTCCTGGGGACCATTCTTGTCCTGCTCACTTTTATCATCTCATCAGCTCCACCCCTGCGACTGTACTGGAAAGCCTGAAATGTTGCATGCTGCCTTGAAATCTTTGAGCTCCATAGTACCCCAAATGCCTACCTGTGAGTCCCACTGCTTTCACTAAATCTTTCACCCAGTAGGGAAGACCTTTTATTGGCAGAATCAGCTTCACATCACCTCATCCTCAACCTAATAGGTTTCAGTTTCCTGAAAGATTGCAGGATTGTTCAAACCATCCAATCACTTCCTCCCACAGAAACCGGGGGTCACCTCACCCTGTTTTTTTAACTACAGAACTTGCCCCCCACATTCCCTGCTGGTTCACACTGCTCTCCTAGGGGGAAATTCTGAACTCCCTGTGTGATCCTGCAGTGGGTATAGTATCCTTCTTCCCTGGGCTGTGTTTATGTGTCTAATAAACTCCTGTAGATCCCAGCTTTCAGTGTCAGTTGTTGTATATTTGGATACCCCTGAACCCAAGGCAAAGATTTCTCCTTTCACCAAAGAGGTGAAAAAGAGGTTATAAAACACCCATACCTACACACATATACACATACACACGTACCCCAAGCAGGTGTGATCATGCCCTACACGAAATTGGTTATACATTTTTCTCAGTCTTGAATGGGCATTAAAGTACACTGTGGAGTTTTAAAAAATATTGACTCTGGGCCCCACTTCATGGAAAGAGAATAATAGGGGTGAGACCCAAAGGTGTACATATTTTGTAAAGTGCCATTACTGAATCCTTGATCCCTGGGCCAGGAAGATCTCCCAGAGGAGGAAATGGCAATCCACTCCAGTATTCTTGTCTGGGAAATCCCACTGACAGAGGAGCCTGGTGGGCTACAGTCCATGGGGTCACAAAGAGTCAGACACGACTGAGCATGCGTGCAGTGATCATTACTGAATCTGGTGGCTAACCAAAACTGAGCACCACTGCAGTGGCTGTGCAGTAGCCACCTGTTGACTCTCTAATGGATTGGACTGTGGTTCCCTTGGTGACACGGCTTGAAGGACAACCCTATCATTCTGGAGGGAGTGTCTAACAAAGGCTCCTGCTCAGGGATGACAAACACTTAGCAACAGCTTTCAAAACCCTCCTGAGCCCTTGGCGACACTGCAAATTGATCATGGCAGTCTTCCTGCTGAGCCTGGCCTCCGGCTCAGAATTCTTATCAGCTCCCACCATGTGATGAATGCTATCATGAGAGATGAAACCCATATTTTTTCCTCTGCCCAGCCACCCCCAATTTTTGCTCTGTGATGACAGGAACTCTGCTGCTTGTGACTGTTCCTACAGACCTTACCTCTGCAATGCCGCTCCTACTCCAGGGCATTTCACTGGAGCAGAAGCCTTCTCTCAGCTCTTATATGTAGCCTGCCCAAGAGTCAAGTCCCCAGGGCATTTTTTAAGTATCTCAGGTCATTGATCACGCCTCTTCCTTACCCTTAATGCTGTCTCTAAAAGAAGGGGTCTTAACATGTCATGCTATCTTTATATTCCTCTGTGCTGGCTCAGATCTCTGGGTTAGATGGATATGGAAATAAGCAAATAAAATAGAATTACCTGGTGTGGTAGAAAGTCTCATATTTGAAATCAAGGTGGGACTTGGTGACTCATCTTTATTGAGCTATGTGACCATAGGCAAATCATCTCTATGCTTCAGTTTTTTCATTTGCCAAATGAGAAGAACAATAATATCTATCCTTTTGCTCTGACCTAATGTGACATACTACTGTAACATATAATGTTAGAAGGTAGCACAAACAAACAATATTTGAAAAGTTAGAACTCCAAGGTGTTTCATAGCAGCATGTGGCTATTTCTTGCCTCTGCAAGAAAAATCTCTCTCCTTTCCCCAGGGTGGCTGAATAAATAGGGCAGCTTTTCCAGGCAAGCAGTCATAACACACACTCCATTATGTGAATATATATTCAATTAGAACGTAAAACGTAAGCCATCAGTCTTGAGGTGTTAATGAGCTGCCACTTAGAAGGACCAGGGAAGCACACTAAGTGTATGTGCATAAAGCATCAGAATTGCCAACTCTACCCAACCAAAAGCTGAGTTGCTAAGATCCTCATCCTCTGCTCTTCTCCATCAATTTAGAAGCCCCAGGTGGTGCACTGGGTCCATATGAATAAGACCTGTGGCTTTCCTCGACCTCTGCCCAGACTCAGCTCACTTCAAACATTGGCTAAGCAAAGGGAACTGAACATATCCTGAACCTGATTTCAGCAGCAGAGGGATGGGTGTGGGATGGCTACTCCACTATCACTGGAAAACAATCATTAAAAACTTCCTGACAAGTGTCTTTATTACTATACACAATAAAGTTCTGGGAAAAAAGAATGCTCCCTGAAATATTATAAACAATATTTGAAGAATCAAAATAATAAGAATGAATCACAAAATAATAAAATTAGAAAACAGATGATGTTAAATAGAATATCTAGTATGTGCCAGACACTGTGCCAACTACTATGTCTATTCAGTATTTGTACAATTTAATTTCAAATATAAAACATGCAAATCATTTTCAAAGTTAATTATTTCTATAAGGCTTATTAAAGGTAAATCAGCAAAACTGCCATACTAATCATGCCCCGATAAATTGTTTCCATTACCCAGAGACAACTGCTATGAACCCTTTTAGGATTTATTTTGCTTATTTATCTCTGCATTTCTCAATAACACACTTGCATGACTACTTCTGCATCTTCACTTCTTGCTATGAAAGATCAGAATTCAGTTTTCAGTTGCCAAGTCATGTCCGACTCTTTGCGACCCCATGGACTGCAGCATACCAGGCTTCCCTGTCCTTCACCATCTCCCAGAGCTTGCTCAAACTCATGTCTATTGAGTTGGCAATGACATCCAACCACCTCATCCTTTGTTGTCCCCTTCACCTCCTACTTCAGTCTTTCGCAGAATCAGGGTCTTTACCAGTAAGTTGGCTCTTTACATCAGGTGGCCAAAGTATTGGAGCTTCAGCTTTAGCATCTGTCCTTCCAACGAATAATCAGGGTTTATTCCCTTTAGGATTGACTGGTTTGATCTCCTTGCTGTCCAAGGGACTCTCAAGAGTCTTCTCCAGCACAACAGTTTGAAGGCATCAATTCTTCAGCCTTTTTTATTGTCTAGACCTTCTATGAATATTCTTTGTAATAATAAAAAACAACCTGTTCTTATGTTGTGGCTGCAATAGTCTTCCTTCTGTATAAGGATGTTCTTGATAATTATTTCTCTTTTAAGTTCCTTGTCCCTACACTGTTTTTCATTTCTACAAATTCTGTTTTTATTGGTGTTTGTTAATTTGAGTTTACAATATTCATGTTAGAGGCTTACTTCATGTTTCATCAGCCAACTTGGAGCTGTTAACAAGTACTTAAGAGTGGAATATTAAGAAAGCTGTATGGAAACTTGAAGGGGCATGGACAGGGCTGGTGGATGGGCTTCATGGTAGGTGGGTCAGAAGCAGCAATGTCAATATCCATGTCTTTTCCTATGGGGTGGGCAGATAACTCAAAGAAAGCTCTTCTAGACTCTAGTGTGGAGTGTACAAGCCTGACTATCAGCCTTCAGAGAACCTGATGGGGAATAGGCCAGGGGTCTTGGAGTTCAAAATGTGGATTTCCATCAAAATCCTGTTTTTGGTATGTTATCCCTGCCCGCCATCTAGATATCCCCCAATCCAGAATCCCTTTGGTTCAGTCTCTCCGGAGAGTCAATTTCTGTCTTCTACTTCCAGAACAGGGGCAGCTATCAGCTTAGAGAAGTAAGAAAGGGGGTCTAAATGGTTAACTGGGTTAAGGAGATTTTCAACCAGTCTTCTGGTTTTCAGTCACCACTTGCGCTCCTCTCTTCAACTCCTTACCCACCTCTCCACATCCACATACTCACGCACGCATGCGTGTGCACACACACACAGCCCACACTTTCCTTGATCCCTGGTTCTGCTGATTCTCCTTCACTCTGCAGCTCTGCATACCTATCAGCTTGCTTCTGCACTCTCTCATGGACAGGCTATGTCTGAGTTCATCTGGCTCATTAAGTTTTTCTCAGTCCTTTTGTTTTCCATCTTCACATTTTTGTTGCTTTTTTCCATCCCTGTTTTCTTATACCTTTAAAAGAAAATCCCCTTATTGTCTTTTTAATGGGGCTGAGGTATCAGGGGGTCCCTCATGTGTTCAGTCTACCACTGTCAGCCAGAAGAAAGAAAACATCAACGCAAAATGATGGAGAACACAAAGGATGTGTAGGTCTTGACAAACTGATGCTGCCAAAGATTCAGAGCCAAAAGTGGAACTCAGATTTCTGACATCGTCTTTTTCTTAAATGCAATTCCACAAACAGTCCTAGTATCCAAATCTATTAATAAAGAACAAGTAATAGTAAGAATCAACATTTTTGACTACATAGTAGAATCTTGTGTGTTAAGTCTGTTGGGGCTGCCATAATGAAACATCAGAGCATGTGGGGCTTAAACAGCAGGAATTTTCTCAGAGGTTTGGAAGCTGGGAGTCCAAAATTGAGGCACCAACAAGTTCAGTTATCAACAGTTTCTTTTGAGGACCCTGTCCTTTCCTTGCAGGTGCCGCCTTCTAGCTGTTTCTTCACGTACACTTTCCTCTCTGTAGATTCACCCTGATGTGTTTGTTTCCTCCTCTTAATAAGGACACCAGTCATATTGGATCAGAGTTCCAGCTGTATGAACTTGTTTAATCTGTATGAACTTGTTTAATCTGTATGAACTTGTTTAATCTGAATCACCTCTTTAAAGACTCTATTTCCAAACAGTCACATTCTGAGGTAGAAACTTATTCACTTCAGTGTATTTTTAGGGAGGAGGAGCATAATTCTGCCCATAATACCAGACCTGGCTCTAATACCTTTATTCCTATTCCTGCACTTATTCCTCCCAATAGCCAAGGGTTATGTGTTGCTGTTGTTCATTCACTACGTCATGTTCAGTGCTTTGCCACCCCTTGGACTGCAATACACCAGACTTCCCTATCCTTTGCCTTCTCCTGGAGTTTGCTCAAACTCACGTCCATCTAGTCAGTGATGCCATCTAAACATCTCATCCTCTGTCATCCTCTTCTCCTCCTGCCTTCAATCTTTCCCAGCATCAGGGTCTTTTCCCATCAGTCAGCTCTTCATGCCAGGTGGCCAAAGTATTGTTATTATTTTATTTTTATTATTCTATACTGAAAAACCTGTTGTTCAGAGAATTTGTATTACTAATGCTAAGGTTCTACAGTTTAAAAGGAGCTGTATTAATTTCTTATTGGTGCTGTAACAAATTACCACAAACTTGGTGGTTTAAAAATACACAGGTTTACTATTTTACAGTTATGTAGTTCAGAAATTCAAAAACAGGTCTCATTGGGCTGAAATCTAGGTGTAGGCAGGCTGCATTCTTTTTTGAAAGATCTAGGAGAGAAAGTTTCCTCAACGAGTTGCTATAATGACCTTTAGGACTGATTGGAGGTACAGTTTACTGAAATGGAGACTTACAGAGGAATAACCATTGGTAATACTTAAACAGATCTTATTTTATATCTATTTTATCCTAAGTTTATAAATTCATTCAATCCTCACCGCAACCCAGTGAGGCAAGTGGTATTAACATCCATTTTTTAATCAATAAAAATGGGGAGATATAAAAAGACCAAATAACTTGTCCAAGATCTCCCAGTCAGTAGTAAGTGGATTTTGAATGGTTAAAGTCCAATTTCAGAGCCTGTGGTCTTAACCACTGCACAATATTATCTTTTGGAAAAGCAGATCTGGGGAGAAAGATCAAATCTCTTCCTTTATCTTCATGACCTTCAAGTCTAAGATCAGAGTACCTGCTTGAAGACTTTAACACTCCCCTGAAGATATGCTCAAGTCACTTTTCCTATGATACGTCTTCCACTGTATTCACAGGGCAAGCCCCAACCCTCCCAACACCTTGAGTCAATCAACTGTATGCTTTCTATGCCCTTGGACCCAAGGTGCTGGACACCGCTGAAGAATCCACAGAGCCTGGGGAATTGTTATAGATACAGTCATGGCACCATGGTCCACAGAACTCTCAACAGCAAGTCATTTGTATTTCTGGAGTGAGTTTTCTGTCCCACTTCCCACATGGCCCTCTCTAGCTTCACTACACTCATGGCCCCCTGCTCCATCTCTTACTCTGGATATGCAGCAGATAACCCTGGACCCTATTTAACTGAGAAAATATAAACACTACATTGACACGTCCTCATCCTCTGGATACCCTCTACCTGTAAACTCATCCATATTCCCACCTATCCCAGACTCTTTCATTCATAAATTTGTGGAAAATATATCTTCTTCTCAATTAAGGTCAATCCATCCCTTATATTGTGCTCAGGATTCAGCTTCCTCAGGAACCACCTTCAGAGATCATTCTAATACTCTCCCAACCTTTCAATTTCTTGACTTGTCCTCATCTTCCCAGCATTTGCAGGTACTCAGTGTTTATTAAACATGTACTGTGTCATTCTCATCACAGTTTTTGTTTAGTTGGTATCATAGATAGGAGAATAATGTCTAGTGCACTGTAGTAAACTTGAATCACAAACACTTCAGCTTTTGGGGGTGCAAGGAAATTTTAAACTTATCTTTACAATCATTTCTATCATAATTAAAAGTTGTTGATTTCTTGTCTGGTGCTAGAACAATTATTCAAGTCAAATCTTGTATAGAATAGCTAACCATATTTCTTTCTCAGAAAGAATACATTTCATAACCATAATGCAGAAAAAGTCAGAGGCACCCTTGCCTTTGAGCATCTGTCTGCTCTGATGTTGTATCTCCACCCCGACTCCCCAGTGTTTAGTGAGATGGATGTGTGCAGGAGGCGAAATACAGAGGAAGAACAAAGACTAATTCCACCTGGGAGCGATGGAGGGAAGGGGCTACTCTCATGTTCCCTCATTTGCTTAGTCACCAGAAAGGATTATTGAATTTCTGCTATGAGTCAGGCACAAAGGAAAACAAGAGCTAAACCTGTTTTTAATACCTGGTGGGGATGTAATGTCTTTAACAATAATCGTGACTCAGGTTCAAAATCCCTTAGTCACCGTTCTCAAGTCCAAAGAACTTTGAAAACAAATATTTTTTAGAAGTTTCCAACACTTGTTTGACAGCAGACCTGTCGAAACTGATCTGAAGTCATTTATAGACATTTTTTCCAACTATTTAAACATATGCCATGTATTCAGATGTATCACGGGAGGTAATTAATAATGTTTAATTTTTAATGTACTGCCTCAGACCCAGCAGGGGGATTATGAATATGAAAATCCTCAATTCTGAAATGCTTCTGGCTGCCAAGAGTCTCTAAGTATGGATTACATGCCTGTATAAAGAGAGGGGCTGGTGTGGGAATAAAACATTTATTGAGCACCTTACTGAGTATCAGATCCCATGCCAATCACTTTATAGGCATCATCCCACTTAAACCTCAGCCCAGCTCTGGGAGGCAGGCCTTGCAATCCCCATTTTACAGATCAGGATGCTGGGCCTCCACTAGGTTAACTGACTTTCACAAGAAAAGGGTTTACCCAAGATTAAAGCTCTCATTTGCTAACAGACGCATGCTGATATATATACCACACCACCTAGGAGTGACTGAAAGTTAAAACTGGTTCCCGAACCTGGTTGGTCACTAATTCACGTTGTGTCATAAAGACACGTGGAAAAAAAAAAAAGACAGCCATAAAACCATATAGGCTCATATGTTTAAAAAATGCCCTAGAGGGACACATGGCAGAGGCAGACACATGTTGCTTCAGGGGGTTGGGGAATACACCATAGGGGAGGTGGAATTTGAGCTGATTCTTTGTATTTCCTTTCAGACATTTTTTTGGGGGGATTAAACATAACAAACATATGTTGAAAGGTATACAAAACATAAATATACAAGCTTAACCAATTGACATTGACAGACACCCAGGTCCCATCCCATTAAGGTCATGCTAAGAAGGCAATGGCACCCCACTCCGGTACTATTGCCTGGAAAATCCCAGGGACAGGGGAGCCTGGTGGGCTGCCATCCGTGGGGTCGTACAGAGTCGGACACAACTGAAGCGACTTAGCAGCAGCAGCAGCAGGAAACACTGACTGTATGTGGGAAGCCACCCGGCCCATTCTTCACCATCCTCTGTGTTCCCACTGACCAGTCATAGTTCCTCCAGGAGCTGATTCTTAAGGAGTCGGCAGTCATTGCGCTCGTAAGCTGGTAAGCATGTTTAGTCTTCTCTGCTTGTTGGAAAACAGACTCCTGGAATGGGTTCTGGCATCTGCTTTTACTTGAGCTTTTCCCCCAGGATTCCTCCCTATTGTGCTGCAGGAGAGGAGCCCGAGCCCGGCTCATGGTTATGCAGAGCCCTCTCCATTTGGGGTTAGGAGTGGGCCCCTGGACTTAGGGCCTGTGTGCTGGGCTGATGGCATAGAATCTGAAGCTCAGCATCCTGGCCACCTGCCAAAGAGGTAATCCTGGGGATCTCATAAAATATATTCTATTTCAGCAAGCAGCTAATTTTTTGTCCTGAGTAGTTGTACATCAAACTCCTTTCATATGTCTTGAAACAATGAAAGGGTTTGTCTTGGCTTTGGGGGACTTATTATTAGGGCCTAGTTTCCTACGGAACTTTCAGAATGCTGGTCTTTGACTCCCTGGGGCAGAAAACAAGCTTCTGCGGCAAGCATATTTGGTGGCACAGCACTTTTTCACCTGGAAGGAGCCTGCAAACATGAAGGTCTGGCTCAGAATCTGGTATGGCAGAGTGCTCTCAGCACATCCGTATTGGGGTGGAGGTGGTAGGACTAAGAGAAAGTATATTGTCATCTTACCAGGTCTGAGGTGTGCAATGAGAAAGCCAACAAACAGAAAAACTACAACCAGATAGGACTATGATCAGAGTTAAGAACTGGGAAAGGGTTTCTAGCAGTGTAGTAATACACTGGGGACATTCCCAGTCAGGGCTGAACAGGCCTGAAGCAGGGGATGTTGGATTATTCTACATGGACCACTAATCTACGACCATTTCATCCTCTCTGTCCAATAAGGGTGAGGCTGATGAACTAGATAATCATTAAGGACCCTTCTAAACCCAGAAGTCTTTGTATCTACAATTCTGTTTTTAATTTCACACCTAAAATATTTAATTTACAGAGTCAAGGCATATATATATATATATATATATATATATATATATATATTGTTGTTGTTGTTTAGTCACTAAGTCATATCCGACTCCTTTGCAACCCCATGAACTCCATGGGGCTCCTTAGTCCTTGGAATTTCCTAGGGAAAAAAACTGGAGTGGGTTTCTTTCATATATATATATATATATATATACACACATACATACATACACACACACATATATACATACACATAAATATATATATTCAGATAATATACATTCAGATACAAACTTTTACTCTCAGTCACTTCTGAGTGCTTTGGTACATCTCATCACACATAAATCAACAGATAAGAGCTTGATCCTGGCTAAGCCCATTCCTTATACAAGCTATTTAACCTATGGAGGCCCAGTATTCTGATAGGGATTGCAATGCCTGTCTCCCTGAGCTGTCCTGAGGTTTAAGTGAAAAGATGCCTATAAAGTGGTTTGCATAAAATATATAATTATTTTTCAAGTGAGAAGAGATAGAGAGAGGCAACTGAGGGGAGGGTTTTAGCAGAGCGTCACCAAGTATTGTGCTGTGACAGTAGAATCAGGGTGTGAGGGGTTAAAGCAAGCTGTGAGACTTGCTCTGAACTGACCACTCTGAGCAGCAGCCTAATCTCTAAAGAATCTAATAAGCCCACCCAGCAACAGCAGGTGCATCTGCCAGGCTAGGCAGAGTCAGCACTAGGTTTTGGCAGCCAGCCTAAGGATAATTATCGCCTAGCCAACGAGAGATGGGCTCACTGTGTGGACCTGTAATGGGAAAAGCACTAGATTGTCTAGTTTCAGAGCTGACATGGAAAGGAGTCTCATTCTACCTCTAGCTTCTCCTGTTCCCTCTACAGGTATGTTCTGTCCAGAAGTAAATGCTGGTTAATAATGACATTTCAGAGCCAACATGGTCCCTTTATGGCTCAGCACTCTCTCTTTGGGCCTGAGGTTTTGCCAATAGACCATGCTCTTTCACAATTGGGTTTAGGGTGGATTTCAAATTTGAAGGTAACTCTAAATGCATGAGAGTCTATATTTCTGCATTTAAGTCTTTATTGAAAAAATCATTGAACTATATAAATAAAAGCATGTTAATTTAACTGCAGGGTCTAAGTAATATTTGATCTGATCACTGAAGCAGCCTGTGTATAAAGAAGCTCTTAAGATGCCTTATTCCTTTCCCATACATATATGAATCACCTCTGTGAGCCAAGGCAGTGCTAGAAGCAAGGGTTGCCAAACTGAGCTCCGTTTATTTGCCCTCTATCTCCCCTTAATGCTATCAGTCCCATGAGAGCAGATATGTAAAGAGATAATTTTAGTATAATATGATACAATATGATAGGTCCTTTGAAAGGTAAGGATAAAGGTGCTGGAAACAAATAGAAGAAACAATAGATGATTTAGAGTAGTGTGTATGGGTATGTGTGTGTTTGCAACATATAAACCTTCCCATAGTGAAGGTAAGAATGTATATAAGACTTGAAGGATGAGTACAACTTACTAGATGACAAGTGTGGGAATAAAATTTTGTAATTTCAGGAGAAGGTGCAGAATTGCCAAGCCACAAGATAGAAATTATGGCGATGTGTACAGAGGAGAGATCCTTTCATTTGGCAAATGTTTATTCATTATTGTTTTATACCAGGAGTGTGAGAAGGTTGTTTCCCAGGAGGAACAAGAAAGACATAATCCTAATTTGGAAAAACTCATACACCC
Organism: Capra hircus; assembly: GCF_001704415.2. Classification (NCBI taxonomy): domain Eukaryota; kingdom Metazoa; phylum Chordata; class Mammalia; order Artiodactyla; family Bovidae; genus Capra; species Capra hircus. Next base: position 43,577,841 of record NC_030810.1, read on the forward strand.
CAAAGATGATAGCACATCATTTACAACTGCCAAGATATGGAAGCAACCTAAGTGCCCATCAACACATGAATGGATAAAGAAGATGTAGTGTCTATATGTGTGTATGTATATACATGTATATATACATTTACATTTACTTATACTCACACTTATACACAAACACATAGAGAATAGTACTCAGCCATAAAAAAGTATGAAAATTTTGTGCAGCAACATGGATAGACTTGGATATAGAGAAGAAACTCCTGGTTTTGTATACCACAGGGAATATAGTAAATATTTTGTAATAACTATACAGTAACCTTTCAAAATTGTATAAATATTTTTTTAAAGAAGACATAGTCTTGGCCCTGACAGATTCTACATTTTGGTTGAGGAGATAGATCCAAAATAAATAAACACATTTTTAAAAATGTAAATTGCAGTCAGGTAAGTAAACAAACCGATAATGTGGATATAAATCAATGCCGCAAAGGAAACTTAAAAAGAGCTAAGACAGAATTTGTGGGGGAGATATGTGGGACAGGGTGTCAGCTCCTGGAGTAGGTGAAGTATCCAGACCAGAAAGGTAAGTGAGTCCATCATCGGAAGAGTGATCAGAGAACATCTCGGCAGAAAGCACAGCATGAATGAGGGCCCTGGGTAGGAAAGAAGTCTTTGAAGAACTGGAAGAAAACTGCTATGACTGTGCCAATGAATGAAGTCACGAGAAAGGACGAGAAAGGAACTGGTGAGGCTGAAGGGAAGAACTCCAACATTCCTACCCTCCGCCCACTGCCTGATCTTCTCTCTCCAGCTTATTCTTCTCCAACGCTTCCCATGTGCAAACAGTAAATCCAGAGCCTACTCGGGCCCCATCGACCTCTCCTGACCTCACTTTCTACTACTCTTCTCTGCTTGCTTCCTAGGACATGGTGGTCCCTCTTGCTTTTGCTTGAACTCTTAAAGCATGTTCCCTTACCAGGGATCAGGCGCTCGCTCTTTCTTCTCCTGGGAATGCCCTGCCCCCAGTCATTACTGAGATTTACTCTCTTGATTCTTGTCTCTCCTCAAATGTCGTCTCATCAGAGAGGCCTGACCTGACTATACTACATTGATATATCGCATCTCCTAACACTGTCTCCTTGCTCTGCTTTGTTTCTTTAATACTTCACTCTCACCATCAGGTATCTTAGCATGTATTTCCCTGTTTATCTTTCTTTTTCAGTGTCTTCTGCTGAAGATTAATTTTCATGAACTATACGTGTTAGATCAGGGCTGGCTTCATGAGTATGTGACCTGTGCTGTTAAACAGGGCTCCATGCCTAGAAGGACCCTGTGCCTGGTTTAGGTCCCTGCTGCTGCTGTCTTAAATCTCTTCACAATTTTCTCCCTGAACTTGTGTGCAGCATATAGTCTAACTTTACAACGGGGTAGGCACAGAGGAGAGAATGAGAAGAGGAGATATTCTGGACAACAATGTGCACACACAGCTATGGTCCAGTAGCAATGCCCACATACACAGGTGGCCTGGCCATTTGACGTACGTGCACACACCAGTGGCACTGTCCAGGGTGATCTGAGGTCTTGGGTCTAGGGCCAGGATGAGGCTCAGGTGACTAATAGTCAAAGTGACAATAGTGGTGAAAGCAGCAATAGGCACAGATGTAAGAGGAAACACCTTCAGAACCCCTGGCGGGAGGCTGGCTTGCCCCTCCATCCCATCCCTGAGGCCTGTTCTTAAGGCTTTGCACAAATATTAAATTTTTATTATAAGCACTGGACAGAAATTGCTTGTGTTCAGACAGTAAACTTTGTCAGCAGATAATTACAAAGAGCACACACACTGAAACCACAATAAAGCATATCAGGGAGTCATTACAATTCTTCAGAGTTTAGAATCTCTAATTTGTGAAAGCTGCTGCAGTATTACAAAGTAAGTATTCACAAGCTTAGTGATAGCAATTAAATGTAAAGACATTGCATTTAGTAGAAAAGGATCCCAAATTCTTATGAAGCTTCAGATAATTATTAACAAGGAAAATAATTTTTAAATGAATGTTTCCTTCTAATTGAAGATACAGTGACATAATGCAGAAACAGACATTAAAAATTATATACAAATCATGAAGTCCCTTTCAGCTTCTTAAATAATATCCATAAACTAAAGAAAGTCAAAGGAACCATTAAAATACCGTTGTGCAAATTCATATTTAAAATTAAGTATAGACTTACCTGAAACTCATTTGTATGAAGAATTAAATCTTTTTAGAAAAATTATCTCACAAGTATAAGCTCTAAATGTGATACAATTTATATTTTAAAATAATTTGCCAGATATTTATCACAATTTGTCACAGCCTATGAAATACTTATCACAGCTTATTAATTAATAGGTACATAAGCAGGAAGATCCTTCTCAAAATTAAACTTTTTCAAACATTATTTGCAGTCTTACATTTGCCAGGAGTGATTGATGCTTCTTTAATTTTATTCATTGAAATAAAGTTGCTAAAAGTATATATTTTGATGACCTAACAAATTGATTTGCAGAAAAGTGATCCAGAATAAATCTTATGATCAAACTATTAAGGTTATTTATAAATTTATGACACCAGAAATACTTTCTTCAATATATATATTATTACTCATATATCAACTTTACTTCAGTTACATTTTACAAACAATAAAATCTTTTTAAAGGAGAAAGTTGTATAATTTAGTACTTTTAACAGCCTTTCTTTTTCTGCATTTTGAATAAGCACTCCACCATTTTTTATTTTGCACTGGGCCTCACAAATTGTGTATCCAATTTTGAGTAAAGATCCTGGCAGCGAGCTGAATGCAGTTGCAGTGGTTTAAGGAACTTTAATTCAGGGAATACTTACAGAATGAGAAATTAACCAGCAAGGAATACTGAGGTATCCACAGACTGGCAGTGGTAGGAAGAGGTTACCACACTTAGAGCTGTAGGAGCAAGAAGAGAGAAAAGTATTACAGATTCCAGTGACAGCTGGGGCCATGGAGGAGCGATTACCTAGCAGGGGCTCATGGTCTAGGAGGATGCAGTCAGTCATTGCCAGAGTCCATGGGCCACAGACCTGGGAGCAAGAGGAAGAAATGCTTTGACTTCTCTCACCCCTCAAATTCCTATTTCCTGCTACACCTTCCATTGGCCAAACCCTTACCAAAAGGAAGAAAGTCAGGCTTTTGAAGTCTGGAAGAGGGCAGACTCCAAGAGCACAGAGAAGGGCAGAGAAAATATTGCTCTGTGTGTGTGTGTGTGTGTTGCACACAGAGGATGAAGATTCAGTCTGTTAAATCCACTGCTAAATCCCAAACATCTAGAACAAGGCTTGGTACATGGTGAGTCGGGGTGGGGGAGAGGGGGAAAACCAAAAACCTGTTAAATGAGCAGAAGAATGGACAACTTCACATCTGCTATAGTAGTGCTAAACCGTGGTAGCTTCCTTCAGACCACTGTTCTTTTCTTTCTCATAAATGCTTTCCCCAAGAACATGCCTCATCCTGCTGGTAGGATTTGAAGGAGGAACCTCTGCAAACTCAGCTGTTAGGAGCCCAGCAGGTGCTTAGCTACTTCCAAAAGAAAAAGCCCAGTGGGCTTGGCTCTCTCTGAATGGACTCCTATGGCCTAGGCAGTGTCCTTGCAGTGAACTTCACCCTGATACCTCATCCATGGATGAATAAGCCAGATCAGTGTGTGACCATTTTCAGGAAAGCCTCTGTGGGTTCTGACAGGGTGTCTGCCCAGCAGCAGCACTCCATCCTGAGAGTTGTCAGTCAAAGTCTCCTTTAGGGGAAATACACCTGCTGAGTGTGCAAAGTGGAGGTGAATCTTTTCTTACTCTTTCAGGCTCTATACTAAGGGCTAGAAAGTGGGCAGAAAAAAGGCACTAGCACTTGTGAGACCTACTGTGTGCCAGACGTTTTGTCATGAGAAGCTACAAATGCCATGTTGTACCCACGATGGAACAAATGTGAAGACAAAAAGCAAATAGGCTATGTCTAACTGACTAAAAAGATGAGAACAATTGTGATGATGTTGTCACTGAGCTACTGAATGCATAATAGCAGTCACCCACTCAACACATTGTTATGTATTTTTAAAAACCTGTATTTGTTCCAACTAATGTTGAAAATATTTATTCTATTCCTAGGGACATTCTATTCCTAGTGATTCCTAATGGGTATGCTAGTCACTGTCCCATGATGGGACCCGTTCCTATCCTCTTCTTTCTCTCCTGCTTTTATCTGCCATTGGCATTCATGGGCACTACCTCATTTCATTGGGAGCTCTCTTGGCTGATGAATCTGTGGGACTCGTATGAAATTCCATCTTCTCCTATAGTATTATGGGGTTGGAAGACACATATATTCAATGTCCAAGGCTAAATTAAAGTTGTATTACTCTATCTTGCTTCATTGAAATCATCTTTGTGTTATAATTCTTGGATCAGTAACACAGTTTTAGCTGTGTGTGTGTACGTGTGTGTGTGTTTGTGTGTGTGTGTATTAATTCTTGGAACAGAAGGCATTTAGACTACTATTTTACTTCTGGATTTATAAGGCACAATGCAGTAAGAAATGTGCAGCCTTAATCTTAACAGCAGGGCAAGTCAAGATGGGAATATAAAGTACACAAGCAATCAATACGACACTTTTAAATGAGCTTTGTGACTGTGTGGTTGTTTTAAATTATCCTTGGAAGCAGGAGATAAAGTGAGAGTGTAGAAAGCGAAGGCTGAGGAATGAGGAAGCTTTCTCCTAATGAAAGAAGCTAGATGGCCATGCTTTGTCTCCACTGGGCAAAGAAGGTTAGCTACTATGTTGAACCATGTGAAATGGCTGATATTTAAGTCTTTCAACCTATTTTATCTAAGATAGTTACAGATTCAGTTATCAACAACCTAACTTACAAAAGAAGAAGAGGAATAATTTCTTACAACTAGTTAGATACTATTACATAAGAAACATACTTTTCTGAAGAAAAAAGAAAATGCACCTGTACTTGATAGAGCCATACTTGCTCTTTTTGATTCTTACAATTTTCATCTCTGTTCACATTAAACATCTATTCTTATATGCTATCTACTTTATCCATTAGACACCTTACCATGTAAATCATAGTTGTTTTAAATTCCCAGTCTGATAACTCCTACATGCCTGCCATATCCAAAGCTGATTCCAATGTTTGCTTTGTCTCTTCAAATTCAGCTTTCTGACTCTTAGTATGCCTTGTAATTTTTTTTTTCTTGATAGCTGGACATGATATATTGGGTAAAATAAACTGCTGTAATAGGCCTTTAGTAATGTGATGGCCAAGTGTGGTTGGAGAGGAAATGCTATGTAGTCCTATGCTAAGGTCTCAGTCTTCTAGCGAGACTGTCTCTAGACTGTGAGCTTAGAACTTGCTTCTCAGCCCTCCCTGCCCCATACTGTAGGTGAGACAGGATGGCTAGAGCCAACAAGAGTCAGGTGTTTTCTTTTCTTCAGGTCAGTTTGGCTTTGAAAAAAAAAAACTGAATAGGCTCTGATAAAACAGTTTCTCTCAAGGGCAAGCCTTATTAAGAACAGAATTCTCCAGTGTCACTATGATAAACAATTCTGAACTATTTCTATTTAGATCAAAATTTTCTTGTACATCCTTAATCATATTCTCAGCATATGTATCAATTAAGACTGTTTTGACTGCAAATGACAAAAAAAAATCCAACCTGAACTAATTCAAGCAACATAGATAATAAATGGACAGTTAGATAATATAATAAATAAAACTATCAGCTCATATGGCTTTCTAGGTGACACACTGGTAAAGAATTCACTTGTCAATGCAGGAGATGCAGGTTCAATATCTGGGTAGGGAAGATCTCCTAAAGTAGGAAATGGCAACCCACTCTAGTTTTCTTGCCTGGAGAATTCCACGGACAGAAGAGCCTGACGGGCTACAGTCCAGGGGGTCGCAAAGAGTCGAACACTAATGTGCACAGCAGCTGTTTCTCCAGTGTTTTGTGTAACTTCAAAGCCCAGAGCTAGAGCTGGTGCTGCTTAATCCAGGCACTGAATCCTTTCCAGCAGAACACAGTGCCTTTCACTTCTCTACCTTGCCCTCTTTCATCCTAGACTTACTCTTGGGTTTCACACAGTGACAAACGCCCCCAAGCCAATTCCTCCTGTATTCAAGCCCAGCGAAAAGGGGGAACGTTTCTTTTTCAGAATTGGATAAAAATCCTGGGCCTACTGAGTGACTGAGCACACACACCTGATTCATAAGGACTGTATCAAGTCATGAGTCCACCCCTGAATCTGTGACTGTGACTGGACGTGTAGAAAGCATTGAACGACTTAGCCCTGGAGCTAGAGAGATATCAGCTCAATCTAAATTATGAAATGATAATGGAAACAGGGTGACTTCAAAGGAATTTAACATACTAAACACAACAACAAACAAAAGAAAGGGGAAAGGATGCGTGGTGGCCAAAAAAATTAAAAGATGCCTTTTACTGTTTGATTTCTTAGATGTGTATTTCCCTGTGAAAGAGAACATGTAGTTTAAAGACTTTTGATACATTTGCAAATTTTATTTCTTCAAAAATTTGTCCCAATCTGTTTTCTCACTAACAGTGTAAAAGGTGACGTATTTTCCGGCACTAGAGCCAACACTGGTGCTACCATAAGAAAATTATGTTTCTCAATCTGATAGGCCAAAATTAAGTGCATAATTTCAATTTCCACTTCCCTGCAAATTGAATTACATATTGTCAGTGTATTATATTTCTATGTTTACTGACAATGTACATTTATTCTGCTGTAAAGAATGGCATCTTACTAACCCTGAGACACCACTGATTATAAAACATACCATTACTTTATGGACCACCTGGAAAAATTTCAAATATACCCTCTGCTGCTAAACCACACTGCAAATATTTTTTGTTATTTAAAATAGCTACTCTGATTTTAGAGGTGTTAAAACTATGGAAAATGTGCATCCTAGGAATAACGACATATGGTATCTATTTACGTTCACATCTTTTTCTATCATATGGTCATCTTCTACTTATTGAATTTGATGGTGATTTATCATAAAATAGATATTTTTCCTGTTCCTCATTCTAATTATAATTTTAATTATGGTGTTTTTAAAAATATTTAAGTTACTATTATTATGAATAAAATCTATCAATCGGGGCCTGGCTCAGGTCTCTGGTAAGGGCCTGCAACAGACATCATCTTTTTGGATCTACATTTTCTCATCCATAAAGTGACGACTTTGGACCAAATCATTCTAAACTTTTTTACTGTGTCAACATTCTGGGGGCTACTGATGAATAATAAAATTAACTGATAGAGTTTATCTCCTTTTTAGTCTTGCCTATCCTAAGTCAGTAGAAAGAAACATTAAAAGTCAGGGACCAAGAGAAAGAGCCAGAAAAACAAGTTTCCCATAGTCTTTAAACTCAGTATTTAATCCTTGAGGACATGAACATTGTGAAATACTGGACATAACAACAGAGGTAGCAACCGTTCTCAGGCAACACGAACAATCCAATTTAATGCCAGACTCTCATTAGCAGCTGTTTTTATCCCAGATAATGTTCTATTCAATTGGATTCTGACTAAGCACCTAAATCTATTACCTTGTAAGAAAAGAACCTGAAAGAAGAAACAGGGAATATCATAGCAACACAATAACTGCTGTTTATTCACCAAATGAATATTTATCGATCACATATTTATTCAGCATGCAGCATTCCAGACACTGGACTGGACCTGTATATGATCTAGGTATAGTCTTGTCTCTCCAGGTAGGTAATCTAGAAGCAAAAACTCATGCAATGGATTATTTCGATACTGTGATCGAAATCTTAATTAGCTATTGTGGGGATACGGGAGAACACATTTAATTTTGCAAGGATACCCAAGAGAGGCATAGAATCACTGAGCCTGGCTCCATATTGAAAAGCAGAAAATGGAAGAATATGCCCACAGAGGGAACAGCAAGAGCAGAAGTACAGGGGTTTAATGCAACCTGGAGGGGCTGCAGGTCTAAAATGCTGGTGTGAAGGGGGCAAGATTTAGGTCACAGAGGTGGTAGACACACGAAAAATATTAAAAGCACTTTAAACCATGTTAAAAAATAAATTGGAATTTACCCTGTTGTGAACGCTGTGGGAGGGTTTAAAGCAGTAGGGGTGGTGTGGACAGATTTATATTTTGGAGAGTTCATTCTATCATCTGTGTGAAACCTGGATGATTCAAGAGGCTTTGAGAGAGGAGGCAAGGAGACCAGTCAGGAGGCAGTTGCAGTGGTCCAGGACAGAACTAAGTCAAAGCAACCACAGGAAGGTGGGGAAATTGGTGCTTCTGTGAGATGGCAGATTTGTTTTCTATTGCTGTGGAACCAAATAGCATGCCCTTAGCTGGGGAAAAAAAAAAATTAAGAGCACCTTTTTTAAAATTGAAGGATAACTGCTTCACAGAATTTTGTGGTTTTCTGTCAAACATCAGCATTAATCAGCCACAGGGAACCCATGTCCCCTCCCTCCCATCTCCCTCCTCATCCCACCATTCTAGATTGTCACAGAGCCCCTGTTTGAGTTCCCTGAGTCATATATCAAATTCCCATTGGCTATCTATTCTACATATTGTAAGTTTCCATGTTATTCTCTCCATACATCTCACCCTCTCCCTTCTCCCCTTCCCCCATGTCCATAGGGTCTGATCTCTATGTCTGTTTCTCCATTGCTTTCCTGAAAATATATTCAGTAGTACCATCTTTCTAGATTCCATACATATATTAGTATACAATATTTATATTTCTTTTTCTGACTTACTTCACTCTGTATAATAGGCTCTAGGTTCATCCACCTCATTAGAACTGACTCAAATGTGTTCCTTTTCATGGCTGAGTAGTATTCCATTGTATATATGTACCATATTCCATTGCATATATGTACCACGACTTCTTTATCCATTCATCTGTTGATGGACATCTAGGTTGCTTTCATGTTCTAGCTATGGTAAATAGTGCTACAATGAACATTGGGGTACCTGTGTCATTTTCAGTTTTGGTTTCCTCAGGGTATATGCCTAGGACTGGGATTGCTGGGTCATATGGTTGTATTATTCCTAGTTTTTTAAGGAATCTCCATACCATCTTCCATAGTGGCTGTATCAATTTAAATTCTCACCAGCAATGCAAGAGGGTTCCCTTCTCTCCACACCCTCTCCAGCAATTATTGTTTGTAGATTTTTTGATGATGGCCATTGGACACGACTGAGCGACTGAACTGACTGACTGATTTTGATTGGTGTGAGATCGTATCTCATTGTAGTTTTGATTTGCCTTTCTCTAATAACGAGTGATGTTGAGCATCTTTTCATGTGTTTGTTAGCCATTTGTAGGTCTTCTTTGGAGAAATGTCTGTTTAAGTCTTTTTCCCACTAAAAAAGCACCTTGCTGCTGCTCCTAAGTCACTTCAGTCGTGTCCGACTCTGTGCGACCCCATAGACGGCAGCCCACCAGGCTCCCCTGTACATGGGATTCTCCAGGCAAGAACACTGGAGTGGGTTGCCATTTCCTTCTCCAATGCATGAAAGTGAAAAGTGAAAGTGAAGTCGCTCAGTCGTGTCCAACTCTTTGCAGTCCCATGGACTGCAGCCTACCAGGCTCCTCCGTCCATGGGATTTTCCAGGCAAGAGTACTGGAGTGGGGTGCCATTGCCTTCTCCAAAAAAGCACCTTATTAGCTCACAATTCTGCAGGTCAGAAGTCTGGGCCTGATGTGGATGCATTCATTGGACATGGTTACATGGATCTGAAATCAAGTGTCAGCCAGGGCTGCAGGTCTCGTCTGGGGTGCAAGGTCCTCCTTCAGGTTGTTGGCAAAATTTATTTCCTTGCATTTATACAACTGAGGTTCTAGTTTTATTGTTTGCTGTGAGACAGTAGCTGCTATTAGCTCCCCAAAGACATCATTCTCCAGATGCAGCTCACAACACAGATGTTTATTTTCTTCATGTCATCTGGATTGCATCTCTGACTTCCTGTTCTATAACCATCCTGAATAAATTCTGTTTTCAAAGGACTTACGTGTTTGGGCTGGGTCCACCCAGAAAACTTCATTTTCTTAGTCAACTGTGCCATATCACTAGTCACTGCCATTCCTAATGGCAAGAGCAAAATTCATCATATTTTACACAGGAATTATGCATGATATGTGCATGGCAGGAAATCTTGGAGCCATCTTAAATTCTGCCTACCACATATCGTATAAAACATGAAAAACTAGATACAAATCGGTTCCTAATTGCATGGGGGAACTTGGAAAGGGAAAAGAAAAGGTGGTTTGTATGATTGGGTGGTGTAATTCACAAAGATGGGGGTACCAAAGGACAAAGGAGCCTAGGGTTCCACTTTGGACTTGTTGAGGTTGATATGTCTATAGGCTATGTAGGTGGTAAGGGAGATTGTGCAATATAAATTGAAGGAGAGTAGCTGGAAGGAAATACAAGACTTTTAGTCATTAGTAGAAGATGCCAAGAAAGACATGAGACTGGATGAACTTGGTTTTAATTTTAATCGTATCAGCTTCTATGCAACCCTAGATTGTAAGTTCCTTGAGGATCAAGTTCATGTCTTTTCATTTCTGTATACTGGGTACTATCATATAGTGTATACTCAAAAATGTGGTGGATGTATGGATGGAGACTATGAAGGAAAACATGCAAAGCACTACTGAGTTTATCACATCCTCAAAACAATTCCATAGCATAAGTACTTTTCCTGCGTAATACAGAAGAAGAAATTGGAGCCCAGAGAGATGTCTTAAAATCCTGGATCACACAAATGGTCAGTTAGAGAGATGCACTATAAATCTTGGACATCCGATCTCAGAGTCTAAGGTCTTAAACACTAAAGGATACAGCTTCCTCCCCAATCCCTCAATCTTGTGAAGAGAAAGATATCCTAGCCAGGAGAAACAGAAAACTCAGTGGGAAAAAATGTCATTTGATCCTTTACATGTGAGCTGAACTTTGGCAGCAGAAATGAGTGAGCCTGGGTAGAGTTGCCAGATTTATCAAATGTTTAGTTTTTACTGTATAGAATGTTATAATTAGGCCAGGATTTTCACTCTCCCATGTCACTTTTTACCTACTTACTTCATAGCTCATCATGAAGCTATTCATACCTATGGGACACTTAATGGAAAAATCCACCCTTCAAGGTGTATCCACATTAACCACATATTCAGCATTTTCACATCTACCAAAATGCATTTACATAGAGGACCTCATTTGACTTATGAGTTAACCTTGCAAGTTACCAGGGTATATATATTAACCCCTTTGCGCAGGTGAGAAAAGTGAGGGTTAGATCCAAGTTACACACAGCAGCTGAGACTTCAGGATCTTGTGACAGAGATTTTTATTCTTGTTTCACTAATGCCTACCAAGCCCAATCTCAGGCCTTCCATTTTGACTCTCCCTCTTCTTGGCCTCTCAATTTGGATCCTGACTTACTGTTTACTATTATTGTTCAAAATGTATAAGCCTTATTTTCCTAATAACACTTAAATTCTGCTTTGTATAAATTTTGCCCCTTTTCTTCACACATTTCCCAGTCACACTGATGAACTTTCCATAAATCCCTTGGAATGGCCTTAAAAAGCCATTCAGGTCTGAGCAATCTGCAAACTTCTGTGAATTCTTGGCAGGTGAGTTGCCAGTACTAGTGCCTAAAATTGTTTGTTTTTCACACAGTGTCAGAAATTACCTGCTTCCAAAATGTGGTCAAATATTCTTTCTTGATATCTGCAGTTTTCTAGTTTCTTCCGGGTAGACATTCTCATTCACTAAAGTATGTCCAGAACAGATAGCCAAAGGCTAGAATGATTTATCTAATAGTAATCCAGCCTTTTATCATTATTCTAAAACACAACACTCAATGACACCTGCAATGTGCTAGGCATTGTGTTAGGCAGCAGGGATGAAAGATGAGAGGTATGTTCCTTCTGCTCAAGGAATTCAGTCTCTTAGAGGTGATTCAGCTTCACACAAACGCCAGAATACAAAGCATAACAGATAAATGTTGTGGGAGTTCAGAGGTGGGAGATATTTACCTCCAGCTTGAAAGAAGAAGAAAGTATTACTTCAATTTTTAACCTTGATTCTGCTTTAAAATTCATACAGCCAGTCGTGATATATTAATTATGTGAATTGTAGCCTCCAAATAATTACTGTGATTATCTCAAGAATTTTAAAAAGGACTAAATGTTAATGTGAAAAAGTGACAAACTCAACAAGAGGCATTAGAGGAAGCTGTTAAGTACAACGGGAAAGGTTAAGAGCGCCCACTCCCTCCCATCTTTAGCTCCTTCTCTGCTCCTGTGAGAAGCAGTATGACTCACCACTCCCTTTTGTAATCATTATTTCTTTTGCCCGTGGCAATCTTGTGGAATTAATCTCTCTTCTTTTTCCTCTCCTCCTTCCTCCTCTCCTTCTAACCTTATAGGCATGTCTGTCTTCCATGTCTTATTTATTCTAGTATCCTTTAGCATCACCTTTTCTATTTTCTAGAATTTCCTTTTTTGAATCATTCATTCACCATTCACACCAGCCAGGACAAACTAGTATTTGTAGTTATAATTTGGTAATTGGTGTTCAATGAACGAGTATTCAATTGAATAAGCAAGGTATACAATAATATGACTATTTTGCATTGGAATATCACTTTCTTTTTAAACTTTTTTTGTGTCTTATTTTTTCTAGTTTTGAGATGTAATTGACATGCAGCAAGTACTATATAAGATTAAGGTGTACAGCGTAATAAATTTGACTTACATTTATTGTGAAATGATTAGCACAGTAAGTTAATATCTATCATCTCATATGGATACAAAAAAGAAAGAGAAAAAATTTTCCCTTATAATGAGAACTTTTAAGATTTACTCTTTTAACAACTTTCATATATACCATAAGAGTGTGTGAGTGTTAGTCGCTCAGTCATGTCTGACTCTTTGCAATCCCATGGACTGTAGCCCACTAGGCTCCTCCGTCCATGGAATACTCCAGGTAAGAATATTGGAGTGGGGTGCCGTTCTCTTCCCCAGAGGATCATCCTGACCCAGGGAGTAAACACAGGTCTCCCACACTGTAGGCAGTTTCTTTACGATCTGAGCCATCCTGATCTATCCATATATACCATACAGCAGTATTAACTATAGTCATCATGTTCTACTTTATGTCCTAGTACTTATTTATCTTATACTGGAGGCCTATTGATTATTTCTTTATAATACAAATTTAGAATGCAGCCGCCTCATAATTAGACAAAAGTCCAGTGTTTCTCAAGATCCTTCAGTTAAATATATTGAGATCTCTGACTGAGCTCCTCCAGTAGCTAGCCCACACTTTCCCATACCTGACAGGAAGACATAACCCTGACCGCCTCCCTCCTCCAGTGAATATTGATGATCTGGAAAATAACCCATCCGACTGCCACTGTTCTTAGTATACATATTCTCAATAATCAGGCTATTTCAGAGGAGAGTTGCCAATTATTTTGGATTAGAGACATTGTCCTATTTGGTCTCATTACAGATGTTATTATGCCAAATACCCTGAAGGAAGAGATGCTCTAACCATTCCTGAACAGGTTCATTTATGTTTAGACATCCTCCAGCTGTTCTTATAAGGATCTTCTTGCATTCATTGTGCCTCATTATTGCATTAAATAGGCCAGGCCACCAGGCTCTAAACATATTGGAATTTTTTTTTTTTTTTGCATGTGTGCTCATTCATGTCCAACTCTTTGTTACCCCCCAGACTGTAGCCCTCCAGGCTTCTCTGTCCATGGGATTTTCCCAGCAAGAATACTGAAGTGAATTGCCGTTTCCTACTCTAGGGGATCTTCCCAACCCAAGGATCCAACATATGTCTCCTTCATCTCCTCCATTGGCAGACAGATTCTTTATCTCTGAGCCACCTGTGAATTAGAAATACTAATTGCACATAAATCTCTCCTGGATAACAGTGTACCCAACTCAAGCAAATAGTAGCCTTGGTAAGATTTATAATTATTTTAATGATAATAAAAATAAAATAGAAATCTCTCAAACAAGCCCCCATTAGGACCCTATTCCAAATGTTTGGTACAGGAGACTCAGGGATTTAGGATTCTGTAATTATTTGATTTTGGGAAAAGTCCACCAGTGGCAAGACTTACACCAAATCATTAAATCATTATTTCCTAATGCCATTTCCAATATTGCTACTGCTCTTCCAGCTACCACGCCAATCACGGCTTCAGTCAATGCATTCTCTCTCATCTTCAAGTGAACTCCATACCTATATCAGACCACTTTCCTGACCTCCATGAATGGAAACCCTTTGCCCCATTAGGGACCTGACAGTCCTTGGATACCATGGTTATTCTCTGTGGACACATCCCATTTACTAAATTGGCCTCCACATAATTTTCCATTTATTATAGCCCTCTTTGATCCTGAATTGCAGGCCATCTTAATTCTCAGTAATCCTTCAAGTTTTAAGGAGAGAAATCTGTAAGTATCAGCAGGGTCATTGGACATTGAATCCATGCAGCTCAAATATGTCTCACCTTTACCACAGGCACCGTTAAACTTGAAAACTCAGCAAAATGATGACACCAATGAAATCACCCAATCCTACCACTGGTACAGATTCTCCAAATAAAAAAGATTCACATTGGTCTAGGCTTAAATCCATTGCCCTTACAACTGGCTATACTAAGTGGACCCCAGCTGATCTATTATATACTATTAAAATTGCAAACACAATATTTACATTAAACAACATATTAAGGAATTAAGACCTATTGTTCATAATTTGGTTGCAGAAGGAGTCCTCACTTTTACCATTTCTCCCTTTGCTAACCCTATTTGGTCTGTCTGTAAACCAAATAAAAATAAATGGTTGGCATGAATATTCAAAGTTATGAAAGAAAAAAACTTACAACATAAGGTGATCTACTAGATCATTTAGAATAGGAAAGATAAAAAATTTATCAGACAAGCAAAAACTAAAAGAACTCAGCAGCCAGCTCCTCAGCCCATGGGATTTTCTTGGCAAGAATACTGGAGTGGGTTGCCATTTCCTCCATCAGGGGATCTTCCTGACCCTGGGATTAAACCCATGTCTCCTGCATTGCAAGTGGATTCTTTACCACTGAGCCACTGGGGAGGCCCTATACTAAATCTACCCAAAAAGAAATAAGTGCAAAGTCTTCTCTAAATAGATAAGCAAGAATTTATAGGAAAGGAAAAATCACAATAGGAAAGGCAAATATTTAAGAGGATTCAAGATCACTTAAATAAGCCAGTACATAAATTAAAAGAGAAAAACATTTTGCAAAAGCAATTATAACTATATTTAATAGCAAAATTATATGCATCAAGAAGTAAACAGAACTTGAAAAATCACAAAATGTAGAGAAGAGAAGTATAAATATGTAGATACTTTAGAATGTGTCCAAACTTGTATGACAATTTAAAGCAAGTAAGTATAGTTATGGGTCAATATATACTTGAACTGAAGGGTAATCACAAAAGGAAAAATTTTTTTAAAAAAGAAGTGAACAAAGAAGAACTACAGAAACAGCTGGAAAAAAGGCTTAAAATGGCAATAAGTTACATAACGATTAATAATTACTTAAATGTCAATGGACAAAACATTCCAATCAAAAGATATAGAGTGGCAGATAAGATTAAAAAAAAAGAAGAACTTATAATATGCTGCCCCAAGAGACTCACTTCAGAGCAAAAGACACAGACTAAAAGTGAGGGAATGAAAAAAGGTATTTCCTACAGATGGGACTGACAAGAAAATGAGCAATACTCATATCAGACAAAATAGACTTTAAGCTCCTAAAGACAAAGATGGATATTATATAATGATAAAGAGATCAGTACAAGAAAAGAATATCACACTTGTTAACATATATGCACCCAATCAGGAACATCTAAATATATAAAACAAATACTAACAAATATAAAGGAAGAAATTGACAGGAACACAATAATAGCAGGAAACTTTAACACCCCACTGAGATCACCCAGAAAAATCAATAGGGCAACAGAGGCCCTAAATTATACAATAAACCAGTCAAATTTAATTTATATCTATACCTACAGAACACTATATTTAAAAAAAAAACACACATTCTTTCCAAGTGTGCAAGAAACATTTTGCAGGATAGACCATATTTTGTCGTTGTTTAGTTGCTAAATCATGTCTAACTCTTTGTGACTGAATGGCTCCAGAGAGCCTGCAAGATTCCTCTGTCTATGGGATTTCCCAGATAAGAATATTGGAGTGGGTTGCCATTTCCTTCTTCAGGGAATCTTCCCAATCCAGGGAAAGAACCCACATCTCCTGCACTGACAGGTGAATTCTTTACTGCTGAGCCACCAGGGAAGCCCAGGAGAGACCACATCAGTTCAGTCAGTTCAGTTCAGTTCAGTTGCTCAGTCAGTCCAACTCTTTGCGACCCCATGAACTGCAGCACACCAGACCTCCCTATCCATCACCAACTCCCAGAGTTCACTCAGACTCTCGTCTATCAAGTTAGTGATGCCATCCAGCCATCTCATCCTCTGTCGTCCCCTTCTCCTCCTGCCCCCAATCCCGCCCAGCATCAGAGTCTTTTCCAGTGAGTCAACTCTTCGCATGAGGTGGCCAAAGTATTGGAGTTTCAGCTTCAGCATCATTCCCTCCAAAGAAATCCCAGGGCTGATCTCCAGAATTGACTGGTTGGATCTCCTTGCAGTCCAAGAGACTCTCAAGAGTCTTCTCCAACAACACAGTTCAAACGCCTCAATTCTTCAGTACTCAGCTTTCTTCACAGTCCAATTTGCACATCCATGACCATTGGAAAAACCATAGCCTTGACTAGACAGACTTTTGTTGGCAAAGTAATGTCTCTGCTTTTTAATATGCTATCTAGGTTGGTCATAACATTTCTTCCAAAGAGTAAGCGTTTTTTAATTTCATGGCTACAGTCACCATCTGCAGAGATTTTGGAGCCCAAAAACAGAAAGTCTGACACTGTTTCCACTGTTTCCCCACCTATTTCCCACGAAGTGATGGGACCAGCTGCCATGATCTTCATTTTCTGAATGTTGAGTTTTAAGCCAACTTTTTCACTCTCCACTTTCACTTTCATCAAGAGGCTTTTTAGTTCCTCTTCACTTTCTGCCATAAGGGTGGTGTCATCTGAATATCTGAGGTTATTGATATTTCTCCCAGCAATCTTCATTTCAGCTTGTGCTTCTTCCAGTCCAGCGTCACTCATGATGTACTCTGCATAGAAGTTAAATAAGCAGGGTGACAATATACAGCCTTGATGTACTCCTTTTCCTATTTGGAACCAGTCTGTTGTTCCATGTCCAGTTCTAACTGTTGCTTCCTGACCTGCATATAGGTTTCTCAAGAGGCAGGTCAGGTGGTCTGCTATTTCAATCTCTTTCAGAATTTTCCAGTTTATTGTGATCCACCCAATCAAAGGCTTTGGCATAGTCAATAAAGCAGAAATAGATGTTTTTCTGGAACTCTCTTACTTTTTCCATGATCCAGCAGATGTTGGCAATTTGATCTCTGGTTCCTCTGCCTTTTCTAAAACCAGCTTGAACATCTGGGAGTTCATGGTTCACGTATTGCAGAAGCCTGGCTTGGAGAATTTTGAGCATTACTTTACTAGCATGTGAGATGAGTGCAATTGTGCAGTAGCTTGAGCATTCTTTGGCATTGTCTTTCTTTAGGATTGGAATGAAACTGACCTTTTCCAGTCCTGTGGCCACTGCTGAGTTTTCCAAATTTGCTGGCATATTGAGTGCAGCACTTTCACAGCATCATCTTTCAGGATTTGAAATAGCTCAACTGGAATTCCATCATCTCCACTAGCTTTGTTCGTAGTGATGCTTTCTAAGGCCCACTTGACTTCACATTCCAGGATGTCTGGCTATAGGTGAGTGATCACCCCATCGTGATTATCTTGTTCATGAAGATCTTTTTTATATAGTTCTTCTGTGTATTCTTGCCACCTCTTCTTAATAACTTCTGCTTCTGTTAGGTCCAGACCATTTCTGTCCTTTATCAAACCCATCTTTGCATGAAATGTTCCCTTGATATCTATACTTTTCTTGAAGAGATCTCTAGTCTTTCCCATTCTGTTGTCTGGCTCTATTTCTTTGCATTGATCGCTGAGGAAGGCTTTCTTTTCTCTCCTTGCTGTTCTTTGGAACTCTGCATTCAGATGCTTGTATCTTTCCTTTTTGCTTCTCTTCTTTTCACAGCCATTTGTAAGGCCTCCCCAGACAGCCATTTTGCTTTTTTAGCATTTCTTTTCCATGGGGATGGTCTTGATCCCTGTCTCCTGTACAATGTCATGAACCTCATTCCATAGTTCATCAGGCACTCTATCTATCAGATCTAGGCCCTTAAATCTGTTTCTCACTTCCACAGTATAATCATAAGGGATTTGATTTAGGTCATACCTGAATGGTCTAGTGGTTTTCCCTAGTTTCTTCAATTTAAGTCTGAATTTGGTAATAAGGAGTTCATGATCTGAGCCACAGTCAGCTCCTGGTCTTGTTTTTGTTGACTGTATAGAGCTTCTCCATCTTTGGCTACAAAGAATATAATCAATCTGATTTCGGTGTTGAGCATCTGGTGATGTCTTTGTGTAGAGTCTTCTCTTGTGTTGTTGAAAGAGGGTGTGTGCGATGACCAGTGCATTTTCTTGGCAAAACTCTATTAGTCTTTGCCCTGCTTCATTCCATATTCCAAGGTCAAATTTGCCTTTTACTCCAGGTGTTTCTTGACTTCCTACTTTTGCATTCCAGTCCCCTATAATGAAAAGGACATCTTTTTGGGGTGTTAGTTCTAAAAGATCTTGTAGGTCTTCATAGAACCATTCAACTTCAGCTTCTTCAGTGTTGCTGGTTGGGGCATAGACTTGGATTACTTTGATATTGAATGGTTTGCCTTGGAAACGAACAGAGATCATTCTGTCGTTTTTGAGATTGCATCTAGGTCATAAAACAAGTCTCAAAAAGTTTAGGAGGATAGAAATTATTTCCAGAGTAATTTCTGACCACAGTGGTATGAAACTAGAAATCAGCTGCATAAAGAAAAATGGATAAAGAATGAATATGTGAAAATTCAGCAAAATGTAATTAAAAGAACAATGAGTCAACAATAAAATCAAAGAAGAAATCAGAAAATACTTTGAGACAAATGAAGATATAAAACATAACGTTGCAAAGTCTATGCAACTGCCAAAGTAGTTCTAAGAGGGAAGTTCACAGTGATACAGGCCTTTCTCAAAAAACAAGAAAATTATCAAACAACCTAAATTACCACCTAAATAAATTAGAAAAAGAACAAATGAAAGTCCAATTCAGCTGCTGCTGCTGCTGCTAAGTCGCTTCAGTCATGTCCGACTCTGCGCGACCCCAGAGATGGCAGCCCACCAGGCTCCCCCGTCCCTGGGATTCTCCAGGCAAGAACACTGGAGTGGGTTGCCATTTCCTTCTCCAATGCATGCAAGTGAAAAGTGAAAGTGAAGTCGCTCAGTCGTGTCCGACTCTTAGTGACCCCATGGACTGCAGCCCACCAGGCTCCTCCATTCATGGATTTTTCAGGCAAGAGTACTGGAGTGGGGTGCCATTGACTTAAGGAAATAATAAAGATTGAAAAGGAAATAAACTAAAGTTGAAAAAAGACTAGAAAAGATCAATAAAGCCAAGAGCTATTTTCTGAAAAGGTAAACAGAATCAACAAACATCCTACCAGGCTCACCAAGAGGAAAAGAGAGAGGACCCAAATTAACAAATTAAGAAATGAAAAGGAAAAATAACAACTAATACCACAGAAATAAACAAAAAATCATAAGAGAATACCATGAATGGTAATATGCTAACAAATTGGACAACCTAGAAGAAATGGACAAGTTTCTAGAAACATATAGCCTACCAAAATGGAGTCAAGAAAAAACAGATAATTTGAACAGACGCATTACTAGAAGTGAAACAAAATCTTAAATTTTAAAAACTCCTAAAGTGAAACTTCTAATATTTGCAAATGGTGGAACTGACAAGGGATTGATTTCCAAAATATATAAACAGTTCATACAACTCAACAGAAAAATACAGGAACAAAACAATCCAATCAAAAAAAAAAAAACAAAACAGGCAAAAGACATATAGACACACCCTTCTCAAAGAAGACACATAAATGGCCAATAGGCATATGAAAAGATTCTCAACATCACTAATTACTAGAGAAATGCAAATCAAACCCACAATGACATATGGCCTTACACCAGTCAGAATGGCAATCATCAGAAAGCCTACAAATAATTAATGCTGGACACTGTATGGAGAAAAGGGAATCCTCCTACACTGTTGGTGGAAATGTAAACTAGTGCAACCGTTAGGGAGAATTGTATGGAGGACTTTTAAAAACTACAAATTAGAGCTACCATATTATCCAGCAATCCCACTCCTGGGCAGGAAAAGACAAAAATTGTAATTCAGAAAGATACTTGCACCCCAATGTTCACAGCAGCACTATTTATAAGAGTCAAGATGTGCAAGCAACCTAAATGTCCATGGACACATGACTGGCTTAGGAAGATGTGAGATATATCTATATATCAAATGCAATATTACTCAGTCATAAAAAAGAATGAAACAATGCCATTTGGAGCAACATCAATGGACCTAGAAATTATCATACTAAATGAAATGAGTCAGAGAAAAATAATACCATATGATATCACTTATATGGGGAATCTAAAAAGTGATACAAATTACTTTATTTACAAATTAGTAGACTCACAGATACAGAAAACCAACTAATGGTTGCCAAAGGGGAAGGGACAGGGAGGGATAAATTAGAGGTTCAGGATTAACAAATACACACTACTATGTATAAAATAAACAACAAGGACCTACTATAATGCATAGCACAGGGAACTATATTCAATATCTTGTAATAAACTATAATGAAAAAGAATCTGAAAAAAGTATACACACATATGCACACATAAGTAACTGACTCACTGTCATACACTTGAAACTAACACAACATTGTAAATCAAATATATAGCAATAAAAAATACTCTCTACTAAAAAGATTAAAAGTCAAAATTTTAAACTCAAAAATTTAAATAAAAAGTCAAAAATTTGAAACATTCTCTGACATAAATCACAACAATATTTCCTCAGGTCAGTTTCCCAAAGCAAAAAATAAACAAATGGATCCTAAACAAACTTAAAAGCTTTTACACAGCAAAGGAAACCATCAACAAGACAAAAAGACAATTTACAAAATGAGAGAAAATATTTGCAAATGATGCAACCAACAAGGGATTAACATCCAAAATACCTTAAGAGCTCATACAACTCAATAGCAAAAAAAAAAAAAAAAAAAAAAAATCAAAAAATGGGCAGAAGACCATGATAAACACTTTCCAAAGAAAACATACATTTGGCCAACAAATGCATGAAAAGATGCTCAACATGGCTAAACATTAGAGAAATGCAAATCGAAACAACGAGATATCATCTCACTGTTGACAGCTATCATCAAAAAGTACACAAATAATAAATGGTAGAGAGGATGTGGATGAGAGGGAACCTTCCTGCACTACAGGTGGGAATGTAAATTGGTACAGCCACTATGGAAAATAGCATAGAAGTTCCTTAAAAAATTGAAAATGGAGCTACCATATGATTCAGCAATCCCCTCCTGGGTAAAGTTGGAAAAGATGAAAACTCTAATCTGAAAAGATAACCCAATGTTAACCGTAGCACTATTTGTAGTAACCAAGACATAGAAACATATATATGTACATCCCCCCCGACACACAGGAACATTCAGTTCGGTTCAGTCACTCAGTCATGTCCAACTCTTTATGACCCCATGAATCACAGCACGCCAGACCTCCTTGTCCATCACCATCTCCCGGAGTTCACTCAAACTCACGTCCATCGAGTCGGTGATGCCATCCAGCCATCTCATCCTCTGTCGTCCCCCTCTCCTCCTGCCCCCAATCCTCCCAGCCTCAGGGTCTTTTCCAATGAATCAACTTTTCGCATGAGGAGGCCAAAGTATTGGAGTTTCAGCTTCAGCATCAGTCCTTTCAATGAACACCCAGGACTGATCTCCCTCAGCCATAAAAATAAAATACTGCCATTTGCAGCAACATGGATGGACCTAGAGAATATTATACTTACCAAAGTCAGTCAGACAGGAAGACAAATATTTTATGCTGTCACTTATATGTGGAATGTGAAGAATAATACAAATCAATATATATACAAAAAATTAAAAGACTCACAGACATAGAAAACAAGGTTATGGTTACAAAAGGGAAATGGGAAAGGGGGAGGATAAATTAGGAATATGTGATTAACAGGTAGGAGCTATATTGCAAAAAATATCAAAAGCAACAAGAAAAGGCAAAGTAACCAGAGATCAAATTGCCACCATCCGCTGGATCATACAAAAAGCAAGGGAATTTCAGAAAAACATCTATTTCTGCTTCATTGACTATGCTAAAGCCACAGGATCACAACAAACTGTGGAAAATTCTGAAAGACATGGGAATATCAGACCACCTTACCCATCTCCTGAGAAACCTGTATGCAGGTCAAGAAGAAACAGTTAGAACTGGACATGGAACAACAGACTGGTTCAAAATTGGGAAAGGAGTACCTCAAAGCTGTATATCATCATCCTGCTTATTTAAGTTATATACATCATGTGAAATGCCAGGTTGGATGAAGCACAAGCTGGAATCAAGATTTCCAGGAAAGATAACAATAATCTCAGATATGCAGATGATACCACTCTAATGGCAGCAAGTGAAGAGGAATTAAAGAGCCTCTTGATGAGGGTGAAAGAGGAGAGTGAAATAGCTGGCTTAAAACTCGACATTCAAAAAATGAAGATCATGGCACTGGGTCCCCTCACTTCATGTCAAATAGATGGGGAAACAATGGAAACAGTGAGAGACTTTATTTTCTTAGGCTCCAAAATCACTGCAGATGGTGACTGCAGCCATGAAATTAAGACACTTGCTCTTTGGAAGAAAAGCTATGACAAACTTAGACATTGTATTAAAAAGCAGAGACATCACTTTGCTGACAAAGGTCCATCTAGTCAAAGCTATGGTGTTTCTAGTAGTCATGTATGGATGTGAGAGTTGGACCATAAAGAAAGCTGAGCACTGAAAAAGTGATGCTTTTCAACTGTGGTGTTTGAGAAGACTCTTGAGAATCCCTTGGACTGCAAGGAGATCCAACCTGTCCATCCTAAAAGAAATCAGCCTTGAATATTCATTGGAAGGATTGATGCTGAAGCTAAAGCTCCAATACTTTGGCCACCTAAGGCAAAGAACTGATCGTTGGAAAAAACTCTGATGCTGGGAAAGATGGAGGACAGGAAGAGGATAAGGGGGTGACAGATGATGAAATGGTTGAATGGTACCACAGACTCAATGGATATGAGTCAGCAAACTCGGGGAGATAGCGAAGGACAGGGAAGCCTGGGGCGCTGCAGTCCACAGGGTTGTTCCAAGTCCAGTTCTAGCTGTTTCTTGACCTGCATACAGGTTTTTCAGGAGACAGGTAAGGTGGTTTTGTATCCCCATCTCTTTAAGAATTTTCCAATTTATTGTGATCCACACAGCCAAAGATGTTCATATAGTTCACCAACTGTTGAAGCCTAGCTTGAAGGATTTTGAGCAGTACTTTGCTAACGTGAAATGAACACAATTGTAGTGTAGTTTGAGCATTCTTTGGCATTGCCTTTCTTTGGCATTGAAATGAAAACTGATCTTTTCCAGTCCTGTGGCCATTACTGAGTTTTCCAAATTTGCTGGCATATTGAGTACAGCACCTTAATAGCATCATCTTTTAGGCTTTGAAATAACTTAACTGGAATTCCTTCACCTCCACTAGCTTTGTTCATAGTAATGCTTCCTAAGGCCCACTTGACTTCACACTCCAGCATGTCTGGTTCTAGGTGAGTGACACACCACTGTGGTTATACGGGTCACTAAGACTTTTTTCTATAGTTCTTCTATGTATTCTTAATACCTCTTCTTAATCTCTTTTGCTTCTGTTAGATCCTTGCTGCTTCTGTCCTTTATTATGCCCATCATTGCATGAAATGTTTCATTCAAGAGAATTGGAGACCAGTCTTTTCCATTCTATTGTTTTCCTCTGTTTCTTTGCACTCTTAAGACTTTCTTGTCTCTCTGTACTATACTTTGGAACACTGCATTCAGTTAAGTATATCTTTCCCTTTTGCGTCTCCTCTCAGCTATTTGTAAGACATCCTCAGATAACCATTTTGCCTTTTTGCATTTCTTTCTCTTGGGGATAGTTTTGGTTACTGCCTCCTGTACAATGCCATCAACCTCTGTCCATAGTTCTTCAGGCACTCTGTCAGATGTAATTCCTTGAATCTATTGGTCACTGCCACTGTATAATCATAAGGAATTTATGTCATACTGAATGGGGTCCCTACTTTCTTCAGTTTAAGTCTAAATTTGGCAATAAGGAGTTCATGATCTGAGCCATAGTCAGTTCCCAATCTTGTTTTTGCTGACTGTATAGAGCTTCTCCATCTTCGGCTGCAAAGAATATAATCAGTCTGATTTTGGTATTGACCATCTGGTGATGTCCATGTGAAGAATTGTCTCTCATGTTGTTGGAAGAAGGGTGTTTGCTATGACTAGTGTGATTTCTTGGCAAAACTCTTAGCCTTTGCCCTGCTTCATTTTGTACTTCAAGGCCAAACTTGCCTGTTACTCCAGGTATCCCTTGACTTCCTACTTTTGCATTCCAATTCCCTATGATGAAAAGGACATTTTTTGGTGTTAGTTCTAAAAGGTCTTGTAGGTCTTCATAGAGCTATTCGACTTAAGCTTCTTTGGCATTTAGTGGTTGAGTCATAAACTTGGATTACTGTGATACTGAATAGTTTGCTTTGGAAACAAACCAAGATCATTCTGTTACTTTTGAGGTTGCACCCAAGTACTGCATTTCAGACTCTCTTGTTGACTACGAGGGCTACTTCATTTCTTAATAAGAGATTCTTGATGACAGTAGTAGATATAACGGTCTTTGGAATTAAGTTCACCCATTCCCATCCATTTTAGTTCACTGATTCCTAAAATGTTGGTGCTCACTTTTGCCATTTCCTGCTTGACCATATCCAATTTACCTTGATTCATGTATTTAACAGTCCAGGTTTCCGGAAGGTCTACTGCTATTTCCCAACAATTTTTGGTGCTCTCTACTTCATTACTCGCAAGCCCAACACCTATTTGACCTAGTTGGCCTCTAGTAACAATGTATTTCCCATCTACAGATTTTATTAAAACCTATTTATGCAGTCACTAGCCAATGAGTTCAATTCAAATCGGGCCACTCCAAGAATAGGCCCTTGAGAATATCCAAAATTTGTCTGTGACATGTGGAATAATGGTCCCCCAAGGATGTCCGTATCCTAATCCCTAGAACCCGTGAATATATTAGGTTATATGACAATGGGGTTGCAGATGTAATCAAGGTAGCAATTCGGCTATCTTTTAAATAGAGAGTTTAATTTTAATTATTCCAGTGAGGCCAATATAATCACAGAGACCCTTAAACATGGAAGAGGGAGTCAGAAGATAGCATCAGAAAAAGATGATAAAAACAGCGCTGTGTTGCTGGACTTGAAGATGTAGGAAGTCAACCAAACCACAAATTTTAATATACCTTCTAGAGTCTCTGGACCGCACATGATATCACATGACTTCCTATGGATTTCTGGAACAAATAGTTCCCCTCAACAGCCGAAAGATACCCCTCTTGAAATACAACTCTTAGAGGCCTATTGGATCCTTCTTGGTCCAGAGCTACCATGGGTCTTAAGTCTGTGATCTTTTGGAATCAGCTGCTCATTGCTTTGGGTACTGGAGGATGCCTTCAATAAATGCAAGTTCGTTGTTCATATTTTTAACAATTCCTGTGCAGTGGTTAATGGTCTTGTTTTTTGGTTTAGTCAGTAGGCTCAAAACAGACTTTACGTTCAAGACGCTGGGACTGGGATTCTATTACTCCAGTTCAGTGCCAAATGCCTTATGCTCCTTTCTGCCCATGCTGTCACCCCTACTTGTTTGGGGTGGTCAATCAGCCCACAGCTCCCCAATAAGAAGTTATACCATAACTCCTAGAGGCAAAGGAATGCTGTTCCTCCATCATATTTGTAATAATTTCTCAAGTGCAAAACTTTGCCTCAAGGTTTTGGGGTTAGTCCAGGACTTATATCGAGAGCCCCCACCCTCAACCACCTTAGGGTTCTTACAGGTACTATCCACAAGTCAATCCCAGTCAACAGCACAATCATCTCAGGAATGACCATCTCAGCCCTGCAGACAATGCATCCCAGATGGTGACCTCAGGACAGCCAACAATCCCAGCCTCAGCACCGGTACTCCAAGGTATCCTGCTAACACAATTCCATGCTGAAACCTGCCAAATAAAGGCTTTGCTCCCTGATCCTCTCTCTTCTCCCATATCTAACCATGGCTCTGCCACACACCTGCACCCCTATAACTTCCCAACTACTTTCTTCTTTCTTGCTTTCTGACTTACTCCTCAAGTTTCAGCCTATGCAGTCCTACCTAGATTAATCCTGTTCCCAACCTAACTGATGCCACCTCACAAGGCCTATTGTGGACCGCTTCATAAAGATCCAATCCCCCCAAATTACATAAGTCTCTATAACTCCACATCCTCTCCTATGCAATGGAAGGACACACTGCAAGAAGCTATGAATTATTGTCAGGCTCTTCCCTTCCTAGAATGGCGACGTAGGGACCCACCTTTTGCATCAAGGAACTCCCACTAGGTTATTTCAGTTTTGCTTGATCCATTCATTTCTGGGGTTGCTTCTTGGTGGAAACTAACATCCTACAAATTAGCTGACTACCTCACTGGTGCCCTACAATGTATCTCTCCTTTTAGATACTTAACACCTGAGTTTGGATCCCCATCTCCACTATCCCTACACAAAAGCCTAAAACTCTGTCTACCACGGCATTAGTTGAGACCTGGCTACATTAACTATTCCTATGACCCCCTACAACCACATATAAGCTCTGATGTCTTCTCATCCAACTACCCTCATTTAAATCTTTACTACTGCCCTGCCATCATCTCCACTCCCTACTTTCCTAGACCTAGACACTACCCAGATAACAGTAACAGAGCATGTTACCTGGAGCTAACCCTTCATCAATATATGGCCTGCTTCTAGGTGCCCCAGCCTAGACAACCACCATGCAACTAATTCCTGCCCTTTTATAGATATGCCATATTCATCTCAGCTGCTTGTCATCCTCTCCAGTCACCCTCAAGCCCAGCACTCCTTCAGCCTCACCAGATGCTTCCATATTAACTTTCCCTCCTCGGACTCCGTGTCTTTCTCTGCCTCCTCGGTCAATCAATATTACATACCACTGTGTCTCCCCACCCACTGCTGGGACTATTTAGCCATCAAGTTCCTGCTTTGATGCAGAGTTGCCCACCAGAAACTCCACCCTGCAAGACCAATGGGCTACTGGTTCTCCTGTAGCACTTTTCCTCCTCCAGGAGGTCCTACACTCAGCTCCTCTACCCCACCCTTTCCCACCTGTGTGACCTGGCCTGTGTCCTGTATGCATATGGTACCCAGGTCACTCTTTATCCAACTAGAGAATTCACTACTCTCATGGAGACTTCCCTCAGAGGGGCCACTTTTTAGCTATTATATCAGACCTCATCACAATCTTTGGTGTAACAGGCATACATTTTAGGTGTTTTCCATTCTGTAATAGTCACGACTCAGAGAGGTCACACAGACAAATGCCACAGCTCCTGGAAGACCACATACATCAAACAGCCTCAGCTGTCAATGCTGTTAATGAGGGACAAAGTTCTATGGTTGCTATGGTAGCTGATAATAGATTGGCACTAGACTACCTGCTGGCATCTTAAGGAGGAACGTGTGCCTTGAAGGGATGCTCGTACTCCACTGAGTCAATAACACAGGAAAGAGCTCCAGAAGAGTTCAACAAATAAAACAGCAAACCAAAACAGTCAATATTACTACTAAAATACTCAAAGAGATTCCTTGGATGCCATTGATTTCTTCTGCTGGCTATCTCCTTTTGCTGACTCCCCACTATCCTTCAAAGAGCTAGCGTAACAATTGGTGGCCTTATTATTTTCATCAGCTTTGTAAATTTAATTTCTTCCAAGTACACATTTATTTACAGGAAAACTGGGAGGTTGCTGTATTAACCCAAACATCTCAGGTGAATTAGGAAGAACATAGGAAAAGAAACTTGGTCCTCCAGTGACATTTGATTTAGCACCAGTAGACTCTGTCTCATCTCCTGTCTGTGTCTGTCAACTCTTGTCCAGTAAGGTTCACACTGGTCCACTCCCATCCCTCAAGCTCATGTGTACTCTTGGAGCCTCTTTCAAACTTTTGCCAGTAGGTTGGCTCTCTTCCCGCTGGCAGGACTTTCCTCTCTACAAAATGCTTCCTGGGAAGAAGGATGGGGAGAAGGGATAGTTAGGGAATTGGGGATGGACACATACACACGGCTATATTTAAAATAGATAACCAACAAGGACCTACTACATAGCACATGGAACTGCTCAATGTTAGTGGCAGCCTGGATGGGAGGGAGGTTTCGGGGAAAATGGATGCATGTATATGTGTGGCTGAGTCTCTTTGAGCTGTTCACCTGAAACTATCACAACATCGTTTGTTAATTGGCTATACTCCTAATACAAAATAAAAAAATTTTTAAAAAGTGCTCACACACTCTGTACACACTCACTTCTGGATCTATTCCATCAGAGTCTTCCTCCTTGCTCATCACCTTGGGACTTCCCTAGCTGTGTGAGTCATAATCCTTTCTTTCTTTGATTATAATAAAGAACGACTCTTAAGGTTTTGACATCGGAAGCTGACCTTGGAAAGGGAGCTTCTTCATTTTATGATAGAGTTTCTATGACGTATATTATTACAATTATTTTGCTGATGAGCAAATTGAGGGGCTTTGAAATCATTCTAGATGATTAGACACCCAAGAGTTAATAACGCTAATACAATCCTATGTCTTTGAAGCCAGATTATGTACAATAAATTAGAGCCTACAAGTCTTTTTTTTAAATTCATTTTAATGAAGTAGAGTTTATTGTGTTAGTTTCTGCTGTACAGCAAAGTGATTGAGTTATACATATGTATTTTTAATATTCTTTCCCATTATGGCTTATTAGAGAATATTGAATACAGTTGCCTGTGCTATACAATGGGACCTTATGGTTTATCCATTCTTCCTATAACACTTTGCATCTGCTAATCAAAAGCTCCCAATCCATCCATCCCCGACTCCCCCTTGAGCCTACAAATCTTTTGATGTGTGGTGGGCTGCCAGCCGGGAAATTTCTGTGCCTGAAAATTATATAGTTGTGACAAGAATTAAGAAGAAAGCTTCTAAGCCACCTAGAAGTGGGGTGAATGGAGCTGGTCTTATCTTAGGAAATCGTTCCTGCTCCTGCTCACTGTGGCCAAATCCTTGTGATTGATTTGTGTGACCATCTATCTCAGGGAAGAAAATGCTTCATCTCTCTTAGTTCCCATCAATGATTTCTTGGGTGATCACAGTAAAACCACAGGCTTGAAAACTCAGGCCATAATGATATTCTGGAACATACGGGTTACCAGACTTAGCAGAAGAATCGTATTGCTCAATCTCTACTGATGCAAAATCCCCTAAGATGCATTAACCTGCTTTTCTTCCAAGAGAAGGTCAGTATGCTGGACATGATTGATAGTCTCTCTGTACAAAGAAACCATTCTACTCTTTCCTGCTTCGGCTGTGATCTTAGAGAGTGTAAGATGATAAATGGGGTGTTATGGGCCACTGTATACCATGAAATGGTAAAATAATGATGGATCTCCTATCTTGAGCATCTATTATGTTCCAAGTAACTTATGTTCATTACCTTGTAATTTTTACAAATCCTTATATCTGTGAGATGGTTAATTTTGCCATCCCCATTTTACAGAAAGAAAAAGAGGCACATTTCAAGGTCATTTATCTAGCAAAAGACAGAGCTAGTTTTCAAGTTCATGCCACTCTCCATATGTGAAAAAAAACCTACTATCTCTTCTTCCTAAGACGTCTGTGCTGTGCTGCTGTGCTTAGTTCCTCAGTTATGCCTGACTCTTTGAGACCCCATGGACTGTAGCCCACCAGGCTCCACTGTCCATGGGGATTCTCCAGGCAAGGATACTGGAATGGGTTGCCATGACTCCTCCAGGGGATCTACCCAACCCAGGGATCGAACCTAGGTCTCCTGCATTGCAGGTGGATTCTTTACCATCTGAACCACTGGGGAAGCCCTTGTCTATGGACTTTAAGATGTTTATGATAGGCAAAATGATGCTGCCCTCCCAGTTCCCTACCCCCAGCCAAAGATGTCCACATCCCAATATCCAGAACCTGAGACTATATTCCCTTACAAGGCAAAACGAATTTTGCAGATGTGGTCAAGGAAAGAATCTTGGAATGGGGAAATTATTTTTAGGATTGTCCAGATATGCCTAATGTAATCACAAAGGTCCTTATAGGAGGGAGGCAGGGAAGATCAGAGTCAGAGAAGATACCACTATTCAAGCAGAGGTTGAAGAGATAAGACCATGAGCCAAGGAACAAGGGCAGCCTCTAGAGGCTGGGAGAGTCAAGGAATGGATTCTCCCCCAGAGCCTCCAGAAGAGACATAGTCCTGCTGACACCTTGATCTCAGCCCTGTAGACTCACTTTTAACTTCTGACTTCCAGAACTTTAGAATAATAAATGTGTATGGCTTTAAGCACTCAGGTTTCTGGTATTTGTTACAGCCTCCATAGGAAACCAATGTGAAGTCCCACTGTATTTTAACTGTACTCTCTGATATCACTATTCACTTCATAATATACATAATATTCACATATATACATATATTACAAGGTAAATAGTGGTATCAGAGAGTACAGTGTACAAAAATATGTGTATATTACAAGGTAATCTTTGTCTAGGAAAGTCCATGGACAGAGGAGCCTGGCAGGCTACAGTCCATGGAACTGCAAAAGAGTTGGACACGACTTAGCAACTAAACAACCACACCAAAATACTTTCTCTATACTAACAAATCTTAACTTCTTCCAGTGCTTATGGTATACTAGCACTATAATAGGCACTTTCAGTTCAGTTCAGTTCAGTCTCTCAGTCGTGTCCGACTCTTTGCAACCCCATGAATAGTAGCATGCCAGGCCTCCCTGTCCATCACCAACTCCCAGAGTTCACTCAGACTCACATCCATCGAGTCAGTGGTGCCATCCAGGCACTTTACAAATAGTCATTTAATTTTTCTAACAACATGCTGCTGTGATAGATTCGTGTTCAAAATGTTTGCAGAGTTGTTTCTAGAAACTGGTTGTCCAACAAGAGACTATATTTCCTATAATATTTCATTCATCTTAGTATGGTCACATGATAGATTTTGCTAGTGAAATCTGAGCAGAGGTAATGTGGTTAGGATTAAAATTCAACATTCAAAAAACAAAAATCATGGCATCTGGTCCCATCACTTCATGGCAAATAGATGGGGAAACAATGGAAACAGTGAGAGACTTTATTTTCTTGGGCTCCAAAATCACTGTGGATGGTGACTGCAGCCATAAAATTAAAAGACACTTGCTCCCTGGAAGAAAAGCTATGACCAACCTAGACATCATGTTAAAAAGCAGTGACGTTATTTTGCCAACAAAGGTCCGTCTAGTCAAAGCTGCGTTTTTTCCAGTAGTCATGTATGGATGTGAGAGTTGGACCATAACGTAAGCTGAACACCAAAGAATTGCAATTCTTCTGAACTGTGGTATTAGAGTAGACTCTTGAACTGTAAGATCAAATCAGTCAAGCCTAAAGGAAATCAGTCTGAATATTCATTGGAAGGACTGATGCTGAAGCTGAAACTCCAATACTTTGACCACTTAATGTGAAGACCCAACTCATTGGAAAAGTCCCTGATGCTGGGAAAGATAGAAGACAGGAGAAGGGGACTACAGAGGATAAGATGGCATCACCAACTTAATGGACATGGGCTTGAGCAAACTCTGGGAGTTGCTGATGGACAGGGAGGCCTGGCATGCTGCAGTCCATGGCTTTGCAGAGTCGGGCACTACTGAGCAACTGAACTGAACGGAACGTGGTTAGCAAGTTTGTATGCTTACTTCACTCTTCCTTTCTCTGCTACACACACCTGGAAAACTGTGTATTAATAGAAGCAGCTTTGGTCCCTTTTCACTACTAAAATCTTTTATGAGGAAGAAATAAATATCTAGCATATAATCCACCAAAGCCTGGGAATTTATATTTTATGTTGGTTAGTGTTACTTTAACCATACTGTATCCCTATGAAGTATACATTATTAACCTCATGTTTAATGGTAATGGAATTAGGGCTCAAAATGATGAAATAACTTGTCTAAGGTAAGAAATTTGAAAGTGGCAGAGGCAGAGTTCTGACTCCAAAGATCTTTGTATTTCTACAATATTACAAAGTATCTTAAAACTGTTGTTCAATTGTTTGTTGAACAAATCTATTTAAAATTTTTAAAAAGTCTCTGGATATTTTAGGTTTATAGCATTTTCGAGATTAGTGTGTTAGTCCCTCAGCCCTGTGTGACTCTTTGTAACCCCATGGATTATAGGCTCCTCTGACCATGTAATTCTCCAGGCAAGAATACTAGAGGGGGTTGCCATTCCCTTCTCCAGGGGATCTTCCTGACCCAGGGACTGAACTTGGATCTCTCACATTGCAGGCAGATTCTTTATCGGCTGAGTCACCAGGGAAGCCCCTTTGGAGATTTTCTTCCCTAAATCTCTATAGTCCTTCAAATATGAGAAAAGGGGGGCCTAAAGATACGAGTGACTGGCTCACATGAGGGACCAGAACCCAAGTCTTCTTTTCTTCATCCAAATGGTCCTATATATCAATTTGCTTTTTAGTTAAAAATGGCTTTCAAACATTTTAATATAATATCATCCATGACATAGCATGTCATAGCAAACACGCTCTTCCAATAACACAAGAGAAGACTCTACACATGGACATCACCAGATGGTCAACACCGAAATCAGATTGATTATATTCTTTGCAGCCAAAGATGGAGAAGCTCTATACAGTCAACAAAAACAAGACCAGGAGCTGACTGTGGCTCAGATCACAAACTCCTTATTGCCAAATTCAGACTTAAATTGAAGAAAGTAGGAAAACTGCTAGACCAGTCAGGTATGACCTCAATCAAATCCCTTATGATTATATAGTGGAGGTGAGAAATAGAGTTAAGGGACTAGATCTGATAGATAGAGTACCTGATGAACTATGGAATGAGGTTCGTGACATTGTACAGGAGACAGGGATCAAGACCATCCCCATGGAAAAGAAATGCAAAAAAGCAAAATGGCTGTCTGGGGAGGGCTTACAAACAGCTGTGAAAAGAAGAGAGGTGAAAAGCAAATGAGAAAGGCAAAGATATAAGCATCTGAATGCAGAGTTCCAAAGAATAGCAAGAAGAGATAAGAAAGCCTTCCTCAGCGATCAATGCAAAGAAATAGAGGAAAACAGCAGAATGGGAAAGACTAGAGATCTCTTCAAGACAATTAGAGATACCAAGGGAATATTTCATGCAAAGATGGGCTCGATAAAGGACAGAAATGGTATGGACCTAACAGAAGCAGAAGATATTAAGAAGAGGTGGCAAGAATACATGGAAGAACTATACAAAAAAGATCTTCACGACCCAGATAATCATGATGATGTGATCACTAATCTAGAGCCAGACATCTTGGAATGTGAAGTCAAGTGGGCCTTAGAAAGCATCAGTACGAACAAAGCTAGTGGAGGTGATGGAATTCCAGTTGAGCTATTTCAAATCCTGAAAGATGATGCTGTGAAAGTGCTGTACTCAATATGCCAGCAAATTTGGAAAACTCAGCAGTGGCCACAGAACTGGAAAAGGTCAGTTTTCATTCCAATTCCAAAGAAAGGCAATGCCAAAGAATGCTCAAACTACCGCACAATAGCACTCATCTCACATGCTAGTAAAGTAATGCTCAAAATTCTCCAAGCCAGGCTTCAGCAATACGTGAACTGTGAACTTCCAGATGTTCAAGCTGGTTTTAGAAAAGGCAGAGGAATCAGAGATCAAATTGCCAACATCCGCTGGATCATGGAAAAAGCAAGAGAGTTCCAGAAAAACATCTATTTCTGCTTTATTGACTATCCCAAAGCCTTTGACTGTGTGGATCACAATAAACTGTGGAAAATTCTGAAAGAGATGGGAATACCAGACCACCTAACCTGCCCCTTGAGAAATCTGTATGCAGGCCAGGAAGCAACAGTTAGAACTGGACATGGAACAACAGACTGGTTCCAAATAGGAAAAGGAGTACGTCAAGGCTGTATATTGTCACCCTGCTTATTTAACTTCTATGCAGAGTACATCATGAGAAACGCTGGGCTGGAAGAAGCACAAGCTGGAATCAAGATTGCTGGGAGAAATATCAATAACCTCAGATATGCAGATGACACCACCCTAATGGCAGAAAGTGAAGAGGAGCTAAAAAGCCTCTTGATGAAAGTGAAAGAGGAGAGTGAAACAGTTGGCTTAAAGCTCAACATTCAGAAAACGAAGATCATGGCAGCTGGTCCCATCACTTCATGTGAATAGATGGGGAAACAGTAGAAACAGTGTCAGACTTTATTTTTTGAGGCTCCAAAATCACTGCAGATGGTGAATGCAGCCGTGAAATTAAAAGACACTTACTCCTTGGAAGAAATGTTATGACCAACCTAGATAGTATATTCAAAAGCAGAGACATTACTTTGCCGACTAAGGTCCATCTAGTCAAGGCTATGGTTTTTCCTGTGGTCATGTATGGATGTGAGAGTTGGACTGTGAAGAAGGCTGAGTGCTGAAGAATTGATGCGTTTGAATTGTGGTGTTGGAGAAGACTCTTGAGAGTCCCTTGGACTGCAAGGAGATCCAACCAGTCCATTCTGAAGGAGATCAACCCTGGGATTTCTTTGGAAGGAATGATGCTAAAGCTGAGCTTGAGTACTTTGGCCACCTCATGGGAAGAGTTGACTCATTGGAAAAGACTCTGATGCTGGGAGGGATTGGGGGCAGGAGGAGAAGGGGACGATCGAGGATGAGATGGCTGGATGGCATCATGGACTCGATGGACGTGAGTCTGAGTAAACTCCGGGAGATGGTGATGGACAGGGAGGCCTGGCGTGCGGCGATTCATGGGGTCACAAAGAGTCGGACACAACTGAGCGAATGAACTGAACTGAACTGAACTGAGCTGATCATCCATGACCACTCAAGTGTCCTCCTTAGAATTAAAAAAAAAAAAATTAGCTGTTAAAAATACCTCTGAAGCTACCAATGATATATTTTTCCTTAGACTATGTATATGTGTGTGTCTTCATATTTATACCTTGTTTAAATATATCTATATAGATAGATAAACACATACCTTATTGTAATTTTAGTCTCCTATTCTATTGAGACTAAGTTATCTTCACACTATAAAAGTGGCAGAGCACTGAACAGATGGAGAGTTAAAAGAATGAGTTGAGGATTCCACATCTTGGCAGTCTGAAAATATGTTCTACTATAGTAAACATATTTTTAGCAAACAAATAATGGCAACTCACATGTTGATCTCTCACTAGAACTCTCTAGTTTGGCTTATTTTGTTCTCTAAGTATAGCTGAACTTCTTTGCAAGAAATAATGACTTCCCCCACTTTTCAAGCCTGAAGATGAATTTAAGAGAACAAGTTAAAATTGTAAAACTACAATTACAATTTGGCACTGGATAAAATTTTTCTTCAGAGATCAGAACATGAGTACGGGATGGATCATTTTGATTTTTGCTGCTGAAATGGTTTCAAGTTGGACATGAAGTTTTACTGTGGAATGATTTCTCCAAAAAGCTGTAATTTCTTTAATAATGATAGCTCTAGTGAAGGAAGATCTGAACTTCTGAATATACAATATGTCGTGAGATAATGACAGACCCACTGTATTTGTGATTCTACATGTTAAATTTTTATTTCAACTCATTATCTTAGTATCAAGGAATCTAGGGGCTGGAATGGAACTTGAGGGTGTAGAACAAAGGGTCTCCCCAATTTCTATTACCTTAAAGCTATAGCTGCATACTAAATATACTATTCATTTCTTAGTTTTTCTGTAACTAAATTTTCAAACTAAAAATCAGTTTTTAAAAATTATTAGCTTTCTTGAGGTGCAACCTATATAACATAAAATTCACTTATGCAAATTTAATAATTTTCACCACAGTGAAAATTTAGAACATTTCCATAACCTCTAAAGGATACATCCTATCCACTTTCACTCCTGGCTCCCACTTCAGCCCTAAACAAACACCAGTCTACTTTCTGTCTCATAGATTTGCCTTTTCAGGATATGATATACAAATGGAACTCCGCAATATATGGTCTTCCATGTCTGGCTTATGTTCCCTCAGAAGTCAGTCTGTCCGACTAAAAGTTGGGCTCAGATCACTTCTGGGACTCCCCACAGAACTTCAGCATACCTTGATTCTGTCTGTGATCAGCTCACCCCACAGCCTCAGATCCTTCTGAACAGCACAGAGAAACGAACAACAGATCTTGACACTCCCATGTTCTTTTAAGGAAGCCTTGTGGTGACTTTGACTTTTTTTACAAAGTTAAATTCAACCATCTTCTCAGAGC
This sequence comes from Capra hircus, assembly GCF_001704415.2. Lineage (NCBI taxonomy): Eukaryota > Metazoa > Chordata > Mammalia > Artiodactyla > Bovidae > Capra > Capra hircus. The sequence goes on from NC_030810.1 coordinate 43,614,774, forward strand.
TCCATCAGGGTCATGGCCTTTGCAGAGGGGCTGACCCCAGTGTTTCACTGCACTGTACAGTTGTTAAGAGAGACTGGCTGGATGGATGCAGGGAAGGGACTTAATGCAAGTTTATGACCTGCACTTACTGGTAACTCTTCCTTCAGGAGGAATAACTGCAGTTCCAGATAGGAGAATGGAGTTCAATGAGTTACCCAAACCTGCTGGCATCTGTTAGGCATACCTGGAGCTGGACAGTATAGCTGAGGCATCCATGGGCATCCAAAGTTATCACGGACTGGTTAATACTCCATCTGGAGTGACTGAACACAACTTGTTCCTGTAAGAAGCTGAGGGACACCGGCTGCTCAGGGTCATGTAACTACTTAGCATGCCAGAATCTCCTTCCTTATCGGAATTAACCAAACAAATTTCTTTACCAACTTAGAATGGACAGTATACTGTATGTATCTATATTTTCTGTCTAGACTGGCCAAGGATCCCCCAGCTGAGTCAAATTATACCACGGGTACCACTTCTGGAGGTTCCCTTCCTCACTTCCCTTAAGTTTAAGCTTTGCAACCATGCAGCCCCTTGAACTCAAAGATTGGTTTCTCAGAAGCTATCCTAAAAGTCATGGGAATTACATTATTACAGTCTAATTTTGTATTGCTTTGTCCCTACCTTAATCAAGGATGAAACTCAAATATTCTTGATAAATACTTATATTTCTTCTCCCTGGTCATGAATTTCACCTCTAGCAGCACAATACAAATATCCCCTAGCTATCCCTCAAACCATGGCTTCAGTTCTGAAGACCAACAAAACAGTGGTCCTATTTTCTTATTCATAACTGTGTTCTTCAAGGGGCTTGGAATGGCTTTGAATACTTTTTTAAAAAAGTAAACACTCTGGGCCCACAGAACACTCAGCTGAGCACATCAAGGATGTTCTAAGAGGCAAGGGGCAGGGACAAGCAGCATAATGTTTTTGAGATTCATCCATGTTATAAAAAGTATTGTTACATTTTCATTGTATGTATGTACCACAGTTTGATCACAGAAAAAGCAAGGGAATTTCAGAATTCCTTCTGCTTCACTGACTACACTAAAGCCTTTGACTGTGTGTGTTGTGCTCACAACAGATTATGGAAAATTCTCAAAAAGATGGAAATATCTAACCACCTTACCTGCCTCCTGAGAAACCTATATGCAGGTCAAGAAGCAAGAGTTAGAACCAGCCATGAAACAAAGGACTGGTTCAAAATTGAGAACGGAGTATGTCAAAGCTGTATGCTGTCACCCGGATTATTTAATTTATATGCATAGTACATCATGTGAAATGCTTGGCTGGATGAAGCACAAGCTGGAGTCAAGACTGCCGGGAGAAATATCAATAATCTTGGACATACAGATGACATCACTCTAATGGCAGAAAGTGAAGAGGAACTAAAAAGCCTCTTGATGAAGGCAAAAGAAGAGAATGAAAGAGCTGGCTTAAAACTCAACATTCGAAAACCTAAGATTATGGAATCTAGTCCCATCACTTCATGGCAATTACACAGGGAAACAATGGAAACAGTGAGAGACTTTATTTTCTTGGGCTCCAGAATCACTATGGATGGTGACTGCAGCCATGAAATTAAGACACTTGCTGTTTGAAGAAAAGCTATGACAGACCTAGACAGTGTATTAAACAGCAGAGACATTACTTTACTGACAAAGGTCCATCTAGTCAAAGATATGGTTTTTCCAGTAGTCATGTATGGATGTGAGAGTTGAACTATAAAGAAAGCTGAGCACAGAAGAATTGATGCTTTTGAACTGTGATATTGGATAAGACTCTTAAGAGTCCCTTGGACAGCAAGGAGATTCAACCAGTCCATTCTAAAGAAGACCAACCCTGAATATATATTGGAAGGACTGATGCTGAAGCTCCAATACTTTGGCCACTTGATGCAAAGAGCATACTCATTGGAAAAGACCCTGATGCTAGGCAAGATAGAAGGCAGGAGACAGGGATGACAGAGGATAAGATGGTTGCATGGCATCACCAACTCAATGGACATGAGTGTGAGCAAGCTCTGGGAGATGGTGAAGGACAGGAAAGCCTGGCATGCTGCAGTCCAGGGGTTGCAAAGAGCTGAACACACCTGAGTGAACAACAACAGCAACAACCACCACAGTTTGATTATCCAGTCACTAACAGGTATCTTGTTTATTCCTTGCTTCTTCATTTTGGCTATTATAAAGCTGCTATGAATATTCATGAACAAGTGTATGTGTGTTTCATGTTTCTTGGATATTCACCTGGAAGTAGAATTTCCGGGTTATATGATTAATTTATGTTTAACATTTTTAAAAACTGTTTTCCAGAGTAGCTGTACCATTTAAAAACCAGCAATGTATGCTAGTTTCTCCACATCTTCCCCAGAATTCGATATTATCATGCTTTTAATTTTAGCAATTTGGGTAGGAGTGTGTGATATCTCATTATGGCTTTATATTTCCTCAGTGGCTAATGATGCTGAACCTCTTTTCATGTGATTATCTGCCATCTGTATATCTTCTTTGATAAATTTCTATTTGTATCTTTTGTTCGTTTTCTAATTGGGATTTTTTACATGTGGAGTTTTTAGCGTTCCTTACATATTATTCATAGGAATACTTTGTCTAATAGGGGATTTACAAATGCTTTCTTCCAGTCTGCATACTTATCTCTTTATCTTTTTAATAGAGTTGTTCACAAAGCAAATGATTTTAATTTTCTTGGTGATGAAAATATTTGAATTGTTCCTTTATAGATAATGCATTTACTCTCAAGTCTATGAATTATTCACCTGGTCCTAGGTTCCAAAGACTTTCTATGTTTCTCTCTGAAAGTTCTATAGTTTTGATTTTCCATCTGAGTCATTTTACATTAATATGTTTTTATAAGGTGTGGGGTCTAGGCTTTTTGCCTATAGATGTCTGTTAATCAGCTCAGCTTGCCATAACAAACTATCATAGGCTGGGAGGTTTCAGCAACAGAAATTTATTTTCTCACAATTCTGAACTCTAGAAGCATGAGATCAGGGTTGGGTTCTTGGTGAAGGCCCCTCTCTCCCTGGCTTGCGGAGAGCTCCCTTCTTGCTGTGTACTCACATAGAGAAGGGAGGGGCGAGAGAAAGGGAGAGAACGTAGATATCTCTCTTCCTTTTTCTAACATGCATTAGGACTCTATCCTTAGGATCTCATTTAACCTTAAATACCTCCTCAAAGCCCTATCTTCCAAATATAGTCACCTTGGGGATTAGAGTTTCAACATATGAATTTGTGGGAGTGTGGGGCAGACACCATTCATAACATCCTATCACTCCAGGACCATTTGTTAAAAAGGTTATTCTTAAATTGTGTCAAAAATCACTTGGGCATACGTTGCAGGTCAATTTCTGGGCTTTCTGTTCTGCCCCCTTGATTTGTGTGCCGCTCGCTCTACCAACACCACACTGCCTTGATTACTGTAACTATCAAGACTTAACATTGAAAAGTCTTTATTCCTACTTTATTATTCTTGAAAATTATGTTGGCCTTTCTAGCCCATTTCCTTTTTCACGTAAATTTTAGAATAAGCTTGTCTATGTCTACCAAACCGCGCTAGGATTTTAATAGAAACTGCATTAGGTCTATAGACCACTTGACTCTTCGAGGGTGACTTTTATATAGTCACTTGGCTAATATATACACAGGCCTAGAGAGGACATGGGATGCTGCGCAGAAGCAGAGCCAAAGGGGCAGGCAGCCTAGGACACGTTAGTGTGCCTTTATCAGCAGCGATTCTGATTTGGGCCGAAGGCAATTGGGACTAACTGTATCATATCCTTGTTTCTTACTCTGAGTTCTTGCCAGAATCCCAGACAGAAAATTCACAGAGCATGAATCTGAGTCTTCCTTGTGACCCTGGGGCCTGGCAATTCTAAGCTTTGGGACCAATCTAGCCTCAAGGACAGTCTCCAAATACCATTGACCTTAGGCTGCCAAGTTTGATGAAAGCAACAAACAGAACAAGCCTGGGCAAATGGACCCTCTTTCCTTTTTTTAAAACTTTTTATTTTTACTTTATTTTACTTTATAATACTGTATTGGTTTTGCCATACATTGACATGAATCCACCACGGGTGTACATGCGATAGGACCCTCTTTCTTATTAGCTGTGATTTAGACAGTGCCTCTGTGGAGCCGTATGGTCCCAATGAACTGAACTGGAAAAATATTCAGGACTCTTTGCCCCTTTACCTGTAAGTCTAGGCACGGGACTGCCTCAGAGACAGAGGAAGCCTCCCTTCCCCTGAGCCCCTCTACTGGTTCCCTTGCAGTATCTACTTAACCTTCCCAGGACACAGATATCCCTTCCTTAGCCCCACAGGAAAAGAGAGAGTTCCAAAGCCAAATCCAGAAGGCAAAAAGGGAAAAACCACAGCATCACCATGGCATTTGAATTCCAGCATTGTTTTTTGGTTTATTTTTTTAATCTTTTTCCTTATTAGCCTGCAAGCTCAGCCCCAGCCCAGTAGCTCTGTGTTCCAGAGCCTTAATCCCAATCAGCGCGGCCTGGAGGTGGAGCTGGAGCCGTGGGGGGAGGGTAGCCTCCCTAGAGGCCGCCTTTCCCCAAGCTCTTCCTAACTACACAGCTGAATCTGTTTGCCTGTATTGGTGGAGAAATTGAGTTTCATAAATCATCATGCAGTTCACGTGGACGCTAACATCAGATAAACTGCCTGACAACCTAGCTGTAACAAATCATTGCTTGTTGCTATGCTGCTCCTCAGAGCTTGGAGAGAAAGATTCCATGGCGCAGTAACAACCTGTTATATGTCCCAGGGGCAGCCGAAGCCGTGGCTTCAGCCTTTCAGTGCCTTTGCTCATGTTGCTGCCTTCTTTTTAGAAGAGACCCCTCTATCCATCACCAAATCCAGCTCAGCAGCCTTCTGTGGAGTCTCCCTGCTCCCCACCCCCAAGCCCCCACCCCTCAGCCGCTGCTCCTGCAGCGAAAGCGTCATGAATCATCCACACCTCCTGTTGCCCTAACAGCCCTCTTCTTTTATTGTTCTTCTAGCATGATTGGTTTTGTTCCTTATTAGATGGTAAGCTGTGGGCAGTGGGGAGCCAGGGAATGTTTCTGAGCCGGGCAGAAACCTAACCAGATTTGTGTTTCCATCAGATGACTGATGGTAATGGAGCATGAGAAGTTGGGAGAAAAATCTGAGGCTGAGTCACTGGGGAGGTGTTTCTGACAATGTAAGGGATGATGGGGGTGGATTCGATGTTGGGGTAGTCAGAATAGAGAATATTGACTTTAATTCCAATGTGTTGGTACGTTTTACCTGAAACATGCGATTTAGATCTCTCAATCAGCAAAAACAAGGAAGGGATTGCTGCTGATGGATTAAATGGGATCCGGCTCGTACTGCACCTCACCTGGACCCTGGCATTTGGTCAGTAGCAGTTACCTCTCTCCCTCCCACCACAGCAGTCAGTGTTCTGGGCTGTCATCCTGGGGTGGGGGGGCGGGGGGGGTGGGGCGGGTGAACGGTGATGTCGAAGCAAACCAGGGCAGAGGATTCATCCGTTACAGGTGAAAAGGAATGACCTAAATGGAGGTGGGTGGATGGATGGCCTTCCCGCCCCTGTACCTCAGCGGTGTAATATATCTACTCACCCAAGATTTGAATTTCAAACGTGGACAACAAGAGGCCGAATTTCTACACTAAAGAAGGTTGTTAAAATTCACAGAGCAGAGAAGCTCTTTAATAGACAAGATTCATGATGGTCTTTTCACAAGGAAGCAGAAGATTTATTACAAGCATGGGTTCCAATGTATGTTGTGCCTGATGCCCTCCCTCCTTAGGACAGAGAGGAGGAGAGACCCCAAGGGCATTAAGCCGGGTGCTCCCTATACGCACTTCCCGTGTCCTTTGTTCATGGCTGCTTGAAGCCAGGGAAGGCCAGAATCAAGTCACGCTGACCATCAGCAATTTGTTTATGCTCTCGGAATCTTTGCTTTTTTAATTTTACACCTGCAGTTTGGAAATAATCATATGTTTCTTGTCTACCCTACAGGGTTTTGCTCAGATTGAGGCAAGGGAAATGGAGTTATGACCTAGTGTTAAAATCTACCCTAAGCCATTCCATTGACTACAGAGAGTTCTTTTCGAAACACTAACCTGAGTCTGTGGCTTAAGCTTTAAAACAGCCTTCTACTGCCCTTACAAAAGTCCGCAATCTTCAGCATGGCTACAGGTCCCAGGATGCTCTGGCCCTACTTGTCTGCCAGCCTCAACCTGTTCCATGTCCTTGGCACTCCAGCTGCACCGGCCTTCTTTTCAGTTCCCTTAAGATACCATACTCTTCCTGAAGTTCTAGGTCTTTAAACATACGGTTCCCCTGCCTGGAAGATTCTTGCTCCTCATCTTCATTTGGTTAACTCTCATCCTCCTTTTAGGATTCAAATGAAAAGAACTTCAGTCATTCGGATCACAAATATGTATTTAGTACCTACTGTGTGTCGGGCACTGATTTTTTTTTTAATATTTATTTATTTGACTGGGTCAGGTTTTAGTTGCAGCACATGGGCTTGCCTGCTGCATGTGGGATCTTAGCTCCCTGACCAGGAATTGAACCTGTGTCATCTGCATTGCAAGGTGGATTCTTAACCACTGGACCATAAGGGAAGTCCCAGGTGCTGTTTTAGATGATGGGACAGTAGTGAATAAAAGGCAGGGCCCTAGATCCTGTTTATCTTATTTTCTAGCAATGGGGAGAAAGAGGAAACAAGCAAGCAATGAATGGACAAGATAATTTTGGTGATTGTTGGAAACACAAAAAAGGGGTAGGGAACTCCAGGCTCTCTGGAGAGTAGTGGTTGGGTGGGAGAGGTCTCTACAGGTTGATTGGATCACCTCTTAGTGACTGGAGCTGTGACATTGATAAAAAGGATATACCAGAGAGAGGCAGCAGCAAGTGCAAAGGTCCTGAGGCAGGACAAGGTTTGTAAAGTCAAGAGGAAAAAGACTTATTCCTAGGGCACAGTGATGGAGATAGACAGGTATACCACTGGTCAGAGAAGTAAGTGGGGCAGATCACCTAGGGCATTATAAACCATGGGTAAGCAGAGTATATCACGAGAAACGCTGGGCTGGAAGAAGCACAGGCTGGAATCAAGATTGCCGGGAGAAACATCAATAACCTCAGATATGCAGATGACACCACCCTTATGGCAGAAAGTGAAGAGGAACTCAAAAGCCTCTTGATGAAAGTGAAAGAGGAGAGTGAAAAAGTTGGCTTAAAACTCAACATTCAGAAAACGAAGATCATAGCATCTGGTCCCATCACTTCATGGGAAATAGATGGAGAAACAGTGGAAACAGTGTCAGACTTTATTTTTATGGGCTCCAAAATCACTGCAGATGGTGACTGCAGCCATGAAATTAAAAGACACTTACTCCTTGGAAGAAAAGTTATGACCAACCTAGATAGCATATTGAAAAGCAGAGATTGCCAACAAAGGTCCGTCTAGTCAAGGTTATGGTTTTTCCTGTGGTCATGTATGGATGTGAGAGTTGGACTATGAAGAAAGCTGAGCGCCGGAGAATTGATGCTTTTGAACTGTGATGTTGGAGAAGACTCTTGAGAGTCCCTTGGACTGCAAGGAGATCAGCCCTGGGATTTCTTTGGAGGGAATGATGCTGAAGCTGAAACTCCAATACTTTAGCCACCTCATGGGAAGAGTTGACTCATTGGAAAAGACTCTGATGCTGGGAGGGATTGGGGGCAGGAGAAGGGGACGACAGAGGATGGGATGGCTGGATGGCACCACCAACTCAATGGATGTGAGTCTGAGTGAACTCTGGGAGTTGGTGATGGACAGGGAGGCCTGGTGAGCTGCGATTCATGGAGTCGCAAAGAGTCAGACACAACTGAGCAACTGAACTGAAGGGCCTCAGATTTTCAGTTTAAATGTAAGTCACTGGGACATTTTAATTTTTGTTCACATTTTTAAAAGATTACTCTTGATGCTATGGAGAATGGGTAGCAGATATGACAGAGAGAAAGCATGGAAGGAAAACCTTTGGAGACCTCTGCAGAAGGCAAGGTGGACGTGGTGGTTCAAGAAAGGGTAATACTGGTGGAATTGAATAAAACTGGGTTTATTTTACAATAAGAGCCTGTATATCTTGTTCACGGATTGGACATTGGGGGTGAAGAAAACAGGTGAGAATACAGAAAGTAAGGAGAAATACCCCTGGAGAGAAATTAAGATTTCAGTGTCTGATATGCCAGGCTACCTTCTTATGGAAGACTTCCCTGGTCTCCAGTTAGGGATCAGGTTAGAGGTTTTTACTGGTCGCCCTGACAGCAACCCATAGTTCTTCTCTATAACACTCCTAACATTTATCATTTGTCAGTATTTGTTCAAAAAAATTTCCTCCACTAGACCTGAGGGGAGGGACCCACCTGTCTTGTTTAACCTTGTTTTTCCTATGTTTTGCACCGTGCCTCATAAATAGTTGTAGCTTATAATGTGATGTAATGATATTAACAACACTTAAAGAGTAGTGTCTCTGTGCTACATCCTGTTCCAAGTACGTCACATGTATTAATTCATTTGAGTTTCACAACAATCCCCTGAAATGGATACTATCACATCCCTTTGACAGATAGGTAAACTGAGGCACAGAGAGTCAACTTGCCCAGCTAGCAAATGCCAGTAAATGAAGAGAGTTATTCATTACAAACAACATCTTACTCATGCTGCAAGCCAACACCGTGAGGTATGCTTGTGTTTCCACCATCAGTTTGAGGCCAGGCATGCATGCTAAGTCTCTCTAGTTGTGTTTGACTCTTTGAGACCCCATGGACTGTAGCCTATCAGGCTCTTCTGTCCATGGGATTCTCCAGGCAAGAACACTGGAGTAGGTTGACATGCCGTCCTCCAGGAGAAAGTCCTAACCCAGGGATTGAATTTGTGTCTCTTGTATCTCCTGCTTTGTAGACAGGTTCTTTACCACTAGCGCCACCTGGGAAGCCCCAGTTTGAGGCTGCCAAGACACGTAAATCTGTTGACAGAGCCAGTCATGGGAAGCAGAGTCAGTGGGCTTTGGACCATTCAGAGGCTAATTGAAAAAAGCTGTAATTGTGAAGACAGCATAGTACAGTGGTTGAAAGCACTCACTTTGGGCCCAGACTGGCTTGGTTTGAAACACATGTCTACAACTCACCAGCTCTGTGACACCTTCACGGAATTGGGTTGGCCAAAAAGTTCCTTTGGATTTTTCCTGTAACATTTCTCCAAAAACCCAAACGAACTTCTTGGTCAACCCAATACTTAACGCCTATGTGACTCAGTTCCCCCAGCTGTAAACGCTGGCACTATTAATAGTGCCTGTCATCATTTGGAATGAATGTGATAATATTTGTAGAGCACTTAGCATAGTGTAGCTGTTGTGGGAAGGAACTATAGTTTGCCTATGGGAAATGTCAAAACACCAGGATTCCCTGCTCCCTTCAATCTTCCCCATAGGGCATTCGTCCTGGATTAAGATGTTAGGATTAAAGACTCACTGGGGTTAGAATGGACAGTAACCTAATTCACCCCCTCTTTTCATCACACAGATAAACTGGAGTATGCTAGGAGGATGAGTAGGATGAAATGGACAAAACCCTGGGAGTCCCTTGGACTTCTGTATGTTAGAGGTTTAAAAAAGACTAGACATGTACTATCCAAAGCTAGAAAAATCAGACATCATTATGATTGAAAAAAAAAAATTCTTCCCAATCATTTCTAAGACAACCTCTCAACTTTCTGTGATTTGAGGGTCAAAGAGCAAGGATTATTAGTGTTCACTTACATTCTGAGTTTATTCACCCATCAATCAGAAAACCAGAAAAGCTTGGGCATCTCTGATTTTCTTTTTCTTTTGTTCTTTCTTTCAGTCTTCTTGAAGAGGGGTTAATGAAAAATGAATTGGTCAAATCCCAGCTCATCAGAAAGAGACAGACCAGGGCTAAAAATGTGTGATAAACAGGCCCCAAATCATCAGGATTGTCTCTGCTGAAGTGGACTTAAAAATAAGGTGTCTGAAAAGCCAGTCCTCCCATTTCTTTATAAAGAGCTTTCTTCAAGTTGTATTACTTTCTGTCCAGCAATGGTTGATGACGTCAATTTCATTTCTACACTGACGACATAAACAGCTCCTTATCAGGCACTCGGGCCACTGGGCAAACCTGGCTTCGAGAAAGAACTGTCCTGATCTGACATGTGATCCAAGTCAAAATATCGGAAATCCAGTTTGAAACTGTGGTCTGGCATAACCGACACAATTCAGGGCTAGATATTTAAAAGCTGATGCGGAATGTACAATCCACTGGCAGAACATTTGCCCAGGGCTGGTGGATATGCAAATTGTTGCAGTCTTTCCAAAAAGCAATTTAGAAATACAGATCAAGAACCTTAAGAGTGCTCAGACCCCTTAACCCAGTAATTTCAGTCATAGGAATTAAACCTGAGGAAATATTCAGAGACAAGGGGTAAGATCAGTGTACAAGGTTGTTACCTACAGCACTATTTGCAACTACAAAAGCAAAGTAGGAACCAAAGAAAATATCAAACAATAGCAAATTACTTAAATTATGCCATATTTCAATCAACCAAATGCATGGTTGTTTAAAAAAAAATATTTAATAGAAGGGGAAAACCATTCCCAATGTGACCATGGTGGGGAGGAGAGGGGAATGCAGGATTCTAAGCAACATAATTCCAATTTGTTCAATCAATTCTATTTATCTATTTATCCACCAGACGTCATCTCTCAACCCACCTAGAGAACAATGCCTAGAAAAAAGCCTGGCAGTAAATAAATATATTAATGGTAGTTACCTTGGAGTATTAGTGTCCAAGGTATTAGTGTCCAAGTGTGCGTGTTTTTCATCTTCACACTTTTCTGTATGTTCTGTTTTCTATAGTGAGCGTGCCTGCTGCGTGCTCAGTTGAGTGCTGCTCTTTGCGACCCCAGGGACTGCAACCCACTAGGCTTCTCTGTCCATGGAATTTTCTAGGCAAGAATACTGGAGTGGTTGCCATGTCCTACTCCAGGGATCTTCCTGAGCCGGAAATCAAACCCAAGTCTCTTGCATTTCGTGCACTGACAGGCATAATCTTTACCGCTGTGCCACCTGGGAAACCCATAGTGAGTACATGCTACTTTAAATGTGAGAGTCATAAAGAATATCCATTGCAGAAACAAGCTAACCCTAACTCTTCTTTCAAGGAAGATCAAAGAATCATTGGGGTCCTACCTTTATTTCCCTGCCTTCATTCTCCCTCTCCTTCATCTCTTCTGCTGTGTCATTTTTTTCTAAACTATTCTTTTTATTACATAACCCCTCGTGCTTTAAAAGATTCTCTAACTCTTTACTGCATATATATATATATATATATATATATATGCCATATATGGGCCATCTCTGTGCCAGGTTGGAGAGGCAATGGCACCCCACTCCAGTGTTCTTGCCTGGAGAATCCCAGGGATGGGGGAGACTGGTGGGCTGCTGTCTGTGGGGTCACACAGAGTCGGACACGACTGAAGCGACTTAGCAGCAGCAGCTGTGCCAGGTTGGTGCCATGCTTTCCCCCTCACCTCCCGTTACACTCCACATATTGCCTGTGCCCCAGAGAAGTCTCATATGCTCCTACCTGCAAGTTTCTTCTTGGCCCACTCCACTACAGAAGACTGGGTGCACGCCCAACATCCTCTTCTTACTTAAATAGGTTGCTTTCTGCCACATACAGCAAACCAAATGCTGAGATGCCAAACTTTGCACTAAAGGGCTCATCCACAAGGCGGCCAAACAGAAAGATGGAGAACTCTCAAACCGGCCTCCCCTGAAATGAGGGGCTGGGGGTATTTACGGGATAAAGCTGAGGCGTGGGAAGCGTGGGGAAAGGTGATTGGAAATTAGAAAGTGATGTAATCATTGTTCTGTGCAGGTGGAACTATGCTATAGGCTTCTTCATAGACTGAAGACTCAAGAAATGGAGACATTAGCATGCTCTGAGGGTGGAGTTTTGGGCCCTCTGATGTCAAAAGGTCATGGGCAAACACTTGTGCAAGCCCAGTCAGAGGGCTGTGGTCCTAAGCAGTCTTAACTGGCTTGAACTTAAACTGGACACGGCTGGCTCCAAGTTCTTGACAAACAACTTGGACAACTTGTTTAAGCTACCTGATGCTTGGAGAACATGCAAGGTTTTTGTAGCAACAGCTAAAGCAAGCTTGCTTGGTGAAGACATGTTACAGGTTTAGTTGATCTGACCGATGATTACATTGATCTCGCTTTCAGAGATTTTCACTTGTCTCCCCATTGGGAGCACGTGTTCTAGAGATTTAGGCAAGTGCCTTAATTTCCCCTTGCTTTAGCTTTCCCATGTGAATAATGAGAACTGTATTGATAATAATAACATGCAACCTATACTATCGGTTGTCAAGATCAAAAGACCTAACACATGTCTAAGGCTTAGAACAGTGTCTAGCATAATATAAGAGTTCAAGCAATGTTCCTTATTCATGTTAGAGGCTGTAAATTCCTTAAAGGTAGGATCCTAATTTCATCCCACTTTATAACTCCCACAGGACTTAGCATCTTGCTTTGTCTCTGGCTGGGTACCCAACGAGTATTTGTTGGGTAAATGTGTGACTGAATGACAGTTATATGAGCCTTTTCTGACCATACCCCTCACCCCTCTGGGCACCCTGTGACTAAATTGTCCCTCATCAATCATGTGGTTAGTATCGGTGCTCATTACGCACAGAGCCTGTGCAGTAGCTGCTTAACTCGGCACCAGATTTCTTCTGCTCCTAAAGCAGGAGAGGTGGATGCTTGATACCCTGCTCCCAGGTTTTTACTCTGTTCAGATTTTTCCATTGCAAGTTGCAGAATAGCTACCTAATATTGTTCAATCTTCCTAATTTTCCTGGCCACAGCCTAAAGAAAATTGCATTAAGCCTCTCGCGTTAGCCCACACATTATACTATTGCAAATGAACCTCAGGAACTGTGGAGTGGACTGCAGGGGGACCACCTACACAATTCATTTGCAAGTTAGAGAAAAATAAATAAATGAAGGCAAAATATAACCGATTTATTTACATAACCATTGTGTACTGGGCACCGCGATAACAGTTTCGTGCGTTATCCTGCTGAAAAATGTTCTAAGCACTTAGAAGCCGCATGATCATAGTCAAATACGTTTGTCCCTCTAAGCCTTGGCTGATTTCCCCAGGCCACTTCTGCCCTGCCTGGATACCTCTCCTATTTGCTGACCTACCTGTCAACTGCCTACTAGAAAACTCTGCTTACAAGTGCAAAGTGGAGTTAATTATTTCCTACCCTGGACTACTCACCACCCACTCAGCTGCCCAATGCAGAAATCTGGGTACACCCTCACTCCCTTCTTTTCCCCTCACATATAATTCATTGCAGAATCATTTCAACTCTACCATGCTACACTTGCCCTCCAGATTTACAGCCATGACTTCAGTTCAGGCCTCTTTCATGTCTTATCTGCTTTATGGTAACAACCTCCCAGCTGGGCCCCCATCCCAAACCCCTCTCAGCCTTTCTAGTCTAGTTTCCTCACTATAACCCATGATCTCTCCAAAATAAAAGAATGACCTTGTCACTCTCCAGCTTTTAAGCCCTCAGTGGCTCTCCATGAACTCCATCAGATGCCATCTGGCCCCTGCTTCTCTCTCATGCTTTATCTCCAATCCATCAGTTCCTCCCCTGCATACTTTGGACTTTTTATGCTGCATGAGAGGTTCTCAAAACATGATTCAAGGACCCATGGGGTCCGTAAGGCCCTTTCAAGGGGCCTGAGGTCAAAGCAATTTTCATAATAATGCTAAGACATTATTTGCTTTATTCACTTTCACTCTCTCATGAGAATTCAGTGATGTTTTCCCAAAGCTCCATAATGGGCCATATTCTAACAGATTGAATGAAAAAACAGGTATAAGGAGCCAGCTGTCTTCTGTTAAGCTTGACAAGGGGTTTGCAAAAATGTAACTATGTCAGCTTCTCATTAAAGTTTTTTTTTGTTTTGGAAAATGCATTTATTATTCATAAAAGATATACTATTTATGTTTATTTAAACTAAAACTATTATTTTCCATTAATAAGCACATTAAAAAATTTTCCATTTTAACTCAGTATTTTGCAATAAATATCCAGAGATATGACCCACATAAACAAAATCTTTTGAGGGTCCTGAATAGTTTTTAACACCATAAAGGGTTTCCAGCACCTGAAAGTTTGAGAACCACAGCACTAGCCCAGTGGAACCACCTAGAGTATTCCAAAATGTCAGCTAACGAGTGGCACCGTTGATTTGAATCCATTCTCTGTCCGTCTGTCAGTGGTTCTTGAACTTGAGGGTGCCCAGTAGTGTGCTGGTAAATCTTCAACAGCTGGTTCTTCAGATAGACCAAGACCTAATCTGTAGCATTTAGCAATTTCCAGGGTGTAAATACTCCCATGGGCTTCCCCAATAGCTCAGAGGGTAAAGAACCTGCCTGCAATCCAGGAGACCTGGGTTCGATCACTGGGTTGGGAAGATCTGCTGAAGAAGGGAATGGCAACCCACTCCAATGTTCTTGCCTGCAGAATTCCATGGACAGAGGAGTCTGGCAGGCTACCATCCATGGAAAATACTTCTGTGGTGACCAATTTCAAGCTATCAATGTGACATCACTGAATAGTGTTGGGAAGGGCCACACAGTAGCTCATGCTGTAGAGTATTTCTGCTGTACAAATACAGTCAACATAACCCAAGAGCACGGATAATAGTAATCTGTAGTAAAATACCTAGGAATTATAGTGATGAATTTGGGGTATTTCAAGTTTGAGTATATTTGTTTTAAATATAATTAAACATAATTGTGGCTTTATATCTAATTTTTCACAATGGCTGCATTTAGCAACCAGCTCACAAAATTCCTGAATATTTAACAGTTGGCTCTGGTGCCATAGAATTAACTTTCAGCATTTGTCAATTTCAGATGCTCAGGCTTAACTCCAAAATTACTAACTCCCCAGGGTGGGGCCCAGGCTTTTGCATTTTTACATTTGAATCCCCCAGCTATCATCAAGCCCAGTGTGAGTCATTTGTACATTCTTCCCTTCATTAAGGACCTGTATTGTGTCAGACACTGTTTCAAGGTGCCAGGAAGATAAAACTGAATTTAAAAAAAAAAAAATCTTTGCTCTTGAAGAGCTGATATTCAAGTGGAGGAGACAGTGCCTAAACGCAGGAGCAGAGATTATACACTGTACATGAAGATGGCAATAATTCTTTGAAGAAAACTGGGTAGGGAATGGAAAGCAATGCAGATGCAGTGGGTAGCGAAAAGTCTGAGGCAAGGGTAAGTAGGGTGGACTTGAGGAACCATGAGGGGGGGCAGGCTGGGTGGAGCCCTGGGGCAAGAGGTGAGTGAAAGGAGGTGAGATCCAAGGAAGGCAGGGCTGAACACAGACGTGGGCGGGGGCGGTCAGGCTGAGGGGCTCTAGTCTTCTCTAGAGCTCCTATCCCAGCACCGACCTTTACAGAAGACCCAGGGTTTGCTCTGCTATATTCTAAGTTGTCCACATTCCTACCAGACTATGCGCTCTTTTAGAGCAGGGACAGTCTATTTCCCAGAGTTTGGTGCAGTAAGTCATACATCATACAAACGTCATAAATATTTGTGCTAGAGAAAAAAATTACGGCAACACACCAGCATTTATTTGGCTGAGCTTTGACCAGCTCAGATCCCTGGGACTGAAAAACAGAAGTGCCCAAGGTGTAGACTGTGGCATTAGGTGGGCTTGAATTTGAATCTAACTCTTGGAAACTAATTTACTACCATCCAGTGTCCTCTAGTATACACTGCAGAGGAAAATTACACACAATTATGTTTTGTCCTATGCTTAGCAAAATGTCCTGGCCATGTTATCTACAAAATTACCCTGACAGTCTTGGTCCCCTCATCCTGGTTTTTTTTTTTTCTTCATAACACTTATCACTGAGGTTATATTGTATAACATTAATGTGTTTGCTCATTGTCTCCTCCCTCTACTCTCCATCCCACTAGAATGTATGTTTCATGAGGGCAAGGGTTCAATCTGCTGCAATCATCTCCATATTCTCAGCACCAAGAAAGTCCTCAGTACCTAACAGGCCCCCAGTGAATATTTGATGGGTGTGGATTGATGGATGGATGAACAGGTGGATGTATAGGGATGGATGGCTAGACAGATAAAATCTGATGCTTGGATAAATGAAGGGATGGTTAGATAGGCATGTGGAGAGCTCAATAAATGTTGGTTATTATTAATTTCATATTTTTTCAATTACTTCCCTTTGGATTAGGAGCCCCACTGGGTGGCTCACTTGTACCTGCTTGTGTCATGAGCCTGCTTCCCTTTTTCATCCGTGGTATCTGCCATGGGCTCCTCAAGCTCCTGGCCTAACATCATGCATCAGTTCCAAGGCCTTTTGGTGATACCATCCTCCCTGCTGTGTTCTGGGGAGGCAAGAAGTCTACTTGAGAATTTTATTTCTTATTCTGCCAGGAAATTGTTTCTTACTAGAACCTGACATCCCAGAAGTTTCTCAGCTTCATACCTGATGAAGCCAACCTCAAACTGACAAGTTTCCCAGCAACAGTGGGGTAATTGCACTTCAAAGCATATATTTAGCTCTTGTTTTCAATCTGTACAGAAAAGATGGTTGATGACTTTGACTTAAGAACAAAACCCTACCTTCAGATTTGTTTGACTGGTGCTCTCCCTCGAGAGAGTGAACTTAGGAATAGAACATGGAGCTATGCTCTTGGTTATAGTGATTAGGAGATTTTGGAATCTGGCAAATCTAGGCTTGAATCCTGGTTCTGCCCCTTACTAGCTCTGTGCCCTGGGAAGATAACTTAACCTTTATGAGCCTCAGTTTCCTTCATAAAATATTGCTTCCTCCCTTAATATGCGTTTATTCAGCACCTATTAAGTTCCAAGCATTGTGCTAGACTTTAGAAGTACCGTCAGTGAGCAAAATTCACACATGGCCTCATACTCACAATGTTATACTTTCTCTGGTTGCAAAACTACTTAACAAATAATGATGCAAAGGGGAAGGATACGGTGTGATGGGAAGCTACACTGGGGAGACAATCTAGCCAGGACAGTCGGAGAAGGTTAACTGAGAAAGTAAGGGTTAAACTGAGTCAGGCAAAGAAAAGATGTGGTGAGTGGGTTGCAAGGAAAGAAGAAAAAGTTTGAGGTTTTATTGAGCTATGGTTTAGAACTAGAGATGAAGATTCTGCTTTCATAAGAGGTTTGGTGAGATTCTTGGAATGTCATGCCACTCTGGGGACAAAGTACACAGAATTCAAGACAAGGCAATTACCCCAACCTCTGCATAAAATCTTGATGTTTTCTAGCATTGGGAACAGCATCATGTGAACCTGATTTTGGACCTTTACATATTTCGGAGATTAATCCCTTATTGGACTTATCATTTGTAAGTACTTTCCTCCATTCAGTAGGTTCTCTTTCTTATTGATGGTTTCCTTTGCTGTGCCAAACCTTTAAGTTTAATTAGGTCTCATTTGTTTATTTTTGCTTTTGTTTTCTTTGCCTGAGGAGACAGAGCCCAAAAAAAAATATTACTGAGATTTATGTCAGTGTTCTGCTTATCTTTTCTTCTAGGAGGTTGTTTCTGGTCTTACATTTAGGTCTTTAATCAATTTTATTTTTGTTTATGTTATGAGAAAAATGTTCTAATTTCATTCTCCTACATGTAGATGTCCAGTTTTCCCAGTACTACTTATTAAAGAGACTGTCTTTTCTCCCTTGTATATTTTTGCCTTCTTTGTCATAGATTAATTCACCATAAGTGCGTGAGTTTATTTCTGGGCTCTCTATACCATTTCATTGATCTATGTGTATGTTTTGTACAAACAATTTTTAATTAATTGTCAATATTTAACAATTTTGAGATTCACCACAAAAATCAGAAAAAAATTTATAACACTGGGGTCCATATCTCCCAGTAGAACTGGGCAGAGGCAGTTCCCTATGGAACTTCCCACATATTATCATCGAGACTGCCTACTTGCTCTCTGTGGACCTTGAGTTTGAGGTCCTCTCATTTCAAAGATGAACTGCAGTCCACAGAAGTTTCCAGAGGTGGCTAGGTGGTTAAGAACAGCAGAGCTAATATCATAGTTAGTATCTTAAGGAGTGCTTCTACCAGCAGGTTAGGAGGCATTTTTCACTCAGGTGGACATTTTCAAGCAATAATTCCAAACATGTGATGAACTGCCTCGTCCTCAAACAGCCTGGCCTCATAGCACTGCTTAATTCACATTTAAATTACACTGGGAACAAATACATTGCACAATGTTCAGCTCCAGGTTGCAGAGAAAAACATACTAATAGAGCTCTGCAATTACGAGTAATTTTTCTCTGAATCCTTCTCTTTCTCTCCCACTCTGGATTAATGATTGCCTTCACAAAGAGTCCACATGAGCTTTCAGAGCCAAAGGAGTAAACAGGAGGACATGCATTAACGGGGCGAGCTGGTTACCTCCCACGCCTGAATATAGAGCTTTTAGAAATGGAATTTTTTAGATGTGCTTCTCCTACAAATATCAGGTGAACATAATCTCTGAGGCCGGGGTGTTGGGTGGAATGACATTCACATCAGTCATGGAGTAAATATCCAGGAGCATTAAAGAGGGAAGAAAACATCAGTCCAATTCCTTTGAGGGGCAGAGGACTTACTATGTGCCTAGTTTTGTGCACAATGCTTTCACAGGTTTTAGTTTATTTCCTTTGCACAACTCACAAGGTTGTGAACAGAAAAAAAAAAAAAAAAAGCAAGCAAGGAAAGACACAGTATTAAACCTACATTTTTTGATTCTGGGTTCATTTTGGTGATATCAGGGAGATCTGGGGGAGAATCCCAGCCCCAGTGATCCCAGTGTGTGACCTCAGGTTGATTATTTAATGGTTCTGAGCTTCATCTGGTCCTCGTCTTTTAAATGCCCTATGCTAGGTACACAGTAATTGTTTTTTTGTTTTTTTTTCTTTCAGTTAGACTATGCGGTTTCCTCACTGGGGTTACTAACATTGAATACAATTTAAAAAGCACTGGGGCTGGTATTCGAAAATTTGGATTCTAGTTCCTACTCTGTCCTTTCCTGGTAAGACTCATAAGGAAATTATCTGGCTTTTTTCAATAAGTAGAAAAACATTGCACATGGCAATATAATTCAAAATGTATTAAAGGTTATAAAATGAAAAGTGGGTCTTCTTCCCCATTAAACAGTCATTGCTTTTCTTGGAGGCAATGCCTATTAACATTTACTTGAATATCCTTCTAGAAGAGTTTTGTACTATGCATATACAATCACACACACACACACACTCTAACCCTCAAATGGAAGCTGACTTAAAAGAAGCCTTGGAGATATCGTGTGTTGGCCCGCATCACCTCATTCTTATTTTAATGTACCTAAGCCCATATTGATAGTCATTTAGGTAATTTCCAGTCTTCTGTTAATAATAGTAATAGCTAATATTTATGGATTGTTTGGAATGCGCCAGGCACTATTCTAAGTACTTTGTATGTATTAACTCATTTAATATAACCACCCTGAATAGAAGCTATTATCATCATCCCCATTTCACGTCTGAGGACAATGATGCCCAGAGGACTTGCCCCTCAGACACACAATGAATAGCAGAGGTAGCATGAACAATGCTGTAACACATCTTTGTCTGCGCAGTTCTGTGCACATTTGTCAGAATAGCTAGCAAATGATGGCTCTTAACAGCAGTAGTGTAATCAAATTGCATTTTTGAAAGATCAATATGATAGCAGGGTGGAGAATGGACTCATCTTACGGTACCTGTCACACTCTGCTGTGCATTTCCCTGCCCCCCACCATCTCCCTTGTTCGATTATGAGCTTCTTCAAGGTAGGGATGCTTGTACCCCAGGGATTGGCACTGAGGAAGGATATTGCTGACCCTTAATAACATGTGTGAATAATTATTTAAAAAAATAAGGAAGCCTTCAAAGGTAATGACAGTTGGTATTTGGGCAGGATTTTAAAGGGTGAATAAAATTCTGATGGTCAGAAAATGGAAGAAAATTTTTCTTCTTAGTATGAAGAAACAACAAAGGAAAAACCACATAGGATGTTCGAGGCTGTCTGGGAAAAAGGGTGCATGGTGTGATATGCTCACAGAGAAGACCAGAAAGGAAACTTGGAGGCAGACATGGGGGATTACTTGAGGGACGTTACCCTGAGGGACAGGACAGAGCAACTCTGAATGCACCCATGTAGACCCATGACACTGGCGTCAGTTAAATGTTTTGAATCCCAGTTTTTAAAATTGTATTCATCTCCATACTAGGTTTCTCTCCTCCACTTTTCACTTTTCAGCATCATAATGGATGGCAGGTTTTTCAGTATCAGTAGCCTGAAAAAACATCATATCAGTGCAGTGGGCATATTTTCAGTTTTCATTTATTTTAATCCTCACCAACTCCCTGAATTCACTGGTTGACATATTTATTTTTCTAAGTTCTGGGCCTGTGGGTCCAGGTTTATAGATGTAGCTTATAGATGTTCAATTCCCATTCATTTATATGCAAACATACCTCTCAGTGGATTTTGTTACATTTCTGTTAATCTTGAATTTCATGAAGTTATGTAGATATCTGACAACACATATTATTTTAAATACATGCTAACGTTTTTCAACACTTGATTGTTGATCCTAGCTAATATATGCACAATAAGATTCAAATTAGAAATTAGTTCTGCTAGCCGCTCTTACTATGTATCAGCACTGCCCAAGCGGAATACAAAGCGAGCCAAATATGAGTCACAAATACGATTGAAAATTTTCCACTAGTCACACTTTAAAAAGCAAAAAGAAATATAAAATTAGTATGTTTCATTTTATCCACTGTTTCTAAAATATTATCTCAACATGTAATAAACATTAAAATTATGAGATATTCTACTTCCATTCTTTTCATAATAATGTATGGTATATTTACAATACACCTCACTTTGGACTAGCCATATTTCAAATGCAGAAGTTACATAAAGCTAGAGGCCACTATATTGGATAGTGCAAAAACTAGAAGCTATAGGTTCCAGCTTCTTTGAATAACACTATTAGCTGGAAGAACTGTTAGACTGGTTTACATCTTCCCTGCTCCAAGGTAACAATGTAAAGCTTATTTCAAGCTTATAATTATTTTGGGGAGAGATCTACTAAGTCTCTAGGCATAAAAGATTCCAACCATGTAAACTCTTCAGGGAAGAGTAATCCAACACCTCATTCTCTCTTCTCTGTTTCTAAACCATCATGTGTGCTTTGTATAGTCAATTTGCTTCTTTGCCTCTCTCCAGGATTCTAGGGAGGCTCTGAGAAAGCTTCCTTTAAATAGAGAACAGAGGTGTCAACTCACTTGTCCTTGGACTAGTCATCTTAGAATGGACGTACATTGTGGTGGTTAAAGAGCACCAACTATGCTGTAGAACACCTGGCTTCAAATGTTGGCTCTGCTGCTTACTGGTTTTGTAACATTTATCAACCTGCAAAATGGGCATAACAGTATCTGCTTCACTGGATTGTCATGAGGATTAAGTAGTATGATGTAGAACATTGACATGTACAAAAATTATACAAATATTTGCTCTAATGTGCTATAGAAACAATGGCATTTAGATAGACTGTATATTTACTATAATTTAAAAATATTTTTACTAAGCATTTCTTGCAACATTAAATCTCCTCCTTTCCCTTTCTAAAGTGTAGTATTTGTCACTTAGTAATCCCTTTGCTCCTCTACAAAGAAAAACAATGAGTGCAACACATTTTTTCAAGGAGAATTCACCTGGAAAATAGCCAAGATATTTTCTTTTAGAAATGGAATTACTCCATTAGGGATGTTACCTAAGAAATATTTTAAAAATAGAATACATAAAAAGCAATATGGCAGAACCACTTAGATATTTTCTAGTGGTTGAGAATTGATTTGAAAGTGAATAGGAGAAATTTTAAATAATTGTCTATTTAAAAGGAGCCACTGAATGAATTTTCTAAGCTCAAAATTTTGACTCTACTATGTGATAGATGTTTATGATTCCTCCTCAATGATGTGCTTCTCCCCTAAAAATCAAGTTATAAGAAGGCATTTTGTAAACATTTAAGTTGTTCAATAAATATTTATCCAATAAGAGATCTTTTATGGAGAAAAATCACTAGACTTAGAGCCTCTCCACTTCTCTTTAACTGAAAAAAGAAAAACACTTGAAAACAAGGATGTGTATAGATACATATTCTCTCACTCAAAGAAAATTATGTTCAAATATAAAATGAATCTTAAAATAAAAAGCTTCCTTTGAAATTTCTGATTTCAAATCCCACCTGTTTCTCCCCTTACCTTCCATTTCCAGTACTTTTTCCTATTTCCAGTACTTTTTTTTCTTAAATTGGGGTATAACTGCTTTACAATGGTACGCTAGTTCTGTTATACAAAGAAGTGAGTCAGCTATATGCATACATATGTCCCTTCCCTCTCAGACCTCCCTCCTCCCCATGCTACCACTCTAGGTCACCGTAGATCACCAAGCTAAGCTTCTGGCACTATATCCCAGGTTCCCACCAGCTATCAATTTTACACATGGTAGTGTATGTATGTCAAACCCAATCTTCAATTCATCCCACCAGCCCCTTCCCCGATCCCTGTGTCCACCTGATCTGTCTTGTCTGCATCTCTATTCCTGCCCTGCAAATAGGTTCATCTGTACCGTTTTTCTAGATTTCACATATATGCCTTAATATACAATATTTGTTTTTCTCTTTCTGACTTAACTTCACTCTGTATAACAGGCTCTAGGTTCATCCATTATCCAGTAGTTCTTGAGGAAAGACTTTTGAGGCAGAGTTTGCTTTTCACCACCCACCTCCAAGACAGCAGCAAAATGAGCCAGTGACCTCTTCAAAGATGCCTGGAGTTCTTCCTGAATCAGCCCAGGAAAGGTGATGGATATAAACTAGCTCTGCATTGCAGGGACCCATGAACCACCCCCACCCAGCTAATTTCAAGAGGGCATAGGCTTCCGTACATAAAATTCTTATTAGAAATCTTCACCAGTTGTGACTGGCAACGGGTAATTGTTGTTGTCGTTGAGTGAAAAAGAAATTATTACAGCTGACTGCATGCAGGAAAAGCTTTATTAAGTCATGGAACTATTATAATTTTTTTTAAACAGGGATATAGAATACTCAAACATTTTTAAATGACCTATGAAACAACTGGCATATATTTAGTAAGCAAGATCCACTTTAACAATTCTCTCTGCTCCCACCCTCAATGCTCAACTATAGGACATTCATTTATTTATCATGTTTAGTATTTCTGTCTCACAGCCATCTGTCAGAGTTTTTGCTGCAAAAACGTGTTTTTTAACAATTACATACACAATGGGGAGATATGATTAGACATTTACAGGACTTGAAATGTTTAAGAATAATACACAATAATAGGATTACAAGAAGGGCAGTGGTATCTTTCAATTCGTTTTGCCATTTCCAGTCTCTTTTTCAAACATTAATCTCTAAAGTCCATCCAAGAACCATCCGTGAAATGCATCCTGTTCCTTTTTTCCTCTCCTCCTCCAATGTCCATTATTTTAACAATTCGAGTTCTCTCGCCTGGGGAAAAGGAAAGTTATTCACTCACAAGGAACATTTATTGACATCTAATTGTTACAACCCAAACCACAGCACACAAGTCAGTCATGTACAAGTGACACAGCACGATGGGGTCGGTCCGTGTTTTCGGCACACTGAAGGAGAGGAGGGGCGCGATCTCTAAGGCTCAGGGTTCACATGACGATGCACTTGCCCAGCAGCTTCTCGGCGGTCTTGGGGATCTGGGATTTCTTCTGCGGAGGCTGGGCGCCGGCGGGGGCTGCGGCGGCGGCGGCGGCGGCGGGCTTCTTCTCGAAATTTATCAGCAACTGGAACAGCTCCTGGACGTTGATATTCATCTTGGCCGAGGTCTCCAAGAAGGCGCAATTCCACTCGCACGCATAGGCAGCACCTTCCTTCTCACTCACCTCCCGACGGCTCTCATCGCACTTGTTGCCCACCAGGATGACGGGGCACTTTTGCGGGTTGTTACCTTTGAGTTGACGGATCAGCTCATAGAGAGGCTTCAGCTCCTCCAGGGTTTGCTTCCTGGTGATAGAATAAACCAGGATGAAGGCGTGACCCCTGGCAATGGCAAGGCGCTGCAGGCCCCGGTAGCGGCGGCCACCGGTGGTGTCGGTGATGTGCAGCGCACCCGCCTTGTGGCTGCAGCCTAGCGCCTGGCGGTAGGTATCTTCGATGGTCGGCAGGTACGCCTCACGGAAGTTGCCGCGCACCCACCTTTGCACCAGCGCGCTCTTGCCCACGCCGGCCGAGCCGAGCACCACCACGCGGAAATCTCTGCTCCTTCTCTGGGGCAGGCAGGTGCGGATGACGATCACAGTCGGCAGAGGCCGCAGCCGCTTCATCAGGCGTTCCTTGAGGCCGAAGCAGGAGTTGCCCATGGTCAGGTATTAGCTGAGAGGTGCGTGTACTGCTTCTCAGGCACTTGGCCAGCAGTGAGGGACGCCTACGGAGGAGAGAAGAGAGGATGTGTGAGGGGTGGGAGTCTAACTCGGAATGATGTCTTGTCGCAGCGCCTGCCTGGGGACATGGGGTGGGGGGGGGGGCAGGGGGTGGTGTCTGCCTCGACTCGCTCGCTAACCCCACCCTCTTCCCTCCTCCCACTTCCCTCCTCCCTCCTCCATTCTCTGCGGTGAGCTGTCTCTCTGCCCACCCCGGGAACCCACCAAAGGCAATGCGGGTGGGGAGGAGGGCAGGAGCGCCCCGAGCCTCTTCTTCCAATGATACCTGTTTGTTACTTTCGCGGTGGCTACGCACCTATTTTTATTTTATCATGCCACACTACAGAATACTGCAAGAACGGACAGCTTGCCAACCCTTAAAACATGCACATCCAAGCGATGTTAGCAAACATTTTCACCCTAAATAAGCCCTTGCTGTCTTCTTTCCTGCAGTATTAAAAATTATGCCTATATCTGACAAGGATAGACCACTGCGGGCAAGGGTAGGTTGCCGCAGACACCGCGATCCAGGGTGTGGTCACGGGGGGCAGTGCGGGGGTGGGGGGCGCCCAGGAAGCCCACAGGGACCAGGATTCGTAACGCTAACAGAGACCCCTAACCTGCAGCAACTGTCCCCAGGTACCCGCTTCCCTGATAACGTGCCCATTGCTTTCCACCCCGCGATAATCCAGGCTGGTTCGCTCGCTACACCTTGCGTTTGAGTGCCCCAAAAAAGGCGAATGATAGCTTTTACCTCTTTCCGAGGCGGGAACCGCGCGGCAAATTCGCTCCTTGCCCAGGTGGCTTTGGCCGCGGCCGCAGTGGCGGCAAGTAATTGCGCAACCAAGCTCCCAGCCGCAGACAGCAACCAGTACGCTCGGAGGCTCTGGGCGAAATGCTCCAACCAACAGTGGGACTGAGATTGGTTAGCTAGAGCCAGGGGGCGCAGACTGGGAGACTCCACTTGCACCGCTCACAGAGGGGGGATTGGGTTGTGAGGGGCTGACCGAGTCAGACGCGCCCCCGGTAGTCTCCCCGGCGTCCCCTACACAGGTACCCACGGTCCGGACAGGGGCGGGGGTTGGAGGCGGCCCTGTGGTCGCAAGTACCCGCCCACTGAGCGGGGTCCGCTTACGGGGCTGGCGATACAGGCATTTCTCGCCTACTGCAATCCAAACCACTTCTTCGCTTTTTGCCCCTTGCGAGGTTAGCCTTTCCCAACCCTCGCCACCTTCTCTTCACTGCAGGAAGGCCAGTTAGCACCCTTCTCATTACCGGTGACAGACACCTCACCACATCTCATCCACTTCACTCCAATAAACATTTGTCCAGCACAAAACCCAGTTTCTGTTTTTGCTGAGGAGGACCAACTGACACTTCTGTTATAAAAGACTTTGGAACCTGCCTCTTGGTAGGATTTCCTGTGGTGTAGACATGCTCTGTGTTTAGAGGTTGAGGGGTATCTTCTACACTCAGCAACATTAAGCAATGATCATATCCATCACCACTATGTGTACAATACTTCTCATTTAGTCGTCGTCACAAAAACCTCAGGAAAATCCAGACTGGAAATGTGGGCAGCCTCCTAGGAGTGGAGAGCGACCCCTGGCTGACAGCCAGTAAGAAAGCATGAGCCGCAGAGCTATAGCAACTGGATTTTTCCAACAACCTGAATGATCTTCAAAGCAGATTCTTCTCTAGAAACTGAACGTAAGATCAGACCATCAACACTTTGATTTTATCCTTAATTGAGAAGAGAATCCAGCTGAGCTCATTCAGACTTCTGACTTGAGTTCTAGATTTTGCAGTTGGGTGTCCTATTAAGCCACAAAATTTGTGGTAGTTTGTTACACAGCAAAAAAAAAAACTAATTCAGCAGGTAAAATTACTTGTTCAAGTTTAAAGGGCTCATAAATGATGGACCTAGGCCCAAACCCAGTATTCCTCACTCCAACTCTTGTTCTTTTTCTGATATTATCTTTCTGTGTCATTAAGCTGATACAGTATATTTTACTCATTAGTGAAAACATTTTTATAATTTTTCTTTCTTACCCAAAGACTCATGGGTGTTAGGCAGAGATCAAGAACACATGTTTTAGAGGCAGAAAGCTAGCTTTAGAATGTTAATGGGTTTTTCCCCTTTTCCTTCTTTTGAATACATGTTAATATTGGAAGAAAAGTTATGACCAACCGATACAGCATATTAAAAAGCAGAAACATTACTTTGCCAACAAAGGTCCATCTAGTCAAAGCTATTGTTTTTCCAGTAGTCATGTATGGATGAGAGAATTGGACTAGAAAGAGGGCTGAGAGCCGAAGAATTGATGCTTTTGAATTGTGGTGTTGAAGAAGCTTCTTGAGAGTCCCTTGGAATGCAAGGATATCCAACCAGCCCATCCTAAAGGAGATCAGTCCTGGGTGTTCACTGGAAGGACTGATGTTGAAGCTGAAACTCCAATACTTTGGCCACCTGATACGAAGAGCTGACTCATTTGAAAAGACCCTGATGCTGGGAAAGATTGAAGGCGGGAGCAGAAGGGATGACAGAGGATAAGATGGTTGGATGGCATCATCGACTCAATGGACGTGAGTTTGGGTAAACTCTGGGAGGTGGTGATGGACAGGGAGGCCTGGCATGCTACAGTCCATAGAGTCACAAAGAGTTGGACACAACTGAGCAACTGAAATGATAATATGCCTTGAGCTGTGCAATCCTGGAGAAATTACTTTTCTGTAGAGGGGAACTGATACCTATGAGAAAGAATTGTGGGGAGGATTCAAGAAGCTACTCCCTGATGCACTAGTTAGAAGGCATTTAGAATACAATAGGTAATTCATAAAAGACAGCTATTGGCCTTCAAATAATAATACAGAAATCTGTATACACATAATCATGTAGTCTTTGAGCATTTTTGGAAGTGCCAATGACCTTTTTATTTAAACCAAATAAGAGTAGATTTCCACAGGGAAAACATAGCAGGTTTGGGGAAAATAAATTGAGGATAGAAGAACTTGGGGCAGGGAAGAAGAGCAGTGAGAATTCTGAGCAAGAATGAAAACTTTGCACATTCCCCCTAAACCACAAGTAACACTCTGCCTATTGAAACTAGGGTACATAAAAGGTCACTTCATGGCAAATAGGAGGAGAAAAAGTGGAAGCAGTAACAGATTTTATTTTCTTGAGCTGCAGATGGTAATGCAGCCACGAAATTAAAAGATGCTTGCTCCTTGGAAGAGAAGCTATGACAAACCTAGATAGTGTATTAAAAAGCAAAGACGTCACTTTGCTGACAAAGGTCCACATGGTCAAACTATGGTTTTTCCAGTAGTCATGTACGGATATGAGAGTTGGACCATAAAGAAGGCTGAGCACCTAAGAATTGATGCTTTCAGATTGTGGTGCTGAAGAAGACTCTTTAGAGTCCCTTGGACTGCAAGATCAAACCAGTCAATCCCAAAGGAAATCAACCCTGAATATTCATTGAAAGGACTGATGCTGAAGCTGAAGCTCCAATGCTTTGGCCACCTGATACAAAGAGACAATTCACTGGAAAAGACCCTGATTCAGGGAAAGATTGAGGGCAGGAAGAGAAGGGAGTGACAGGATGAGATGATTGGACAGCATCACCGACTCAATGGACATGAGTTGGAGCAAACTCAGGGAGATAGCGAAGGACAGGGAAGCCTGGCATGCTGCAGTCTGTGGGGCTGCAAAGTCGGACACGACCTAGTGACTGAACAACAACAAAAAGCCTTTAGGAATAAGACTAGAAAAGAGTGTCCTGAAACTGAAACTGATGGGCGTCGGTTTACCCCAGAGCAGATACCTTGGCACTTGACAGGCTGTCCTCTCTATTTGGGGGTAGTTCTGATTATTAGTGAAGTTTTCATAGTTTACTTGTCATTCCACTCACTGATTCCAGTTTCATCTTCTGGAGTCTGGAACTGCATTGATCAGTCTGCTCCCTTGGATGCCCTTACAGCCTTTCAGCTATCTGAAGACAATTATGTCCAATCACTAAGTCTTTTATCATGCTGGAAGTGCTCTGAGGACCATCAAGTCAAACCCTTCATTTTGGTGATGAGGAAACTGAACCTCAGGGGCCATGTCATGCTCTGACCTGAGACCAAGCTTACTCTTCTCTCCTGTAGCCTCACCTTTTGTTTGCAAACAATGGTTCCTTGGGGCATATGGATGTCTTTTGTTCCACTGCTTTTTAGTTTTGTCCCATCATTATAATGCATATTTGTTTCTTTATAGTAAACAAACTAAGAATACACGTTTCAAATACACAAAAAAAGAGGGTCCTGATATACGGAAGGTGAATGAAGATGCCTTTGGAGGAAAGACATTTAAAACAAAGAAACAACAAAAAAGAAGGGGAAGTAAAAAAATAGGAGGAGGAAGAAGACAAAGGAGGAGGAGGAAGAAGAAGAAAAAGGAGGAGGAAAGCAAGAGGGTGTGGAAATATATATCCCAAAGCAAAGCCTTTAAATGCCAGAGAGATCAAATTATGAGCTTATACATAGAAATCACAAGAAATGATAAAAATACAAACCATAGCTTCTCCATCCAAACCAGGTCTTGTAATCAAAAGTCAATATAAAATATCTCACTTTAAGGGGAGCCCTAGCCCAGGGATCCAGCATTGCAGTAGGTCAGAGAGTCAAAGGAATGGGTTCCCTGAGAAATAAAACTATATACTACTGTACCGTAGTTATAAAGGAACTACTATACAGGAGTTTTCATTAGTTATCCACTTTATAATATAGAATTGTATATTTGTCAAATTCCAATCTCCCAATTCATCTCACCAGTCCTTTTCTCCTTGGTATACGTATAATTGATTCACTTTGCTATACAGCAGAAACTAATAAACATTGTAAAGCAACTATATTCCAATAAGATTTATTTCTTAAAACACCAGACCAAAGTTCTGGACCAAATGTTGGCTAGTTAGGACCCACAGATTAGAGATATATCAGGGAGAAAAGATAATTAATTGAAACCAACACTGAGATGAAATAGATGTTGGAAAAACCTAACAAGGATTTTAAAGCAGCCTTCATAACAATGCTTCAACAGACACTTACAAATTTTTTGAAACAAACAATAAAAAATTTTAGCAAAGACCTAAATATACATACAGATAGCTGAGGCACATGAAAAGATGCTTAACATTGCTAAATTAATAGAGAAATGCAAATTAAGACTATAATGAGATGACATCTCACTCTAGTCAGGTTGGCCATCATCAAAAAGTCTACAAACAACAAATGGTGGAGAGGGTTTGGAGAAAAGGGAACTCTTTTGCACTGTCAGTGGGAATGTAAATTGGTACGGCAGCTATAGAAAACAGTATGGAGGCTCTTAAGAAGCTAAAACTAGAGCTACCATATAATACAACTCTTGGGATTATAGAATATAGAAAGTCAGTCAGTTATGTCTGACTCTTTGAGACCCTATGAGACTCCATACTGGAGTGGGTAACCTTTCCCTTCTCCAGGGCATCCTTCCAACCCAGGGATCAAACCCAGGTCTCCCGCATTGCAGGCAGATTCTTTACCAGCTTAGCCACAAAGGAAACCCAAGAATACTGGAGTGGGTAACCTGTGCCTAATCCAGTGGATCTTTCTGATCCAAGAATCAAACTGGGGTCTTCTGCATTGCAGGTGGATTCTTTACCAACTGAGCTATTAGGGAAGCACTCTTGGGATTATATCTGCAGAAAAACAAAATCTGAAAGGATACATGCGCCCCAGTGTTCATTGCAATGCTATTTATAATAGCCAAGATATGGAAGCAACCTAAATGTCCATTGACAGACAAACAGATAAAAAAGATGTCGTATATGTCTACAATGGACTACCAAACCATAAAAAAGAATGAAATAATGCCATTTGTAGCAACATGCATTATCATACTAAGTTAAGTAGTCAGGCAGAGAAAGACAAATATCAATATAATATTGCTTATATTCAGAATCTTTTTTTTTAATGATACAAATGAACTTATTTACAAAACAGAAACAGACACAAAGACTTAGAGAATGAACTTATGGTTAGCAGGGGAGAAAGCGGGAAGGATACGTTGGGAGTTTGGAATTGACAGTGTACACACTGATACATTTAAAACAGACAACCAACAAGGACCTGTTGGATAACACAGGGAAATCTGTTCAACACTCTGCAATAACCTAAATAGGAAAAGATTTTGAAAAAGAATAGATACGTGAACTTCCTGATGTTCAAGCTGGTTTTCGAAAAGGCAGAGGAACCAGAGATCAAATTGCCAACATCTGCTGGATCATCGAAAAAGCAAGAGAGTTCCAGAAAAACATCTATTTCTGCTTTATTGATTATGCCAAAGCCTTTGACTGTGTGGATCACAATAAACTGTGGAAAATTCTGAAAGAGATGGGAATACTAGACCACCTGACCTGCCTCTTGAGAAACCTATATACAGGTCAGGAAGCAACAGTTAGAACTGGACATGGAACAACAGACTGGTTCCAAATAGGAAAAGGAGTATGTCAAGGCTGTATATTGTCACCCTGCTTATTTAACTTCTATGCAGAGTACATCATGAGAAACGCTGGGCTGGAAGAAGCACAAGCTGGAATCAAGATTGCCGGGAGAAATATCAGTAACCTCAGATATGCAGATGACACCACCGTTATGGCAGAAACTGAAGAGGAACTAAAAAGCCTCTTGATGAAAGTGAAAGAGGAGAGTGAAAAAGTTGACTTAAAACTCAACATTCAGAAAACTAAGATCATGGCATCTGGTCCAATCACTTCATGGGAAATAGATGGGGAAACAGCGTCAGACTTTATTTTTGGGGGCTCCAAAATCACTGCAGATGATGATTGCAGCCATAAAATTAAAAGACACTTACTCCTTGGACAGAAAGTTATGATCAACCTAGATAGCATATTGAAAAGCAGAGATATTACTTTGCCAGCAAAAGTCCATCTAGTCAAGGCTATGGTTTTTTCCAGTGGTCATGTATGGATGTGAGAGTTGGACTGTGAAGAAAGCTGAGTGCCAAAGAATTGATGCTTTTGAATTGTGGTGTTGGAGAAGACTCTTGAGAGTCCCTTGGACTGCAAGGAGAATCCAACCAGTCCATCCTAAAGTAGATCAGTCCTGGTGTTCATTGGAAGGACTGATGCTAAAGCTGAAACTCTAATACTTTGGCCACCTCATGAGAAGAGTTGACTCATTGGAAAAGACCCTGCTGCTGGGAGGGATTGGGGGCAGGAGCAAAAGGGGACGACAGAGGATGAGATGGCTGAATGGCATCACTGACTCGATGCACATGAGTTTGGGTGAACTCTGGGAGTTGGTGATGGACAGGGAGGCCTGGCGTGCAAAGAGTCAGATACGGCTGAGTGACTGAACTGAACTGAGTCACTTTGCTATACACCTAAAACTAACACAACATTGGTTGTTAATCAACTTAATTCTGACATAAAATAAAATTTTTTAAAAGTTCAGCAAATAAAACATATAAAAAGGATGTAAATGGAAATTATGGAACTGAAAAATACAATAATAGAAATTTTTTAAACTTTCTGAATGGGCTTAATATTATAACGGAGATGACATTGGATACAATCAGTGAACTTGAGGATAAAGAAATAAAATTTACTCAATATGAACAATAGAGATAAAACAGACTGGGAAAAAAATGAGAAGAGTCTCTAGGATCTGTGGTGCAGTAACCAAAATCCCAACATTTGTATCAGAGCCCCAAAAGGAGAGAAAAAACAGTCTAAATGAGTATGCCAAGAAATTATGCCTGAGAATCTCCCAAATTTGTTGAAAGACACAAACTTACAGTTCCAAGAATCTGAACAAACCCCACCAGGAGAATTTCAAGGGAATCAATGCCAAGACACAATTGAATTCTGAAAACAAAGGCAAATTCTTGAAAGTAGATAGAAAGAAAGAATATATTACCTGTCAGAGGAACATTAATTCAGATGATGGCAGATATCTAATTTGATACCACAGATACCAAAGGAAATGGCATGGCATTTTTCAAGTGCTGAAAGAAAAGAAATGTCAACTGCAAATTCTATATCCAACAAAATAGACCTTCAAGAACAAACACCGTGTTCAGATGAAGAAAAGCAAAGAGGATTTTTTGCTAACAAATCTACCCTCAAAGAGTGACTGAAGGAAGTTTCTTGATGAAGGTGAAAGAGGAGTGAAAAAAGCTGGCTTAAAACTCAACATTCAAAAACAATCATGGCATCTGGTACCATCACCTCATGGCATATAGATGGACAAACAATGGAAACAGTGAAAGATTTTATTTTCTTGGGCTCCAAAATCACTGTGTATGGTGACTGCAGCCATGAAATTAAAAGACACTTGCGCCTTGGAAGAAAAGCTATGACAAACCTAGCCAGAGTATTAAAAAGCAGAGACATTACTTTGCCAACAAAGGTCCATATAGTCAAAGCTATAGTTTTACCAGTAGTCACGTACGGATGTGAGAGTTGGATTGTAAAGAAGGCTGAGCACCTAAGAATCAATGCTTTCTAACTGTGGTGTTGGAGAAGACTCTTGAGAGTCCTTTGGATTGCAAGGAGATCAAGCCAGTCAATCCTAAAGGAAATCAACTCTGAATATTCATTGAAAGAACTGATGCTGAAGCTGAAGCTCCAATGCTTTGGCCACCTGATGTGAAGAGCCAACTCACTGGAAAAGACCCTGATGCTGGGAGAGATAGAAGGCAGGAGGAGAAGGGGGCAACAGAGGATGAGACGGTTGGATGGCATCACCAACATGGACATGAGCTTGAGCAAGCTCCAGGAGATGGTAAAGAACCGGGAAGCCTGGCATGCTGCAGTCCATGGGATCGCAAAGAGTCGTACATGACTGAGCAACTGGACAACAAACAACAAAGAAAGTTTCATAAACAGAAAGGAAAAGATAATTAGGAACTTCATAAAGGAAAGCACAATATCAAGATAGATTTTAAAAATAGGGGTAAATATGATAGACTATCCTTCTCATGGGTTTCCCTGGTGGCTCAGATGGTAAGGAATCTGTCTGCAATGCAGGAGACCCAGATTCGATACCTGGGTTGGGAAGATTCCCCTGAGAAGGGGACAGCTACCCACTCCAGTCTTCTTGCCTAGAGAACTCCATGGACAGAGGAGCCTGACAGGCTGCAGTCCATGGGGTTGCAAAGAGTCAGGCACAACTGAGCAACTAACACTTACTTACACTTACCTACTTATCATTCTCATAAACTTTTACAATCATGATGATTGAAAGAAAAATGATAATATCTGATACTCAAGGCAATGGTGCTAAAAATTGGGAAAGGCAAAGGGACCTGAATAGAAACAAGGTTTCCATACTTCACTCATGCAATAATAGATTATAATGTCATATATGCATATTGTAATATCCAAAGGAATAACTTTTTATACAAAGTGATATACTCAAACACACTAAAAATATATCAAGAGAGAATCCTATTTAAAAAATCCCAATAACCTACATAAAGGTGATAAAAGTGAAGCAGAGGAAAACCAGGAAATAATAAAATTGTATACTTAAGTTCATATATATCAAGAATCACCTTAAATATAAATGGTGTAAATACACCAAATAAAAAGGCAGATTGGCAGGGTGGATAAAACAAACAAACAAACCAAAAAAGAAACACCAGCCAACTATATGATGTTTGAAGTAAGAACAAATTCACTTCATATTCAATGACCCAAGTAGGTTGAAAATAAAAGGATATTTTTTATAATAAAAAAGAATATATGGAAACTAAAATTAAAAACAGTATTATTTATAGTCACTATAGAAAAGAAAGTACTTTGTACATATACAAAACACATAAATAGTCTGAATGCTGAAAATTACAAAATGCAAATAAAAGAAATCAAAGAAGACTTAAGTCGATGGAAACACATAGTGTGTTCATGAATTAGGAGATCCAACTTAGTAAAGATCTCTCCAAGTTGATCTGTGGGTTTAATGCAATTCTTGTCAAAATCTCAGCAAAGATTTTATAAGCATAAAGAAGTTTATCCTAAAATTTATATGGGAAGGCATAGTATCTAGTATAGCTGAAACACTCTTGAAAAGGAGTACAGTGAAAAGAATCCTTCTTCTTGATATTAAGGCTTACTATACAGCTAAAGTAATCATGGAGTTGTCACACTGGTGGAGAGAGAGACATAAAGATCAATGGAACAGAACAGAGAACCCAGGGGTAAGCCTACACAAATAAGCCCAACTGATTATCAATAAAGGTGCAAACGCAGTTCAGTGCAGGAAGATTGTTGTTGTCCTTTCAATAAATGGTACTGGAACAACTGGACATCCAAAGATAAAAACCAACAAGTAAACAAAAAGTTGACCTAAATCTCACACCTTATATAAAAATTAACTTAAAATGGATAATGGACTTCAATATAATATGTAAAAATACAAAAGAAATTTTTTTTAAAGAACACATTCAGGATTTCTAAACAAAGAATTCTTAGACTTGATGCCATTAGATAATCTATAAAAGGAAAACTTGATAAATTAGAGCTTATGAAAATTAAAAACTTTTGTTCTGTGAAAGATCTTGTAAAGGTAATGGAAAGAAAAGGTGTATACATTGGGAAAATATTTTCAAGCCACATATCGGGCATTGGAGTAATATAAGAATATCTAAAGAACTCTCAAAACTCAGTAATAAAAAAGTTCAGTTAGAAAATGGGCAAACAATATGAATAGACATTTTGCTGAAGACGTACAAAGAGCAAATAACTCAGAGGGAGAGGGAGAGGGTGGGATGATTTGGGAGAATGGCATTGAAACATGTATACTATCATGTAAGAATCGAATCACCAGTCTATGTCCGATGCAGGATATAGCATGCTTGGGGCTGGTGCACGGGGATAACCCAGAGGGATGTTGTGGGGAGGGAGGTGGGAGGGGGGTTCATGTTTGGGATCGCATGTACACCCGTGGTGGATTCATGTCAATGCATGGCAAAACCAATACAGTATTATATAGTTAAAAAAAAAAAAAGTAAAAAAATAAAAAAATTAAAAAAAGAAAAGATTTTAGCATCATTTTAGCTACTAAAGAAATGCAAATTTAAAACACAATGAGACAATGAAATATTATTCAGCCATTTAAAAGAATTATATAATGCCATTTGTAGCAACATGGATAGACCAAGAGATTATCATATTAAGTGAAGTAAGTCAGACAGAAAAAGACCAACATTATATTATAGCACATATACACAAAATCTAAAAAAAAAAATGATACAAATGTACTTATTTACAGAACAGCAATAGACTCACAGATATAGAAAACAAACTGATGGTTATCAAAGAGGAAAGGAGAAAGAGGGATAAATTTAGAATTTGAAATTAACAATCTACTACTATATATAAAATAGATAAACAAGAACTTGCTGTATAGCACAAGGAAATGTATTTACTGTGCTTTTGAAGTGCGGTGTTGGAGAAGACTCTTGAGAGCCCCTTGGACTGCAAGGAGATCCAACCAGTCCATTCTGAAGGAGATCAGCCCTGGGATTTCTTTGGAGGGAATGATGCTGAAGCTGAAGCTCCAGTACTTTGGCCACCTCATGGGAAGAGTTGACTCATTGGAAAAGACTCTGATGCTGGGAGGGATTGGGGGCAGGAGGAGAAAGGGACGATCGAGGATGAGATGGCTGGATGGTAACACTGACTCGATGGACGTGAGTCTGAGTGAACTCCAGGAGTTGGTGATGGACAGGGAGGCCTGGCGTGCTGCGATTCATGGGGTCACAAAGAGTTGGACACGACTGAGCGAATGAACTGAACTGAATAACCTAAAATAGAAAAGAACCTGAAAAAGAATAAATATTATATATGTTATATATACATACACACACACTTGCTTGTTATAAAACTAATTATGCAACTAAATATACAATAACCTTTAACCTCTGAGCCACCAGGGAAGCCCTAAAGTGAAAGTGAAGTTGCTCAGTCATGTCTGACTCTTTGTGACCCCATACGGCTCCTCAGTCCATGGGATTTTCCAGGCAGGAATACTGGAGTGGGTTGCCATTTCCTTCTCCAGGGGATCTTCCCGACCCAGGGATCAAACCCGGGTCTCCCACATTGTAGGCAGACACTTTACCATCTTAGCTACAGAGCTCTAAGGTCATAGATATATATGTATATATATATATATACACTTGCTAGTTATAAAACTAATTATGCAACTAATTATACAATGCAGCATACATACCTACTGCTAGTATACATACCCAGAGCTCTTGGGTATTTATCCCAGAGAAATGAAAACATGTTCACACAAAATACACACAACTTTATGTGTGAATTTTGTACACAAATATCTACAGCATCTTAACTCACAGTAGTTAAATACTGAAAATAACCCAGTCGCCCTTTAGCAGGTGAATGGTTAAACTATGGTTGTCCATATCATGGAATACTACTCAAAATAAGAGAGAGAGAGAACTATTGATACAGGTTATAATTTGGATGAAGCTCAAGCGAATTATGGTGAGTGAAAAAAAGCCAATTACCAAGACTGTATACTATATGATTCCATTTAGGAAACATTCTTAAATAAAATTACAGAAACCATGCTAGTAATAAGGATTAGAGATTAAGGAAGAGGCATGGAAGGAAGGTGGATATGCTTGTAAAAGGACAACAGGAGAGATTCTCATAGTGATGGAATTGTCCTGTATCTTTACTGTGGTCGTAGATTTGCAAACGTACCCATGTGGTAAAATTCTATAGCTTTAAATACATACACAGATGAGTGCAAGTAAAACAGGAAATCTGAATAAGTGCAGTTGATTATATCAATGTAAATATCTTAGTTGTCATATTGACTACTATTATATAAGTTATCATCTAGGAAGATTAAGTTACTCAGGATCTCTCTGTTATTTCTTATAATTGCATGTGAATCTTCAATTATCTTGAAGTAAAACCATTAATATTAAGAAGCATTTGCCTAAAATAAAGCCAAAAGCAATAGATCTCTTATGTCTCCCTGTTGCCTACAAAATTAAAGTTCAAACTATTTAGCTTCAGATTTCTAGATACTTGCAAACAGATCCCAAATCTTACCTTCCAGAAGTCTGCACACATTGGCTTAATACTTGGATATTCTTGGGAGTTGCTGTGTCTGCTTCTCCACTCAGTTCATCCTCCAGTCCCAACCCCTCCTTCATATGCCCCAATCCTACCCTCCTTCCAAGTTCACCTCCAAATGGCAAAAGGGAGAGAGTCCCTCCCTCTGGGTTCCCATGTACCTTTTTACCTTGTATGGTGTGTGCATGCTAAGTCACTTCAATCGTGTCCAGCTCTTTGCGACCCTATGGGCAGTAGCCTGCCACGATCCTCTGTCCATGGGATGCTCCAGGCAAGAATATAGGAGTGGGTTGCCATGCTCTCCACCAGGGGATCTTCCTGACACAGGGATCAAACCCACATCTGTTAAGTCTCCTGAACTGGCAAGCAGATTCTTCATCACTAGTGCCGCCTGGGAAACTCCACCTTGTATGGGAGTTTTGTACATATCAATACTTGTTTTATACTCTTCAGAAATCAATGAGCTTTTCTCAGACAGAACTGAGATTCATTTATCTCTGACTTCCCCACAGATGCTAGTAACCACCAGCACATAGCTCTCAGAGGTAGCCAGGATGGTGTGGGGTACTGCAGGGTTCCATCAAGAGAGGCAGAAGTCACTGTAGGAGTTCCCAGCTCTGGAGCCAACTGGCTTCTCTCCAGCCCTGGTTCTACTACCTTTATAGTTTGGCCCTTAACTCTATCCCAATATCAGCAGAGAAGGGAAATACATGGCAAGTGCTGACATGTTAAAAAGCATCTTCCTCAATACCTGGCAACAAGTAGACACTCAAAACGCAGCTGGAGCTTTCTCTAGCTCCTATTCATTCACATACTACTTGTACAGACGTAGACAAATCACGTTTTCCTGGTGCATTAAGTTTCTTCATTTGTAAAAAGGAGTTGAAAGGACCTCTGTTTGAAGTAAGATTAATTGATTTATTTGTACAAACTTCAAGCAGAATATTGCTTATGGAATGTGAATAAGCTAACATCCATTAGAGTCTTTGCTATGAGCCTAATATATTACATGCGTTTATTCATTTGAACTTCTACTTTGAGTTCATGAAGTGGAACTTAGACTGTCTCCATTTTACAAATGAGGAGACTGGGCATCGAGGGATGAACTACGTGGTAGAGGCTAGGAAGTCTGGACTTCCCAGCTCTTGGACTTGTGTAGCCTGCCTCTCTAGCAGAGACAGGTGGTAATATTCAGGACCCTCACAATCAGGAGTTGGTGAATCTGTTTTCTTCCTGTTTCTTTCTGAGCTCTTTTCCCCTTTTAAGCTCTGAAGACAACTACTGGCAGTTGTCTTCCCCATTCTTCCCTATAAAATATCTTCTTTGTGGTTTTGACCTGCATTGCTTCAGACTCTCTTCTTACCTCCACAAGGATCTTCTTCCATGCCTATGACTTCTGTTTCTGACTGCTTTCTCCTAGCACTCTGATGCCATAAACGGCTCCCTGTTCAGAGAGATATCAGCTGCTACCTCATAAAGGAGGATTCCAGATAAAACTCCAGCAGTCCCTAGTCCACAGGTATCCTGCAGCATTTTCTGTTTTCTCCACCCAAGACTGATGCCTTCATCTGAGCCCTGGAGTATTTTTCAACCTGTAGTTCTAGGATCACCTGTATTGACACTACCTGTGATGCTTGTTAAAAGTATTCAACCCAGTTTACAAGATCTACATGTCAAAAATTTTCAATTAAAAAATACACAAGCCGCATCTATAGAATGAGAATCTATAGGTGATACCTGGCAGGGGTTGCAGGGGAAGGCTGCATTTTAACAAGGCTCTCAGGTGATTCTAATACAGAAGAAAGCTTGAAACTGCTTTAGACTCTTGCTTGATCAATCATCCTATCTCTAAACTAACAGAATGAATAAAGTGGGGAAGGAAATGGCAATCCACTCCAGTACTGTTGCTTGGAAAATCCCATGGACAGAGGAGCCTCGTAGGCTACAGTCCATGGGGTTGCAGAGTTGGACACGACTGAGCGACTTCACTTTCAGTTTCACTTTCAAAAGATAAAAAGGAAGAAGAGATCATAAGAAAAAAGAAACATAAGAGGAAAAGCAAGATTGGAGAAGAAAATTGTGAATATGATTTTGATCATAGTGAGTTAGAGATGCCTGTGGGACACGCAGGAGACCATTTCTAGTACTCAGTTGGATTACAGGAATAAAGCTCTAGGGAAAGGTTGGGGCTGGTTAGATAGATTTGATGACTATATTTCCTGAAACAAGAACTGGGAACCATGGTTTGCATGGATTTTTAAGCTTCTCCCAGGGAAAAGAGAGAAAATTTTAATACCAAAGTGTTGACAATGTTTCAGAGTTTTAAGCAATTTGCTTTTTCTCTACCCTCAGCCTCCTCCTCTGTAACACTGAGATAATAGTGGTACCTATTCTAGAAAGTTCCTGTGACTAAATAACAAGTATTTCACAAGTAAACAAATAACAAATGCTTGGGGCAGTGCTTGGACATAGTAATCACTCAGTAAATGTTAGCTATTCCTACTTATTTAAACAATAGGGCTAAATACTTTTTTAAAATAAAAGGTATACAGATTAGAAAGGAAGAAATAAAACTGTTTTTGTTTGAAGTTTGCATGATTGTCTATGTACAAAATCCCAAAGGACTGACAAAATGAAAAAAACCCACCTTAAATGAGTAAATGACTATAGCAAGGTTACAAGATACAAGGTAAATGTACAAAATCAATTACTTTCCTTCATACCAACAATGGACATTGGAATTTGAAATTATTAACACACAACCATTTATAGTAGTACCAAAAAAAATCTTGAAACACTTAAGTTATAAACTTTCCAAATATATACAAGGTCTATGCATAAAAATAAAGCTTAATGAAAAAAGTCAAGAAACATCTAAAAAGAGAGAGTCTGTGTCCATGGATGAGAAAACTCAATATTGTTGTCAATTCTTCCCAATTTGATTTGTAGTTGCAATATGATCTGAACCAAAATCTAAGCAGCCATTTTGTGGATATTAGCAAGTTTATATGGAAAGCAAAAAAAAAAAAAAAAAAATAGCCAACACAATACAAAGAAGAACAAAGTTTAAGGACTGCAATTACCCAACCTCAAGACTTACTCTAAAGCTACAGTGATCAACATAGCATGGTTCCTGTGTATTCTGCTATTGTTGGATGAAGTATTTTATAAATGTCAATTAGGTCTAGTTGATTAATCGTGCTGTGTCAATTGAACTATGTTATTACTCATTTTCTGCCTGCTGGATCTATTAATTACTAAAGGGGTATTCAAGTCTCTAAATCCATATTAATGGATTTGTCTATTTCTCCTTTGCAGTTCTATTAGTTTTGCTTCATGTGTTTTGATGTTCTGTTATTAAGTACATATACATTAAGGACTTCTATGTCTTCTTGGAGAATTGACTCTGTTATCATTATGTAATGACCCTCTTTATCCCTGATAATTTCCCTTGTTCTTCAGTCTAATTTGTCTGGAATTAATATAGCTACATCAGCGTTCTTTGATTAGTGTTACTATAGAATATCTTTCTCTATCTCTTTACTTTTAATCTATTTGTGTCATTATATTTAAAATAGATTCATTGCAGAAAAATATATGTATATAGTCGGAACTACTTCTCTATCTACTCCGACAGCCTCTGTCTTTTAACTGAGATGTTTAGACAGTTCATATTTAGTGTGATTATCAGTGTATTTGGTTTACTATCTACCATGTTTGCAGGTGTTTCACATTTATTGTACTTGTTCTTTATTTTTTCTCCCTTTGTCTGCCTTGTTTTTAACCAAGCATTTCATGTCATTCCAATTTCTCTCCTCTCTTAGTCTATCAATTTACAAAATACATTTATAACAAATTTAAGTCCACTTTCAACACTTCAGATGCAATGCATGTGCCTTATAACACAGTATTCCCAATTAAGCCCTCTCATTCCTTACAAACTTATGTCATTCATTTCACTCATCCATATGCTATGATCACCTAATGCATTGTTACTATTAATAGTATCACTTTGAATGTTATCTATTAGATCAATTAATAAGAAAAATAAAAGATTTAATTTTACCTTTATTTATTTCATCTTTAGTGCTCTTTTATTCTTTACTTAAATCTGAAATCTGAGGAAAAGCTTTAAAGAACATGCCATCTGGAGAGACCCTTGAAGGGAAAAGAGGTTACTGGGGAAAAAAACAGACGGAAGAATGATGCCGAAAGGGCACGGAGCCAAGAAAGCACATATGGATGAAACAATAGTTGAATTGGAATTCCCTCCTAGAAACCATCCATGGTTTAATTACCTCCTTTCCTAGGTGAATAATTTGCACAAGGTTACACAGCTCAGAAGTTGCAGAGCTGGGATTCAAACCCAGGAAGAATGACTTCAGCACCTATTCAAACTACAGAAGGATGTTAGAACCTGCTCCAAGTGGCTCAGCCAGGACAAGATACAGCCAGGACAAGATCTTAGTCCCAGTCTCCAGGCCCTCACCTTTTATTCCCCCACAGGAGCACATCCTGGAAAACAAATCCCTATGGGGGTTTTAGAGATGGAGTTAACATAGTCTTCTGGGTCAAGGGTGAAAAAAATGAATCAGAAATTATATTTTCTCAGGAGGGAGAGAGTATCTGTACAATTTCACTAATTACAACTTTGAATAATCTGCCGGCATAGTCTTCTTAATGAAATGAGCCATAATCCTTCTTTGGAAACTTTCCTAGACAGGTCTGTATAAGCAAATACTTATACCCTAGACAAAAGGGAAGGCACCAACCAAATGAAGGCTCCTTGAGGAGAGAGTTGGTGGGAAAAGAGGGTCTGCCAGGAACCAGCAAATGAGGTCTTTTCTTCTTTCTTATAATATTATGTAGCAATTACAGGTTAAAGATTATGTATTCACTAACAGCAAAGACAGTGGTTAAAAACATAGTGCTTACTATAAAAAAGTAATAAAATGGGATAAGATAATGTGGCACCTCACTATTTACATAAATTAAAGATATATGCTCACCAAACAATAATATACATTTTTGCAGAAACACATACATACATATAAGGTATATATTAAACACAGTACAACAGCTGCCTTTGGGAGGCAAGGAAAGACAGTGAGCTATACAAGATATATATATATATATATATATATACACACACATAATTTATATTTATTATACAGATGTGATTTATATAAGGATATATAGTTTTATATCCTTATATAAATCATGTATATGTTACAACCCTGAACAATGATAAGGTGATAAGGTGCTGAGGCCAGCATCTATAAATGATTCATTTTAGAAGCCCTCACACTGTGGTGTATAGCAGGCAAACAAGACATATTTCTGAACGAATGGCTTCATTTCAACTTCCCCAGTGTTCTGAGCGTTACCTGCCAGACAGAGCAAAGACCTTTCTCTCCAACATCTCCCTTGCCCCTGTTCCCAGTTCTCTCTGTGCCACTGTGTTCTATTCAAGTGGTAGCAAGAGCTGCCTAGAAAGAGGAATGATTATTAAAGACTGAAAATAATTATCCCCATTAAAAACAAGAAACACATTTTAGGCCCCTTTTAAGTTCAGGAGTTTAGTTTTACAACGCATTCCCTTTTGATTTTTTCCCACATACAGTGTTTAACTGTAAAACACTCATTGGCTGAACAAAAGCATTTCTTTGTACAAGTTAATAAAGAGAAATAAGTTTTTACCCTATTGTGTCAATTCGGCAGGACTCAGAATGCTATTGTGGAACACAATGATATATAAAACTTGTTTCACTGTTTTAAAACAAAATCATACTTCTGCCGGTTAAGTTGAATTCTGCAAGTCTGATTTTTTAAAAAAGATTTTAAAATATTATAACAGTTTTAGGCTCACAGAATTATCACAAGGATAGTAAAGAGAGTTCCCATACAGCCCACAGCCAGTTTCCCCTGTTATTAACATATTTGTATGGTACATTTGTCGCCATTAAATGAACCAATGTTAATACATGACTATGAACTCAAGACCATACTTCATCCCGATTTCAATTAAGAGGACTTCAGTCTTTTAACAACTTCAACTGATTGGAAAGGCCTTCCCACGTGATCAAGAGTAATATGCTTTACTCAAAGTCTACTGATTTAATGGTAATTTCATCTTAAAAAATATCTTTATAGAAGCTTCTAGAGTTGTGTTTGACCAAATAACTGGGTGCCATGGTTTAGCCAGGTTGACACATAAAATTAATCATCATGGACAGTGTGAACAGTTCCCATATATCCCACAGCCAGTTTCCTCTGTTATCACCATCTTACATTATCATGGGACACTGGTCACAATAAAGAACTGATATTGATACGTGATTATTAACTCAAGTTCATTTTTAAATGAAGATGGTCTCATTTTCTTTCCTAATGCCCTTTCTGTATCTCAGGATCCTGTTCCATTTACCACATTATATTTAGTTATCATGTCTCCTTAGTTTACTTTTGGTTGTGACAGTTTCTCAGATTTTCCCTGTTTCTGATGACCTTGACAGTTTTGAAGATTACTGGTGAGATATTTTGTAG
The DNA here is from genome assembly GCF_001704415.2 of Capra hircus. Lineage (NCBI taxonomy): Eukaryota > Metazoa > Chordata > Mammalia > Artiodactyla > Bovidae > Capra > Capra hircus. The sequence continues at coordinate 43,659,217 of NC_030810.1, forward strand.
AATGTCTCTCAAGTGGGGCTTGTCTGATGTTTTTCTCCTAATTAGACCGGGTAATGTTTGGGGAGGAGGACCACAGAGGTGCAGTATCATTCTCATCATACCACATCAAGGGACACACCATCAGCAAGACTCACCACTGTGGGTATTATCCTTGATCACCTGGTGGAGGTGTTTGTCAGCTTTCTTCACCATCAAGTTATTCTTCTCTTTCTCCCTTTCCATCCTATACTTACAAGCCTGCTTTTACATTTTAAGATTAATTAATGAAATTGCAGAGACTGGCCTTAAAACATGTCATTGTTGTTCAGTCACTAAGTCATGTATTAAAACATGAAGTCTTTACAATTAATCAAAATCTTCTTAGAAAAGAGTGAGAAGAGGTTTCCCTTCACTTGTACCAACAGTGGGAGTGATGCTTCCTTCTGACTCATAAAGACCACAAAAAGAAACTGATTTGATAAAGTTTTAAATTGACAAGATTCAAAGAATGCTACTTTTGTTTTGCTGTATAACATGGAGACATGAATATTTGTAAATTTCCAATTGGTTCTGCTCTTTGCTGATACACATATGTCCTTGACCACAAAATAGGAGAATACTGTTATACACATAACAATAACATAAGAATCAAATGCAGAGATTAACGAAGGGCTATAAGAACTCTGGGCTTCCCAGGTGGCTCAGTAGGTAAAGAATCCACCTGCAATGCAGGAGACTCGGGAGATGCAGGTTCGACCCTGGGTTGGGAAGCCCCCTAGAGGAAGGCATAGCAACCCACTCTAGCATTCTTGCACAGAAAATCCCATGGACAGAACATAAGGTTGCAAAAGAATTGGATATGACTGAAGCGACTGAGCATGCAGCATGCGTGAGAACCCTGGAAGAAAGAATTTCAACCAGGCAACTTGAGGACAGTTTCATGGAGGGTAGGACGTGTGAGTATGGTTTTAAGAGACAGAGAAGGCTGAAGGACCATCACATGCACTACATGGAAAAGGAAAGGGCATAAGAAACAGGGAATTCTGGGAGTTGTATGTGTTCACATGGCTGGCAGAACTTTTGCACCAGGCTAAAGAGTTTGTGCTTTATTCTATGAGCATAGGTATAGAGGATATGGCTATTTTGGGGTAAGAAGAGTAATATGATCATGTCTAAGTTATATTAGACATGGCAACTATTTAAAGAAAACTGGGAAGATAAAAACAGAGAAAAAAAGAAGTTGAAAGGCTTATGAAAGGATAGAAATTTTAAAGGGTGATACTGTAAATAGAGAAGAGAGGAAAATTTTTAGAGGTAGAATAGATAGGATTTGTACCAACACCATAGCTAACAAATAGCAGGGATTAGAGGACCTCTTCTTCCTGTCCACACAGCAGGACTCCACTCCCTGGCCTCCATTATATTAGCTGGCACTGCATGACTGAGTTCCAGGCAGAACGTCATGTATGAAAGTCAGGGATGACATTCCAGGTCTGCCTCACTGTCTCTCTCTTCTGGACTGGAAGGGAGACAACCCCCAAGCTCACTCTGGGTGCCATGCACTGGAGGTTGTAGAACCACAGCATAGATGGAGCTGTGTTTCCTGAATCCCTGCTTCCAGAGGATCTTCCAGCCCACTAGACCTTAAGACAAGGGAGAAGTACACTGTTGTCCTGTTGAGCCATTACATGCTTGGGCCTGTTTGCAATCACAGCATAGCTCAGGCTACCCTAACCATACTGGAAATTGGTACTTTGAGGTTGGTGCTCCCATAACAGAAAACTAAAGCATGCGACATTGGCTGTGTGAAGAAAGAAATACTGGAGACAAGAGGACTGGCGAGTCCTGTTTTGCTGGGGCAAAATATTTGATAAAACTGTCACCTGAATCACTGTGAAAGGGATTGGGGTCAACCTGCATGGGAAGGCTACATGCATCAGTGTCTTCTGAACCCCTGATTTAAGGGGTTAAAGTGGAGTAACTAGGTTGGAGCAAGGCCTAAGCTACATCCATACAGTCCTTTATACCAGATGTTGAAAATGCCAGTTGTCTTTATCCAAGAATGGGATGGGGAAGGAGGCAGAATTAGGAGGGCCTAGAGTGCACCTGAGAAAGCATTCGCTATGGCCCACATGACTGTGGATATAGTCTTCTTAGCTTCCCACCCACTCCCCCTTCACAGAGCTAACCTCAAAAATGCGTCACCTGGACCTTACCTTCAAGGACAACTTGACATTGAGTTGGGAGGTCACAGTTCTGGATCTGGGGCCCAGGGCCTGATAGAGGAAAACAGTCCCACTTCTAACACTCCATACACTCCTCCTCCTACCACTCTGGGTCTGGGGGCTCCAGAAATGCTTTGCATCTCAGAGGTGTGCACTGTTCTGTTTGGGGTCCTAGAAGAGTGAAGCAGAAAGGATGGGTGGAGACACTGAGGCCTGGAGACAAAAAGTTCAAGGTCATGTAAGTGCTTCTCCATTTAAATGGTTTGTCAGCTGATGCAGCAAATTCGAAGCAGGGTCTTGACTTTCCTAGAAAATCTAAGAGGAGAGCTGAAATGTATGTTATAGTGTCTACACTATGGATGAGCTGGTCCCACTCTCATTTACAGATGGAACATTGAGGCCCAGAGAAGGAGATGAAGAGCCCACTCTCCCATGGACCTACTGTGTCCTTGGTGCCCTGCAGGAATCTTCCCATGTGTTAACTTATTTCACAATAGCATATGAGGTAAACCCTATCATCTCCATCTTGCAGATTAAAAAAGCAGGCACAGAGTGGACAAATGACTTCAGAGGAGGTGAGTAACTTACCTAAAGCATTATGTCTGATAAGTGAGGTAGCCAGGATTCAAATCCATGCAGTCTGGCTCTAGAGTCTATGCCTTCAGTCACTGCGCTAACTCTGAAGGTGGTATAGGACCTACCGATCTGTATTTCCAGAAGGTTTATTGAGGTCTTCTCTCTCACACACAGGGTATTTCCACTGCCTGCTGGACAGGGTTTCAGATCAGCATGTACTGATTTGACACAGGTGAAATCCTGTGGTCAGGCCCAGCCTCATCTCTCACTTCTCTCCATACCACCTGCCTTAGCTCACCTACACCTCTTGTCCGTGAGCAGCTCTGTGACAGAGCAGGCAGCATGACGTGAAGAGTCATGAGCTGGTTGTGAGTTCTGGCTCTGCAGTTTGTTGTCTCCAGAGTAACCTTTATCAGGTACTTAATAATATCTACCTATCAGAATTATCATGAGGAGTCAATGAAATAATATGGGTGAAGTATTTAATATAGTGCCTAGCACATGATATGTATTTTCACAGGAGAAAAAAATTATTGATGTGAAATTCTATTATTCCAAGATTCAAACAGCTTACAGATGGCTGTTCATACTCATAGATGGTAGATAAATCCCCTGAAAACTATGCATTTTGATTTAGGGTGTGGAAATTAGTCGGTAAATAGTCACCAGAGTAAGCAGGAAAGAGCGCTCACGGGGGCTGCAAATGGTCAGTAAACCCTTCTGGTAGAAGTTGCATTGAGGTGGAATTGGTTCATCCAAGTAGAAATGAACGGGTGATATATGGACAAATGCTTAAAAGCATGAAGCACACGGTGTTTTGTGGTGGTGACTTTTGTTTGGTTAATACAGGCACCACCCAGGGGATCAGTGGGAGATATGTTTAAAAGGTAGCTTGGGGAATGATTAAAAGGGTCTTGAAATCCAGGCAAGGGAATATGAGATTTCTCCTTCCCTCCTTCTCTTTCTCTTACAACAGTAATAGCAGTGGCAACAGCAAAGACAAAAACCTCAAAAGGAAAACAGCCCAGGTACTAATCTGTGCTCTCAGATTAAAATTTAAAACCCAGGTCTCCTCTTCCCACGTGTAGATGAAGGAGGCTGTGGCCACACAGACAGGTTCTGGCAAATGTCTTTCTCTTACAACAAAGCTCTTTGAGGGCTGCGCACTCTCAGGATGAATCACAGCAATTTGCAGCTCTGTGTTGTTGGAGACATTTCAGTTCTATGAGCCAGTCAGTGCTCAAAGAATTCTGCCTTCATTTGGTCCAAGATTAAGAGAAAAGACTTGTGGGCACCAGAGGAGGTGTAGGTTGTGTACAAACCAGCTGGAGACTCAGAGGCCAGCACAGAGTGTGCTTGAACACCAGCAGGGCCCAAAGTCTTGAGTCAGGCAAACAGCCAAAAAGTGTTTGATCTTTGTTGAACCTCCTTCCACAAAATCTTAAGGTTACATTCTATGTGTAGCTTTTCTTCCATGAGTTCAACTTTTATTAACAATTATTAGTCATAGATAATTTCTCACTTTTGTTTCATCAGTGTTGTGCATAAGTTGTCACAGTAACTATTATTTTATTATAATTGATAGTATAAACAAACAATTCCATAAGATCGGTCTGATTAGGGCACAGGTGATCTTTTAAGTTGAAATATACCTCACTAAAAGCAACGTACGAATCATAAGTACACAACTTGATATAATCTATCACCATAATCACTAGGACATTTTTAGTACCTCCCAAAGCCAAAAAACGGCTGTTTTCCAAAACTGCTTTCTTCCTATTTACTACACAGACTTCCAAAGCTATAGTTTTGTTTTTGACCTTATATAAATGAAATCATGCAGTATAAATATTCTTTGCACTGGATTTCTGTGCTCAAAATAATGTTTGTGAGATTTGTTCGTGTTGTATGTCTCCATGGTTTTTTCCATCATAACTGCTGAAGACGATTTCACTGAATGAGTATACTATAATTTCTATTATGAATGGGCTTTTGGGTTGCTTCCAACTTGGGGCTGTTTCAAATAATGCTGCAATAAACATTCTCATTAATGGCTTTGTACACCTACGTTTGCACTTCTGTTGTGTACATGCCTAGGAAGAGAGCTGCTGGTCACAGGATAGGTATCTGTTTCAGTGTGTATTTCCTTGATTACTGATAAGGTCGAGCACCTTTGATAGCTACATCAGCTATTTGGATATCTTCTTTCTTAGAGATGATATATTGAATATATTACTTACTGATTTGGAAAAAGGTTTTCACATATTCTGAACACAAGTCCTTTGTAAAATATGTCACATGTATCTTCTCCTACTCTGTGGCTTACTTTTTCACTCTTTTAGTGATGTCACTTGATAAACAAAAGTTCTTCATTTTAATGTAGTCCAATTTATCAATATTTCCTTTGTTGTTGATGAATATATTTCACTTAATAAATACTTTTCTCTCCCTTCACATCATGAAGATTTTTTAAATTTTATCTTATAGAAATTTCACATTTAGAGCTACTATCAAAGGAAAATTGATTTTTATGTATGTTGTGACAAAATAATAATTTCTTTTCTTTTTCCCACACAGTTATCTGAAAGACAACAACACTGATTGAACTATCCTCTCCTCACTGCTTTTTTAGTATAGACTTGTAAGATCACATGTCTAAGTATGTGTGGATCTATTTGAGGACTCTTAGTCTATTTGTCTACCTTTACACCCATATCACTGGAGAAGGCAATGGCACTCTAGTACTCTTGCCTGGAAAATCCCATGGATGGAGGAGCCTGGTGGGCTACAGTCCATGGGGTTGCTGAGGGTCGGACATGACTGAGCAACTTCACTTTCACTTTTCACTTTCATGCATTAGAGAAGGAAATGGCAACCCACTCCATTGTTCTTGCCTGGAGAATCCCAGGGATGGAGGAGCCTGGTTGGCTGCTGTCTATGGGGTCACATAGAGTCAGACATGACTGAAGTGACTTAGCACATCCATATCACACTGTCTTAATTATTACAGCATTATAATAAGTATTGACATCTAGAGTGCAACTTCTTTGGCTTTATTCTTTCATAGTAGCCCTTTTTATTTCCACATATATTTCAGGAGCAGCTCGTGAGTTTTTTATTTAAAAATACTGCTGTGATTTTGATCAGGATTGTAAATCATGGAGTTAATGTCTTATAGGGTTTTTCAGTGTATAAATATTGGCTATTTCTTTACTTATCTAGGTCCTCATTAATTTCTCTCAATATTGTATTATCATCTGAGCAGAGTTCTTACATGTATTTTGTAAGATTTATTCATAGGTATTTGATGATTTTGTTGCTACTGTAATGGTATGTGTTTAAATTTTTTATTTTCTAATTTTTACTGCTGTAATTGATTTTGTACCTTGACTTTGTATTCACAAACTGTGCTAAACTCACTTTATTTCTGGTAATTTAATTGTAAATTAATTTTTACTTCATACAACAATATTTGTAAACAATAATAGTTTCTTACTCTACATTCACTATATCTCTTATTTTCTGTTCTTGTTGCACTTGCTAGGATTTCTGTAAAATGCTTCACAGAAGTAGTGATACTGGGCACACTAGTCTTATATCTAGTCTCAAAGAGAAAGCTTGCAACATTTCACTATATGGTATTTTTTTTTTTAACTAACCCTTATGAAACTAAGGAAATTCTTTTCTGTTTCTAGTTTATAAGCTTTTTTCTCATGAATAGATGTTGAATTAAATATTTCATCTATTGAAATGTCCAAAAGATTTATAGCTTTCTTACTCTTAATACAGTGAACTATACTGCCTGTTTTTTTAAATGTTAAACTACTCTTGCATTTCTACAAAATATGCAGCTTGATTTTGATGAATTGCACTTTTTATATTTTTCTGGATTGAGTTCGCTAATATTTTCTTTAGAATGCTCACACCTATGTTCATGAATAATATTTGCCTATGATTTTTGACATCAAGTTTATGGTATCAAGGTTATATGATCTCATAAAAGAAATTGAGAAGTTTTTCCTCTTTATTCTCTGTAATAGTTTTCATGGAATTAGAATTATTCTTTCTTACATGTTTGGTGTAATTCACTAGTGAAGCTGAACTGTTCTTTCTGGGAAAGACATGTGGAATTAGATTGTTTTTAATATCTATAGGAAAATTCATATATTCTATATCTTCTTGGGTCAATTTTAAGGAATTTATCAGTTCAGTTCAGTCACTCAGTAGTGTCCAACTCTTTGCGACCCCATGAATTGCAGCACACCAGGCCTCCCTGTCCATCACCAACTCCCAGAGTTCACTCAAACTCATGTCCATCAAGTCAGTGATGCCATCCAGCCATCTCATCCTCTGTTGTCCCCTTCTCCTCCTGCCCCCAATCCCTCCCAGCATCAGAGTCTTTTCCAATGAGTCAACTCTTCACATGAGTTGGCCAAAGTTTTGGAGTTTCGGCTTTAGCATCAGTCCTTCCAAAGAACACCCAGGACTGATCTCCTTTAGGATGGACTGGTTGGATCTCCGTACAGTCCAAGGGACTCTCAAGAGTCTTTTCCAATACCATATGTTGTAAAATTTCAAATTGATTGGCGAAAATTGATTATATTTTCCTCTTGTTAATTTTGTAGCATTAGTTGAGTTTAAGCAAACTGTACCACCTAGTACAGTGTCTATTAGCTGGTAGCATTCAATAAATTACTTGAGGAATGAAGGAGAAACACATGACACATTGACCAAATGCTACCTCAGTCAGTTCAGTCACTCAGTAGTGTCCGACTCTTTGTTACCCCATGGACGCCAGGCTTCCCTATCCATCACCAACTCCCGGAGCTTACTCAGACTCATGTTCATTGATTCAGTGATACCATCCAACCATCTCATCCTCTGTCATCCCCTTCTCCTCCTGCCTTCAATTTGTCCCAGCGTGAGGGTCTTTTCCAAGGAATCAGTTATTCACATCAGGTGGTCAAAATATTGGAGTTTCAGCTTCAGCATCAGTCCTTGCAACAAATATTCAGGACTGACTGCCTTTAGGATTCACTGGTTGGATCTCCTTGCAGTCTGAGGGACTCTCAAGAGTCTTCTCCAATACCACAGTTCAAAAGTATCAATTCTTCAATGCCCAGCTTTCTTTATAGTCCAACTCTCACATCCATACATGACTACTGGAAAAACCAAAGCTTTGACTAGATGGACTTCTGTTGGCAAAGTAATGTCTCTGCTTTTTAATATGCTGTCTAGGTTGGTCATAGCTTTCTTCTAAGGAGCAAGCATCTTTTTGTTTCATGGCTACAGTCATAATCCACAGTGATTGTGGAGCCCAAGAAAATAAAGTCTGTCCCTGTTTCCACTGTTTCCCCATCTATTTCCCATGAAGTGATAGGACTGGATGCCATGATCTCAGTTTTCTGAATGTTGAGCTTTAAGCCAGCTTTTTCACTCTCCTCTTTCACTTTCATCAAGAGGCTCTTTAGTTCTTCTTCACTTTCTGCCATAAGGGTGGTGTCATCTGCTTATCTGAGGTTACTGATATTTCCCCCAGCAAACTTGATTCCAGCTTGTGCTTCGTCCAGCCCAGCATTTTGCATGATGTACTCTGCATATAAGTTAAATAAGCAGGGTGACAATATACAGCCTTGACGCACTCCTTTTCCTATTTGGAACCAGTCTGTTGTTCCATGTCCAGTTCTAAATGTTGCTTCTTGACCTGCATACAGATTTCTAAGGAGGCACATCAGGAGGTCTGGTATTCCCGTCTCTTGAAGAATCTTCCACAGTTTGCTGTGATCCACACAGTCAAAGGTTTTGGCATAGTCAATAAAGCAGATGTTTTTCTGGAACTCTCTTATTTTTTCAATGATCCAGCGGATGTTGGCAATTTGATCTCTGGTTCCTCTGCCTTTTCTAAATCCAGCCTGAACATCTTAAGTTCACAGTTCACATACTGTGAACTGCTGAAGCCTGGCTTGGAGAATTTTGAGCATTACTTTGCTTGTGTGTGAGATGAGTGCAATTGTGTAGTAGTTTGAGCATTCTTTGGCATTGCCTTTCTTTGGGATTGGAATGAAAACTGATCTTTTCCAGTTCTGTGGCCACTGCTGAGTTTTCCAAGTTTGCTGGCATATTGACTGTAGCACTTTCACAGCATCATCTTTTAGGATTTGAAATAGCTCAACTGGAATTCCATCACCTCCACTAGCTTTTTTCATAGTGATGCTTCCTAAGGCCCACTTGACTTCACACTTCAGGATGTCTTGCTCTAGATGAGGGATCATGCCATTATGGTTATCTGGGTCATGAAGATCTTTTTAGTATCGTTCTTCTGTGTATTCTTGCCACCTCTTAATATCTTCTGCTTCTATTAGATCCGTACCATTTCTGTCCTTCATTGTGCCCATCTTTGCATGAAATGTTCCCTTGGTATCTCTTAATTTTCTTGACGAGATCTCTAGTCTTCCCTATTCTATTATTTTCCTCTGTTTCTTTGCATTGATCACTGAGGAAGGCTTTCTTACCTCTCTTTGCTACTCTTTGGAACTCTGCATTCAAATGGGTATATCTTTCCTTGTCTCCTTTGCTTTTCTATTCTCTTCTTTTCACAGCTATTTGTAAGGCCTCCTCAGACAACCATTTTGCCTTTTTCCATTTCTTTTTCTTGGGGATGGTCTTGATCACTGCCTCCTGTACAATGTCATGAACCTCCATCCATAGTTCTTCAGGAAATCTGTTTATCAGATCTAATCCCTTGAATCTATTTGTCACTTCCACTGTATAACTGTAAGGAATTTGACTTAGGTCATACTTGAATGGTCTAGTAGTTTTCCACACTTTCTTCAATTTAAGTCTGAATTTTGCAATAAGGAGTTCATGATCTGAGCCACAGTCAACTCCTGGTCTGGTTTTTGCTGACTGTATAGAGCTTCTCCATCTTTGGCTGCAAAGAATATAATCAATCTGATTTTGGTGTTGCCCATCTGGTGATGTCCATGTGTAGAGTCTTCTCTTGTGTTGTTGAAAGAGGGTGTTTACTATGACTCGTGCGTTCTCTTGGCAAAATCTATTAGCCTTTGCCCTGCTTCATTCCATACTCCAAGGCCAAATTTGCCTGTTACTCCAGGTGTTTCTTGACTTCCTACTTTTGCATTCCAGTCCCCTATAATGAAAAGGACATCTTTTTTGGGTGTTAGTTCTAGAAGGTCTTGTAGGTCTTCATAGAACCATTCATCTTCAACTTCTTCAGCATTATTGGTTGGTGCATAGATTTGGATTACTGTGATATTGAATGGTTTGCCTTGGAAATAAACAAGATCATTCTGTCATTTTTGAGATTGCTACTTACTCTCATGTTAAGCTGGGAAGCACACAGTTGAAGGAGACCCTTGTACATGCAGGAGCCTGTCTTTGAGGCTAAGGCCTCAAAAGACATAGGATATGTCAAACCTATCAGACATAACACCATCATCTTAAAAATACATTTGTTAACTCCCCCTTCACTATCTTGAAAGAAATTCACAAATAGTCTAAAGTTTTAGAAAATACTACAATATCCTCTTGAATAGAATATCAACAAATGAAAAGTAGTTTATAATAAAAGCATATGCCTTTTTACCTAGAGACGTTCAGGCATGACCACACTAGAAACACAATAAAGTTGGCAGATGCTAGGTCCTAGTTATAATGAGCAAATCTGTACATGTGAGACGACAACACTCAAATAATGATTACTATTATGTATATTTAACATTTTGAGATTAAGACTAAACGAGCATACTTTTGTGTGTGTGTGTGTGTGTGTGTATAAGTAGCATCAGTATGAATGCAATAGCTGCAAATGCAAACTCATACAGGTGTATTATATTGCTAACTCAGATGCCAGAAGTACTGCTGTTGATAATGGAATAGTCTAAAAGTGAAAGTATCAGTCACTCAGTCATGTCCAACTCTTTACTACCCTATGGACTGTAGCCTGCCAGGCTCCTCTGTTCATAGAATACTCCATGTAAGAATACTGGAATGGGTAGCCATTCCCTTCTCCAGGGTATCTTCCCCATGTGGGGATCAAACCCAGATCTCCTGCATTGTAGAGTCTTTACTGTTTGCATTGCAGATCTTTACTATCTGAACCACCAGAGAAGCCCAAAGTGGGGGACAATTCTTGGTAAAGTTTTGAAACAAATGATGTACAGTCTTCTCTTAATTTATATGAGAGTTGCATTCCTGGAAAATTTTTCTTTTAAATGATAGTGAAATAGAGTTAGGTGCTAGGCTCTTGTAACCAGAGATTTTTATATCCATATATTTCTAATGGGACATTTGTAATTTGTGTGGGACTGTCTCCCATTGCCCAGTTTATCCCAATAGCACCCCCCAATTATTGCTGTAATTAATCCCCCCACATCCAACAACATTTCCAATAGCCCCCGCCTCCAGCAGGAAGCATGTATCCTTTCCTATCCTTTCGTCTCCCTTGGTGAAGGGAGACGAAAACAAGCAGATGAATGAAGCTTGGGGTGAAGCTAATACCTAAAGCACACATTTCCAACGTCTGCACACTTTCTACATGTGAGAGGCAACATGGAAGCTGGGTTGTTAATTTGAAGAGGGACACTTGATCAGTTACACTATCAATTCCACTGTCCATGAGACGAAAACAAAGTAAGAACGTGGGCTCTGGAGCTGGACTTCTCAGATTCCACTTGACTCCGGTCTTACTAGCTTTGGGACCTTGAGTAAATCACCATGTGTTTCAGCCCTCTTGCCTACTCTGTTCCTCTGAAGTAGAGCTGCCTCTTACCCCACTGTCTCTCCCAAACTCTGTGGAAGCACCACACAGACCCTGCAGGATACAGTTAGCCTCTTAGGATTCCAAACTTACACCACCTTTATATTTATTTTATACATGAATCACCTGTATATTTATTTTTATTATTATTCTTAAAATTACTTACCATCTTCCCAAAAGGATGTTTTGGTGAGTGGTGTAATCACCTGATGTGAAGAGCCAATGTACTGGAAAAGACCCTGATGCTGGGAGAAAGACTGAGGGCAAAAGAAGAAGGGGGTGACAGAGGGTGAGATAGTTGGATAGCATCACTGACTCAATGGACAGGAGTTTGAGCAAACTCAGGGAGATAATGAAGGACAGGGAAGCCTGCTATGCTGCAGTTCATGGAGTCACAGAGAGTCAGACATGACTTTGTGACTGAACAGCAACAAAAAGACGTATACTCAATAACGGGGAAAAATCTGGCGTGGTGAAGAGTGAGACGAAAACAAGCAGGTGAATGAAGCTTGGGGTGAAGATAATACCTAAAGCACACATTTCCAACGTCTGCACACTTTCTACCTGTGAGAGGTAACATGGAAGCTGGGTTGTTAATTTAAAGAGAGACACTTGATCAGTTACACAATCAATTCCACTGTCCATGAGACAAAAACAAAGTAAGAACGTAGGCTCTGGTGCTGGACTTCTCAGATTCAACTTGACTCCGGTCTTATAGCTTTGGGACCTTGAGTAAATCACCATGTGTTTCAGCCCTCTTGCCTATAAAAGGGATAATAACAAGAATACTCTAGAATACCTACCACATGGTATTGGGAGGATTAGAAAAGCTGAAGTTTATAAAGTGCCTAAAACAGTATACAGTAGCTAGCTGAATACATTACATGAGCATTTGCAGACAGACAGGCTGAAACAGTTGCTCAGAGAAAACACTGCTTTTCCTAGCAGTATCTCTCAGTACTGTGGGATTGAGTTACCTAGGTTAGAGGCTCAGGGGAGATTCAGCATTCATTAACCCCAACCTGCTTGTACTACAGTGCAGGAGATTGTAACCAGAGAGTGGAAATCTAGGGGCCAAACGTGCATAGCTAAGCCAAGTCACTGGCTCCTGTCTGCCACTGTTACCCACACTCCACGACTAGAGCTGGCCTAGGGAGGAGGTGCAAAGGGTGGGCCTGCCAGTCTCTGCACCCAGCATGTCTCCAGGTTCCAAGATCCTGCCTTCCCCCAGCGGTCTTCTTACTTTCCAAACACCTGTTTCTCTGTAAGTACGGAAAGCAAAGAATGAAGGAAATCAAGTGAAAGTGCTTCATAAACTCAAACACTCAAGGAACATGCAAATTAAAAATGGATTTCCTTTAAATACATCTCTAACTTTGGGTAGGAGGAGGAATGGCTAGATAGAGGATAAAGGCTTTGGGAAGGATTTAAAATGCAATTGTCTGAGCTGGCAAAGTTCCACCACTTTCTGGTGAGACTGCACATAAAGCTAAAGAGCCTCCAAGCCTCTTTTTTCCTCATCATGAGGAATGATACCATGAGGATGATAATCATTGCTCATGGGATTGCTGTGAAGACCAAATGAAACAACATAAAGTGTCCAGCACCATGCCTGGCACAGAGTCAGGAGCCAATAAACATGATCAGGTATCAGCAACCTACCAAATGAGAGATCTTTCCTTTGCTCTCCAAAGACAGAAGGCCATGTGCTATTCTACCCCAGAAAGATTTTATTGTGGTGTCTTTCTCCTCCACGAACCCAGCTATCTAGCAGAGGGGAATGGGGGGATGGGGTGGGGGGGATGGGTGCGGATCTTGGAAACAAAGGATTTGAAAGCCCAGTCACTGTCACTCTAGGCCCATGAGAAGCAGCACAAGGCAGCTTGGATGCGGCATTGAACCCAACTCAGTCACTCACTGTCGTGAGTTCTTGAGCATGCTCTCTTCCCTATCTGATCCTTAGACTAATATCTGTTCACTATCCAGAATGTAATACCCATCTGGGTTTGCTATTGCTAGAGTGCTGATTACTAAATAAGAAACTCTGAAAAATTGAACAAGAAATCTAGAAAGATAGGATGAATCTCCCACAGGTGATAGTTCAGAAAGACTGGCAGCAAAGGACTCTGCAAGATGCATGCTTATAAACACATTCTCCTATTACAAGGAACATTATAAAAGTCTATACAGTTCAGTCATAATAAGAAATATTGGAAAACTAAAAAAAAATTATACCCTTAAAAATTTAATAACTCAATAGCTTCACTCTACTCAAACCTGTCTTGGGACAGAAAAGGCTTGTCTAATTGCAGATTTTAATTTTCAAAGGTACTGTTACCCATATATGTGTGGGTGGCAGCTGCTGGGAGTTGCAGGCTCTCCACACACACACAGGGTTGTGTGTGGCCAGCTGGCTATTGTCTGAGAAGCAAGAAGAGATGAGGGGCATTGACCATGAGCCAGATAGTGCCTCTAATGTTTCATTCAACACCCCTAGCCCTGTGTTCAGTTCAGTCGCTCAGTCGTGTCTGACTCTTTGCGACCCCATGAATTGCAGCACGCCAGGCCTCGCTATCCAACACCATCTCCCGGAGTTCACTCAGACTCACGTCCATCGAGTCAGTGATGCCATCCAGCCATCTCATCCTCGGTTGTCCCCTTCTCCTCCTGCCCCCAATCCCTCTCAGCATCAGGGTCTTTTCCAATGAGTCAACTCTTCGCATGAGGTGGCCAAAGTATTGGAGTTTCAGCCTCAGCAGCAGTCCTTCCAGTGAACACCCAGGACTGATCTCCTTTAGGATAGACTGGTTAGATCTCCTTGCAGCCCAAGGGACTCTCAAGAGTCTTCTCCAACACCACAGTTCAAAAGCATCAATTCTTCAACACTCAACTTTCTTCACAATGCAACTCTCACATCCATACATGACCACAGGAAAAACCATAGCCTTGACTAGAGGGAACTATGTTGGCAAAGTAATATCTCTGCTTTTCAATATGCTATCTAGGTTGATCATAACTTTCCTTCCAAGGAGTAAGTGTCTCTTAATTTCATGGCTGCAGTCACCATCTGCAGTGATTTTGGAGTCCAAAAAAATAAAGTCTGACACTGTTTCCACTATTTCCCCATCTATTCCCATGAAGTGATGAGACCAGATGCCATGATCTTCGTTTTCTGAATGTTGAGCTTTAAGCCAACTTTTTCACTGTCCTCTTTCACTTTCATCAATAGGCTTTTTAGTTCTTCTTCACTTTCTGCCATAAGGGTGGTGTCATTTGCATATCTGAGGTGATTGATATTTCTCCTGGCGATCTTGATTCCAGCTTGTGCTTCTTCCAGCCCAGTGTTTCTCATGATGTACTCTGCATAGAAGTTAAATGAGCAGGGTGACAATATACAGCCTTGACGTACTCCTTTTCCTATTTGGAGCCAGTCTGTTGTTCCATGTCCAGTTCTAACTGTTGCTTCCTGACCTGCATATAGGTTTCTCAAGGGGCAGGTTAGGTGGTCTGGTATTCCCATCTCTCACAATTTTCCACAGTTTATTGTGATCCACACAGTCAAAGGCTTTGGCATAGTCAATAAAGCAGAAATGGATGTTTTTCTGGAATTCTCTTGCTTTTTTGATGATCCAGCAGATGTTGGCAGTTTGATCTCTGGTTCCTCTTCCTTTTCTAAAACCAGCTTGAACATCTGGAAGTTCACAGTTCACATATTGCTGAAGCCTGGCTTGGAGAATTTTGAGCATTACTTTACCAGCATGTGAGATGAGTGCAATTGTGCAGTAGTTTGAGCATTCTTTGGTATTGCCTTTCTTTGGGACTGGAATGAAAACTGACCTTTTCCAGTCCTGTGGCCACTGCTGAGTTTTCCAAATTTGCTGGCATATTGAGTGCAGCACTTTCACAGCATCATCTTTCAGGATTTGAAATAGCTCAACTAGAATGCCATCACCTCCACTAGCTTTGTTTGTAGTGATGCTTTCTAAGGCCCACTTGACTTCACATTCCAGGATGTCTGGCTATAGGTGAGTGATCACACCATCATGATTTTCTTGGTCGTGAAGATCTTTTTTGTACAATTCTTCCGTGTATTCTTGCCACCTCTTCTTAATATCTTCTGCTTCTGTTAGGTCCATACCATTTCTGTCCTTTATCGAGCCCATCTTTGCATGAAATGTTCCCTTGATATCTCTAATTTTCTTGAAGAGATCTCTAGTCTTTCCCATTCTGTTCTTTTCCTCTATTTCTTTGCATTGATCACTGAGGAAGGCTTTCTTATCACTTCTTGCTATTCTTTGGAACTCTGCATTCAGATGCTTATATCTTTCCTTTTCTCCTTTGCTTTTCACCTCTCTTCTTTTCACAGCTATTTGTAAGGCCTCCCCAGACAGCCATTTTATTTTTTGCATTTCTTTTCCATGGGAATGGTCTTGATCCCTGTCTCCTATACAATGTCATGAACCTTAGTCCATAGTTCATCAGGCACTCCATCTATCAGATCTAGTCCCTTAAATCTATTTCTCACTTCCACTGTATAATCATAAAGGATTTGATTTAGGTCATACCTGAATGGTCTAGTGGTTTTCCCTACTTTCTTCAATTTAAGTCTGAATTTGGCAATAAGGAGTTCATGATCTGAGCTACAGTCAGCTCCTGGTCTTGTTTTTGTTGCCTGTATAGAGCTTCTCCATCTTTGGCTACAAAGAATATAATCAATCTGATTACGGTGTTGACCATCTGGTGATGTCCATGTGTAGAGTCTTTTCTTGTGTTGTTGGAAGAGGGTGTTTGCTATGACCAGTGCATTTTCTTAGCAAAACTCTATTAGTCTTCGCCTTGCTTCATTCTGTATTCCTAGGCCAAATTTGCCTGTTACTCCAGGTGTTTCTTGACTTCCTACTTTTGCATTCCAGTCCCCTATAATGAAAAGGACATCTTTTTTGGGTGTTAGTTCTAAAAGGTCTTATAGGTCTTTATAGAACCGTTCGACTTCAGCTTCTTCAGTGTTACTGGTTGGGGCATAGACTTGGATTACTGTGATATTGAATGGTTTGCCTTGGAAACGAACAGAGATCATTCTGTCGTTTATGAGATTGCATCCAAGTACTGCATTTCAGACTCTTTTGTTGATCATGATGGCTCTTCCATTTCTTCTAAGGGATTCCTGCCTGCAGTAGTAGATATAATGGTCATCTGAGTTAAATTCACCCATTCCAGTCCATTATAGTTCGCTGATTCCTAGCATGTTGACAGTCATTCTTGCCATCACCTGTTCGACCACTTCCAATTTGCCTTGATTCATGGACCTGACATTCCAGGTTCCTATGCAATATTGCTCTTTACAGCATCGGACCTTGCTTCTATCACCAGTCACATCCACAACTGTGTATTGTTTTTGCTTCAGCTCCATCCCTTCATTTTTTCTGGAGTTATTTCTCCACCAATCTCCAGTAGCATATTGGGCTCCTACTGACCTGGGGAGTTCCTCTTTCAGTATCCTATCATTTTGCCTTTTCATACTGTTCATGGGGTTAAGGAACCCTTTTCTCCCCTCCCGCATTCTTGCTACTCCACAAAACAGGAATCTCTGCCCTCTTTGGGGTATTGGAAGTGTCAACTACAAATTGGCACTTGCCAAGAGCATCTGCTGGTTACTGAACAACAAGGAGAAGGTGATGGCACCCCACTCCAGTACTCTTGCCTGGAAAATCCCACGGATGGAGGAGCCTGGTAGGCTGCAGTCCACGGGTGCAAAGAGTCGGACACAACTTAAGTGACTTAGCAGTGGCAGCAGGGAAGCACAACAAGGGCATTTGCCATCTGCTGCTGCAGAGCCTGAACCCTGTGCTCCTGCAGCTGTTGACCTTCAACACCCCCTGAGGGAGTTCAGGGTGGAGTGAAGTACTCTGTGCTCCAGGGAATCTGGTGGAGCAGGCCTTTAGATCAGTTCAGTTCAGTTGCTCAGTTGTGTCCGACTCTTTGCGACCCCATGAATCGCAGCACGCCAGGACTCCCTGTCCATCACCATCTTCCAGAGTTCACTCAGGCTCACGTCCATCGAGTCCATGATGCCATCCAGCCATCTCATCCTCGGTCGTCCCTTTCTCCTCCTGCCCCCAATCCCGCCCAGCATCAGAGTCTTTTCCAATGAGTCAACCCTTCGCATGAGGTGGCCAAAGTACTGGAGCTTCAGCTTTAGCATCATTCCTTCCAAGGAAATCCCAGGGCTGATCTCCTTCAGAATGGATTGGTTGGATCTCCTTGCAGTCCAAGGGACTCTCAAGAGTCTTCTCCAACATCACACATCAAAAGCATCTATTCTTCGGCATTCAGTCTTCTTCACATTCCAACTCTCACATCCATACATGACCACAGGAAAAACCATAGCCTTGACTAGATGGACCTTAGCTGGCAAAGTAATGTCTCTGCTTTTGAATATACTATCTAGATTGGTCCTAACTTTTCTTCCAAGGAGTAAGCGTCTTTTAATTTCACGGCTGCAGTCACCATCTGCAGTGATTTTGGAGTCCAAAAACATAAAGTCTGACACTGTTTCTACTGTTTCCTCATCTATTTCCCAGGAAGTGATGGGACTGGATGCCATGATCTTCGTTTTCTGAATGTTGAGCTTTAAGCCAACTTTTTCACTCTCCTCTTTCACTTTCATCAAGAGGCTTTTTAGCTCCTCTTCACTTTCTGCCATAAGGATGGTGTCATCTGCATATCTGAGGTTACTGATATTTCTCCCAGCAATCTTGATTCCAGCTTGTGTTTCTTCCAGTCCAGCATTTCTCATGATGTACTCTGCATAGAAGGTAAATAAGCAGGGTGACAATATACAGCCTTGACGCACTCCTTTTCCTATTTGGAGCCAGTCTGTTGTTCCATGTCCAGTTCTAACTGTTGCTTCCTGACCTGCATACAGATTTCTCAAGAGGCAGGTTAGGTGGTCTGGTATTCCCATCTCTTTCAGAATTTTCCACAGTTTATTGTGATCCACACAGTCAAAAGCTTTGGCATAGTCAATAAAGCAGAAATAGATGTTTTTCTGGAACCCTCTTGCTTTTTCCATGATCCAGCGGATATTGGCTAGTTAGAGATTTTCAGGAACAGATTTCATAATCCCAATCCTTACATCTCTTCATATCTATAGTGAAGTCACGTCGCTCAGTCATGTCCTACTCTTCACGACCCGGTGGACTGCAGCCTACCAGGCTCCTCCATCCATTGGGATATTCCAGGGAAGAGTACTGGAGTGGGGTGCCATTGCCTTCTCTGCTTCATATCTAGAAAAGCACTAAATCCCTTCCTGGTGACATCAGATCCATGAGACTAGTAGAAAACCAGTGAATTAAGTGTTTGATTGCACTGAACTCCCCCTTCACCAAAATCTTGTATACTTATATATCTTATAGACTGACTTTCCCCCACTCTTTGGAGCAGTCTCTCAGAGCTATCTGAGGTGCTGTCTCCTGGGCTGCAGTCCTCATTTTGCCCCAATAATATTTACCTTGCAACCCTCATGTTGTGCATCTCTTTTAGTCAACAGGAGTTAGCTTGTGCCCATCTTCCTCCCCCTCCTTCACTTCTTCCCAGGGTGGGGGCTGGGGGAGGACTTCTCTTTTTGGTGAGGCTGGACTCTGTTAGGCTGGCTGTGTGTTAGATGCAGACTTTTTTTTTACTTCTGCTTTCCTGTAGGAAGGAAGAACAGTTGGATCCCAGTCCACAGTTGAGGGGGATGTGTTCTTCTCCAGAATTCATTGGTTCAAAGTAAGTTGCCCACTCTCATGTGTCTGAGCTATATTCCCATTTCTACCCACATGCAGGTCCAGACTAGGTCAGGGTCATGCCATTTTGAAGGTCACTTGACTGTAGGTCTGGCTGAAATACTCCAACATGACTACCAATAAAGTTGCTCTTTTCATCTCTGGGCTGTGCTTAGTCCCTCAGTTGTGTCCAGCTCTTTGAGATCCCATGGATGGTAGTCCATCAGGCTCCTCTGTCCATGAGGATTTTCCAAGCAAGAACATTAGGGTGGGTAGCTGTTACCTTTTCTAGGAGATCTTCCTGACCCAGGGATCAAGCCCAGGTCTCCCACATTGCAGGTGGGTTTTTTACTGTCTGAGGCACCAGAGAAGCCCAAGAATTCTGGATTAGGTAGCCTATCCCTTCTCTAGGGGAACTTCCCCACTCAGGAACTGAGCTGGAATCTCCTGCATTGCAGGTGGATTCTTTACCAGCTGACTGACTATAAATATGACTGTTTTAAAATTGTTCCATAACCAGCTAAGTCCTCCTAACCAAAAGAGCTAGAAGGGGCCTCAAAAGTGATATGGCTCAAGACTCTACTATCCAGGTAAAAAAACCCTAGAACTGAAAGTCCTCCTGTCAGCTTGCCCTCCCAGACCCCACTGGGGTCTGCATAAAGATGTGTGCAGCATAAAGATGTGTGCTTAGTTCCTGGCTTGGCCCTGCCACCTGAAGCACTGCCTTAGCCCTACGGGGCTGGGTGAGCCTACCCTGCATGGGACCTCAATGTGTCTCAGCACCCTTCACAAAACCGTTCTGTGCTTATTGTTTTCACTCACTCAGAAGCACTGTAGTCTTCCTTCTCTTGGCCCTGCTCAGACCCCTTTGCGTTGCTGTGAAACTGTCACCAGGGTCTCAGGGTGTGATCCTGTTCTGGATCAGACCCCTGTGAATTGGAACCTGCATGAAGGTCTCCTGCCCTGCTACCCAATGCACTTTCTGCCCACACCAGGTGAGTACTTGCTGTGAATTATAGTCGGACTTCTCCAAATAGTGGAATCTATCAAATTGAACAATGGTTTTATCTCATCGTGTGATTCAGAGATGGTTGCTAGGGAAACCGCTGGGAATATGTTTAATTTGTAAATCCTATAATTGCCCTAAATTAGAGTAATTCGTGCTCTTGCTTCAAATGCATTTGGACTGAGCCAGCTAGGAAGCAGGTGAAGACGAGAGAATACTCATAGGTGAGCTCCCATGGCAATCTGTTTGTACTCCTTATATACTGGTTTTTCCTCCCCTTTGCTGAAAAAGGTCGAAGAAGGCAATGGCACCCCACTCCAGTACTCTTGTCTGGAAAATCCCATGGACGGAGGAGCCTGGTGGGCTGCAGTCCATGGGGTCGCTAAGAGTCAGACACGACTTCGCTTTCACTTTCATGCATTGGAGAAGGAAATGGCAACCCACTCCAGTCTTCTTGCCTAGAGAATCCCAGGGATGGGGGAGCCTGCTGGGCTGCCATCTATGGGGTCACACAGAGTCGGACATGACTGAAGCCACTTAGCAGCAGCTGAAAAAGTTACAGGGATTAGAGAGGGGGCCAGCAGGTGTCCTTCCAGTGGACTCAGAAAGCTAGAAAATCCAAGAAGGGGTCTCTCCCTCCTTAGGAATTCAGGTGGTCATAGCAGAGGGACTGGGGGCAACACCAGTAGCAATGGAGAGAGATAAAAGAACACCTGCAAAGGCTTAATTTAAAATGGATTCGGAGGCCTAACACTGTCATTCAAAGGGAGCTGCTAACTCCATGTAAAGAGAATCAAACTACTTGGAAAGCTTTATCTTCAGCAAAAGCAGGGTGGTCCAATCAAAGACCCTGGTGTTAAGATTTGGAAGAGGTCCTGGCATTCTCCCTGCCCAGCCTCTTCTTGATCCACATCTGTATTCAGAGAGTCACCCACACTTTGCTCTTGAACATTTCCAGTT